>NC_135851.1:9655000-10255000 GCF_029677425.1 Wolffia australiana | reverse complement strand
ATATTTGACCATTTGTGGGCACCCACTTGATGTAGAAGATATTTAACATTACTATGAATATAATTTTTGTGTTGACCTTGACGTTGACATTGATTTGTCAACCTGACTGGATGGGGACCAAACAAGAATGAATCATAGTGAAACTAAGTTAAGTTAGGGTTTAGGTCTTTGCAGAAAACCCTGACCAGACCAGGACCGTCAAACCCTAGTTATGAAATCCTGTCCCCTGCTTATTGGAGATCCACTTATCTACTCAATGAAGACTGTATTTAATTGATTTTTATGCTTTGCTATCCAATCATAGTAGGAAAGGAAAAAGGGGGGGTTGTGATTAAATTTCCCGCACTCCTTTCCGCAGGGTGCCAACCAATGTTGGGAAGGCTTATCTCATTGATAGTAAAGCAAGCATGATCATCCCCGTCGACGATGCTGTTGCGCCGTGATCGTCACGATCGTTGGAGGGGTGGGAGGTCTCCGAATCGGTGGACTCCAAGTGCAATCAGTATTCTTTTGATCCCATGACATATAGGCATCCAGAATCGGGGTGTTGAGACAATTCATGTTCCTTGAACAGATAAGATAAAGAAGAAACAATGAGAGAGAGGAATGAGAGAGATAGATTGAAGTGGAAGACACGAACAAGCTAGAATATCGTTATAATCGCTATTAGTTTGCAAGAACTTTGCATTGATGCTGGTTTGTATATATACTATATCAAATTATTTTTATAACATATATAGTTAATTGGATTTAAATAATACCCTTTAAACACTTCATTACGGGTTTTTAATAACAAGTTATATCCGTTGGATCTTGGCGAAAATATGAGTCTATCTATGTGTATTCCTGTACTAGGTTTAATCCTTTACTAGGTTGGAACCTATATTAAATCACGTATATATTTCTCCAACGAGAATATGGGGTGTGTCTTCAATTATTACCAGCTATTCTTTATTAAAGTCCCCATTGGTCCCCATTTTGCTGACTCCATTTTGCTGAACTCCATTCCGCTGATGTGCAATGTCATGGCGATACTTTATTTCACTGACATGGCGAGACTTTGTTTCGCTGATGTGGCGAGTATAACTCGTTATCTTGAAGAATGAGAAAAAACCCGCGCAGGGGACATTGACAAGTAATGGATGAGGAATTTTGTTAAAAAATACTACCTGTTTGCATGCCTATCGATGATCGGTCTATTTCGGGAATACAGATTTGATGAGAATCAAACTTCAGGCGCACCAGTAACAAGAACTGGGGTAGAAGAAGAGTAGAAAAGGAGAATCAGAATAGTTAAAATCTTGATTCTTAATCCATCAAATATTTTGTTTAGCGATGGGTTCTTATTTATACTGTAAAATAGTAGTCATTATATAATCTGTTTCTATGTTTAATCATAGTCGTTATAACAAACTATAACAGCTACAATAAAACAAATACTGGCTATTGAATCTTCCCTATATATGTTTAATCCTAAGGGCTATATTTAAGCCTAACTATGTTTCAACTTATATTTAATCATATTCACTATTTGTCTAACCAGTATAGGGGTATGTGGCTTCATTTACTAGGCTAGTTGATATGTTTAATCCTATCGGTCCATACCTGTCAATCGAAGCTCTCGACTCATCTTAAACGTAACAGGAAGTGTGAACGGAGTTAAAAACTCTGTTATGAGTAATATATTTTCTAAGAGTTTTCATAAAACCCGTGAAGCTCCTCTTCGTCTTTCTCCGGAATCCCAGCCTTCACTTTCATGCATCCCTTCTTCGCCTTCTCCTTCTTCTCTAACGCCATCTCTTCCTCCATTTCTCCATGAAGAGGATCAGTTTGCAGTCTAGACTAGAGAAGAAACACACCCAAGCATGGATGAGGAATTTGTTCCAGTTGGGGAAGACAGATTGATTTATAGGGGAAGAAGATGGAGATTGGTTGTTTCCTCCAATTGCCAGATTCCGATCACTGTGGAAGACTTTGGAATGGGTAATGCTTGTTTTATCTGTATTTTTCCGCGACTACCCAGCCTGCCAGCGGAGCTTCTTTAGTTCTTGGAGACCGAAGATTCTCAGCAGAGGGATCACGGCTGCATTATTTTGTTACATGGCGGTTGCTGTGGCAAGTTTTCTGAACGTGGCAATTTGTATTTTATGGCAGTTGGATTTGAATCTAAACCCTTTCACATTGCTTATTTAGATACAAAATAAATACGAATTATTTATTGAAGTAATAAACAAGCCAGAATAGTTGTAAGACATTTATGGGATGAGAATAAGTGTAATTGCTGCTTTTAGAAACTTCTAGGGTGTATAAAATAGATGTGACGCATAAAAAAACCCTCAATGTCTGAAAAACTGAGCCACCTTCATATTGACGGAATATAAGGTCAGATAAAAAATACCTCAATTTATCCTACCACAAGTTATACATATCAGAGTTTGTCAAAATTAAGTTTACAACATTTTATACTATAATACATTGCTTTACTATAGTTTTATTTGACAAAAAAGTTATACGTGGGGAAAATATGTTTAGTAATTCATGGAAAAATGATAGAGGAAAAAAGTGGTTTTTAAAACTTGCCTAAATAGGGGTTATGTTATGTTGCTAAGAGTGTGGCTATTGCCTGGTTTCACGCGGTCAAATCTCGAGCTATGCCTCTTGCTCAAATCTAACGAATGCCAGCCTTAGTAGTTGGTGCAAAACACTCACCAACGTTAATCTCTTGTGGCAGAAGTCTTTCCAATTGCTGACAATCACATAGGGGGGTAAGCGGAGAGGTTGGGGACGTAGCCCTATCAAGAAATAGGGTCATTACAATGCTATCTTAAAATGGTTACATCGTAGTTGGGACAATTACACGAGTGAAGCCAAGGGGTGATACAACCGAGCGAGATGAGGCGCATCCCCCCACGGAAGTGTCTCCTCCCCACTTCGAGGCCGCCTCTCTAAGTGCCTGTGCCCGCTCTACCGCTACATATGTGCTCCTGGGCCGGGCGCCACGCCTCAGGCATAACAATCACACACCCTACCCCTGCCTTGGCGATCACACACACCACCAGCACCCGCGTTCAACATCTATCGCCCACAGCCTGCGTGACGCCGCCGCATTCAACATTTCAAGCACAGCTCTGTGTGCTTGGCACTAAGGGCAGGGACGCCGCGCAACCCCATGTTGCCTCAGCACTCTTTGTGGCCACTTGCCTTTGTCTCATGGCATGATGTATCCAAACCCCACGCCTCGCACATGCAATGCGCACGCTACCAGTAGGGCCACTGTGCTCCACCCCGCACAACTCCCTGCAATACACGCGTGGCATGCTTCCAGGCTTGCACGTCCCACATTCGGGTACAGCACTTCTCTCTCTTGCGTAGTGCTTGGCGCTGCCACGAAGCGTTGGCACCTGCGCGTGGTGCTTGGCAGTGGCGCGCAGCGCTTGGTGCGTGTGCGCTCATGCCTATGGACCCGTGCGCCCAACACGAGTAGACTCTACCTGATCCGTTTCGCCTACACATGAACGGGCACGAGCACCATCCGTAGTGTATCACCACATACAGGGGCTTTGGCCTGAAAGATCAGGTTGGGCATCGCGGCCTTTAGTGCATACAGTCGTAAATATGACTGTCCTTAAATGTTGTGAGTCTCACGAAAACACGCCCTCCGAATAAGCACGCAGACCTCTAGGTAGGGAATGATGCATAGTTAGGAGCCTAGCATATGGAAACAGGTTTACTTGGACATGGTACTGGTTCTTAAATCATATTTAAACAAACTTTTTAGTTTATCAAAAAGAAGATTTACAATTTGGTATTACTAACTAGGGGCTCAAATTTTGATTGCCACATAAAAGAAAAGGAACAACTGTTCTAGATTTCGGGTCACTACGGAAGATTCATGTGATTGTTTTTAATGGGTCATCCAGATTCTATCATTATCATTTATTCCTCTTGAATGGTCTATATAAGTAGGAAATTTGCATCATATTATAAATAATTTGTAGGGCTTCGTTAAAATGGGTAGTTCTATCATTTTATTTTCAGATTGTCCTGATATTAGTCGGAAAAGATGGATTCGTTCAGAAGAACCCGTGGCATCCTCTCTCCCGAGCTATCGACGGGCTGCGACATCATAGAATCGATCAGCATTTAGTTTAATCGTAGATACGCATCTGATGTAAAAGGAGAAAAAAGGCTATGCAAGAGATGAGGAACAGCAATGGATTTGGTTCGAAGTTGCAACACATATTGGGCACCAATCGAGGTCAAGAAAATAGTTTTTGGATCTCTGAGTTGGAAAAACTGAGATTCAACAGGTGTTGCGTGACCGTTGACCCTGATTTACAGTTTTTTCAGTTAATAGAGAGATAGAGAAAAGGTTTTGAGAATCTAGAACCTTGGGAAAGGATTGAGTAGAGAGGAGTAGAAAGAAAGAATGAGAGAAGAAGAGAGAGAGAAGAAGTATGACGCAAGAAGTAGTGGAAGGTCATTGTATTTCCCTCAAGAATTAATGTTTACATTAGGTTGGTTTTTATATTATGTATAAAATGATAAAAAGAGTATATTGCTGTTATTGAAGATATATTCATTGTAATGGTTTACAACCAATATATTTCATTTGAACGGAGATCTAATATGAGGCGTTATAACTAAATTGTTGCACCAATCATGGCCGTTGATCGGTGTCGTAGACCCCTTACAATCCTAGCCGTTGTAGTCATATCTAGTATTTAATTCTAGCCGTCTAGATTTAATTCGTTTTGATGTTTGAACCTACATTTAATCATAAACATGTAAGCCTCTAACAAGTATGGCATATGTATTAATTTTACTATCTAATCTTGGTTAGACCCTAGCTGGAAGTTGCCGAGTATGAGACTCCTTCGTCAACAAAAGTAAGATTCAACTCATTTACTTATGGATGGATGATTAACGCCTTCTATTGAAGAGGGAGAATAAGGTAGAGAAAGTGGGGGGCAGGCCACGTCGAGAGCGAAGAAAAGGACAGTGGCGGGGCTCCTTGTAAATGATCTAGTAGACTGTGAAGAAATCGCGAGGGGACAAGGAATAACAAGTCCACCGTAGAAGGTGTAGTCGTAATGGAACCCGGTAGGCTTCAAGTGGATGAGAGACTTAAACAGAGGATGAGAATGGTGTGATGGGAATCCAGAACTCCTGTGCCTCCTCTATGTTCTATTGGTGAATCCCCGTCGGGACTGGCACGCACCCCTTACTAGTAGTATTTTAGTAAGGGTCGATCCCTCAGGGAGCTAGGTAGCTAGTTAGGATGAATTTCAATTAGTATTGCAAGTTCAATATTCATCTAAACCTTTTTTTGTAATGTTTTTAGTGACTAGGAAGGTAAATGTTCAATTAATAAGGATGATATGAATTTTACCAAGTGTGAAAAAATTTCCGTAGAAAGCTTAGATTGAGAAAAATTTTAGAGAATTTTTTTCAGAATTTTTTATCGTCTCTAGAGAGAGATGAAAAATTCTGAATTTAATTGAGTGAGAAAGAAGAGGAAGAGAGAGATAGCGCACAAGCTTGGGCGCTTCTAACGCTGTTTGTGCGCTGGGCTTCGCCGCTCCGCCGCTGGTCGCGCGCGCAGAGGTCCTCTCACGTGCGGTGGACCAAAACAACAATATCTGGAGTTCCAGATATCGGTTTGACACGTGTGACTAGGCGTTGGAAAGCTTGAGATGTTGGCTATCTGCTTAATTTTAGCGAGGAAGCTTAAGAGAATTCTAAAAGGAGATAGGGTGAGAAGAAGAACGTAACCTTTTTGTCACACCCCAAAGGGCCCAAGGTTGTTGCTCCAGCTCCCTACCAACTAGCTTCAAGATCCAGGACGCTTCTAGAAGACTCCTTGCACCTTCGGAATGAAGGTGGACCCAGGAACAAGCTCAAGAAAGCAAGAAAGTGAAGAAAACAGTACTAAATTCTTGGATGCCCTCAAGGAGGGTGAGGGGGTCCCTTTTATAGGGGTATATGTGTTAGTTTTAGCCATTCTTGGTGGTTGGATTATGGATGAACGTCCAGGATTGAGTTCTTGAGGCATCAATCCAGGTGATCAGACCCCAACCAACCAGATTCTTTCCCTCCGGGTCGAATTTGGAGGGAAAAGAACAAGTTGGTTAGAGTTAGTTACAAGTCATCTCTAGCCCTTGGATTTGGGCTGGAATGGATGGGTGGATGCGTTCCACCTCATGGATCCTCGGCTGGATCTCAACCCTGGGCTCTCCTCCAACCAGGATCTGCCAGCTGGAGTCACCCTCATGTGCCTTGATCAACCTGGAAGCCTTCATGGACGTTCTAGAAGGTCTCCTTCAAGCTCCTTTATACCAAGCCTATCGATTGAGTCAACTCCGCTGGTTAGCATGCATCTTTTTCTTTATTGCTCCTTTTGACTTGAAATTTTGTCCTAAGCCTCAAGACTTCTGTCTTGTCTTTCCCATAAAATTTCATAATTTTATGACCATCAAAAGTCAACCTTGACCTGAAAAGTCAACACATTAGGGAATTCGTTAGATTCATATCCCACTTGACTCAATGAGTCAAGTGGGGGTTAGAAATATCGCTCAAACCCTCATATAAGTAAATCCCAAAATGTGTAACTTGTGAAATGCATGTCAAAGCATTGATGAAAACATTAATTAAGTACAAAATGTAAGGTTTTTAATCTTTGGGAAAATGAAAAGGCATGATCTCATTACTATGCAAAATAAGCATTATTGGCAATGTTGTACTTACTTTTAGGGGAGTTAAGATGAATAATGCATGGAAATGACTACCCTTATTTGAGTTTATCAGTGAGAGAGAGAAAGAAGGATCGCGAGAAGTAGAGAGAAAGAAAGCGAGTGAAAGATAGAGAGTAGAAGAAATAGAAACAAAGAGAGGGAGAGAGCAAGAGGAGAGGGAGGGGGTGTGACTAAAAGGAGAAAACTACAGGGAGGGAGTGAGAACAACAAACTAGAAGAGAGTGGAACAAAGAGAATGAGTAAGAGAGAGAGCGAATAAATTAAAACGGGTGAGAGTAGGAGAGAGAAACATAGAAAGGGAGCGAGAGGAATAGTGTGTGATAGAGAGAGAGCGTGAGATATAGGTTGAGAAAGAGAGAGCAAGCCAGCAAGACAGTTCGACTGTCATTTTTGTCGATGACTGCGGCTCTCCCTGTTGACGATGCTTTTGTCTACATTAACCATGATTATTACAGTCATCCTCCCATCATCGATGTCGAAAACACTCATCATGATTGTTGTCTCTAGTACTGTCAACAACATTACTAAATCATCATTAACGACCATCTGATCAACAATGACTGTCATAATCATCATTAGTGACCATCGTTGTCCCCGTTGTCTATGTCAACAACATTGGTCATCCTGGTCATGAACAACTCTATGCTCGCATTTGGCAGTACAGCACAGCGTATACAGCAGAGAGTGCAAAATTAACCTTCCTTTCTTTTTAGAGTTCAGCCGGAGGACAGATGGCATTTCATCATCTGCCCATTAAATAATTGTCGTCTGTCATCATATGGAGCGAGGAACGATAATTAATGAAGGGCCATCTGTCATACGTCATTTGTCACCATTCATTTGTGATAAAAGATGGCTGACGATAATGATGAACTAAAGTTACGGATGACGGATGAATTTTTTCAATCTATTTAATATATTAATCAACCTCTAAAATGACGAGAAGGTGAGTCAACGGCAAGAAGATAAACCCCGGATTATTTCCACCACAAGATCAACGTCAGGGCTAGGGCGGTGCTGCCGGCGTGCCTAGACAATGGCGCCGTTGAAGGCGGCAAGGAAGAAAGAGGCGCCCGTGGCCACTCCGGCCACAATGCTGGGTACCTGCTAGAAGACTCATTTATGGTGCATGTCATGGAAGAGACGGCGCCGCCGGAGGCGCCACCTCCTGGTGACAGAGAGAAGGTCCACTAGTGGACGTCCTGGGCCATGGTGCTTTCCTTGGTGGCAACGAGAAACCGAAGAACATGAATTCGTTAACCAAGAAGTATAGGTGGATGGGGAACATTAAGAAAAGGTCCCCGTTCCATCATCTAAATGTCCATTCTCCATTGGAGTTTTTTTGAATGAACGAATGATTGAACGAGACTGATGACGGATCGGTGACAATGTAGAAACCGTAAGGAACGACTTATCAGACAAAAAAAATTCCACGGACGGATAACAGAATGGAAATCTGTTCAGTCAGGTTTCGTTTGTTCAAAACCTCATCAGTTTTCATCCAACGGCTCTATTTCAAAGTAGGTACATTTTTATGGACTGGTATTCTAACCGTCATAATAACATGCATAGTGGTGATAGTTTATATAGCAGCAAACATTACTAACGTATGCTCGTTAACATTGACTGTATGACACACATACTGATGCCGGACGATGGTGGTGTTGTCGTCCAAACGGGTATCGAGACAATGCTCAGATACCAATTTGATGCCCGACGTCGTGAAGGACTTTGCGCGATCATTATTGAGGATGATGGATTGGTACCTAGATAGTGTTGTCAGACGTCGATGGTGTTATCCTCTGACAGGTAGAGAGACCCTAACGGATAGATGTCACTACGATGTAATTCATGATGCACCCTATGCATCGTACGCGCATGCTCCAACTCGAGGGAGGTGCCAAGCTCCGTGCTCTCAAGTGTCACCGGGTGATGACAACAATGGCCTCTTGAGCTTTGTCAAAGGAATAAAGATGTCTACGGATGAACGGAATCAATTTGTAAGGGTTGCATGTAACATATGGACTCGTCTGTATCAGTAACACGCTCACTTGCATTCGTAGTTTACGCCTAGCTAACCCGAGCGCGGTTGAATCAAGGCGAAGTTACAATGCTAATAAAAATATAACAAGTCGGCCAGGAATGACGTACCTCCTTAGTGCGTGGATCATTGTGCAGCTTCCTCGTCATTGGTGGGAGTCAGCGCAGTGCGATGGAGAGGGGCTAGAGAGGATCCGTGGCTCGACTAACAACTGGCGCATGAGTGGTAGGGGAGGCCGGGGAGAAGGAGAGAAATGGAGGTGACGTCGTGGCTTGACGGCGCAGTAGTCAATGATGGTTACAACCAAACTGGGGTAACTTCGGAGGGGACCGCACCCTAGTTAGGAAGGGTGTCCAAGTTGAATCAATAGAACCCTGGTTGTATGGTGGTCATCATCGACAGAAATCTGCAAATCAGCGACACAGACCGATGGCCTCTCGTCATAGGGTTCACCGACACCTCAAACAACGAGTCTCAATCACTGGCTATGGCATGGCCAGACAGCGTGACCGACGTGGTGGCTAGCTCTCATCATCCACATAAGTGCGTGCATTCAACTACTGCTGCAGATCAAAGACTCCCCACTCCTTCTAAGCGTGTAGCTGGAGATTGATACCAGAAGTGGAGGACCTTGACTGAGGTCAACGCGAGATCATCGTGGCGTATTGAGGCCCATGGCAAGTGGCATCCAGAAGTCCACGATGACAACCAGATGCGTCGCCTGAGCACTGATTAATGGCAAATACCCTCAGCCTCGAAGTGACGTGGGGGCAGCGAAAACCACCCATGCTTCATCCCACTTAGGCTATCGAATTCAATGACCGCACGGTCAACTAGTCGCAGACGATTCCACATGACAGGCACTCCTAGTTGGATCAATGGATAGCGATCAACCAGTAGGTGACCAGCCCGAATCCGGCTGACTCCAAATGACCCCATCTATCGCACGATTAATTTGCCGTCGATTGGGCTCAGAAGATCATGATCAGAAATCTACATCGCCGGTAACTCTTGATTGGTAGACGACCAATCGGTGGTGAGAGAATGATGGTGGTGGCTCGGTACTTAAGAGTTGAAGGGAAGGGGCGAGGGTAGCCTAGCCTTGGTAGGTGCCCATCCTAGCCTTGTCCCCTCAGCCATTCTGCTCCTCTTCTTTTTCCTCTTTCACTCTCTCATTCTTCTTCATCCTCCCCCTCTTTCCTTCTCTCAAGGGGTCAGAACAGAAAAGAACAACAGAAGTCACTTCAAAATTCTTCCTGAACTGCCTTGTTCTAGGGCGGCCCTCTTCCTTTATAAAGGGGGAGGCTAATTGGGCCCTATAAGGACCCAAGGGGGGAGGGATAATTGTCTGATAAGGGGCCCTTATATAATGGGCCCCCATTACAAAGTAAAAGGGGAAAAAAGGCAAAACATAAGAGAAGAGAATTGAAGAACAAGAGGGGGGGGGGGTCGAAACTGACAAAGGACCCCCTCCCGCATTATGACAAAGACATATGATGGATGCATCGTGATGCAACAAAAACAACTCGACTAGCCTGAAAAACACAAAATGCGATAAATAAAGACATGGGAAACCAAAATGCGATAAAACCAGCATTATTCACCCGCGCTATCGATGACGGCGGCGGGGGCTCGGATGACTCCTTCTATGGGTCATCATGGCGTATGTCGTCACATATGATATTTAAAGTTCTCAAATCCTCATTGAGCCAAAGCTATGTTAAAGCCATCTGCTACTGGTTCGAAAGATGAAGAATGTTCCATATTAATTGCTCCAGCATCAACTTGTTCTCAAATATGATGATGCCAAATGTCCACAACAGTCATTGACATGTTATCATTATAGGCAAAAAAAATTCTTCATCCACACTAAGATCCTTCAAAACCTTTTTGAGGCATATTTCATGTTGACTTGCTGATGGGAAACAGTTTCGTCTTTCTTCTCTCTCTTATTCTCTCTCTTCCTCTCTCATTTATTTTTCATTTCTTTTCTTCTCTCGCACATTTCATTTTCTTTCTCCTTCCTCAACTATTTTCTTGGACTTTTCTGCTCAATTTCTTCTCTTTCTTTCTATCCGTCCTCTCTTCTTCTTAACCCCCTATAATTATTGACTATTCCACCTTTCTTTTTCTCTCTAACTTTCTCTCTTTATCTTTTCTCTCATAACTTCCAATTTGACTTTTCCCATAACCTCTCCCCCTCATCTTTCTCCACTTCATTCTCTACGCATAACCACCCTTCTCTATACCACTTCTGTACAACCACCATTTCAAATTCGACAGATTATTTTCCTTGTAACTGCATGTTTGATTGCCTTTAAAATGGCCATGAGCCTGCTCGTATAAACATCTTCTGCTGGTGAATTATTGTGAAGTTATTTTGTGAGAAAAGAGTGATTCCTAGTGATTTCATCTGGCGATAATGGCAACGAGAAACAGATCAACAACAGAACGAGCGCGTAGCTTCTCTGCCTTAAAATTGTCAACACCTCTCGGGTTTCCTCATCCTCTTTCGCCATACGTCCATATCTATAACTTACCTATCCACTTATCCCCACCATTCCCCATCTTTGAAAATTTTTCTTCAAAAATAACCCACCATCTTTGCCTAGTTCAACCATCCTTCTTCATTTCACCAATTTCCACACCGTGTCCTATCCAACTCCTCCAACTCCACCTCAACTCCTTGCATCTTACCCATCAACCTTCTCTTGTGCCGATCAATTCACACATTTCCTTTTTATCCATATTTCCACACCTTCCCTTCTCTCTGTTTGCATCACTCGTGGAGTTGTAGTTCAAAGTAACTCAAGGCCATTCAACATCAAGATACTCAAGTGATTGGCTTCTATCTCTCAGGTACCTTGAGACACCTCATATTTTGTGATATATATCGTTCATGATAATTATCAAGTTGCTCAAGTGAGAGTTGCTTAGAATTGTCTGCGTTCATGACTAATTTTCTCTGTAAAAGAAATACTTTATTGTTTATTTTGTTAGTATACGTAAATTGTATGTGCTTCTTTGTTTTACCTCGCAATGAGTAACCGATCAGGTCTAGATTATTCTTCAAAGGACAAAGAATCCAGTACTCCTGTAGAAGAATCTAGCCCTCCTTGGGCAAAAGTGATTTTAGATGGCCTTAAAGATGTCACACAACGTTTAACCTTTTTGGAAAATAGTAGGCATAAGACTCCTCCCCTACCCATTGAACATCCCAGGAGTCCTACCCATGATTTTCCTTCAAACTTTTGTTGTCAGAATCCAAATATTGACAGCGAACGATACACTTTTGGGAGGAATCAAACCCAACAGTCCAATAATGAATATAAGCATGTAAAATTAGATATTCCCATCTTTGAAGGATCTATAAACCCTAAACAATATCTTAATTGAGAATCTCAAATGAATAGCTATTTCTCATGGGTAGATATGTCGGAGGCTCGTAAAGTTAGACTTGTAGAATTGAAGTTAGTAGGTCCAGCTAAAATATTCTAGAGCAACCTGGTGCGCCTTTTAGATACTCAATTGCAGGAACCCATTGGTACTTGGGAGGACGTGAAAACTAAATTAAGAGAAAAATATGTCCCTTTGAACTACCAAGATTGTCTTGTTGATCAATGGCAATGAGTTGAACAAGGAAATCATAGTGCCTTAGAATATGTGACTGAATTTGATGAATTGATGATGACATGTGGTTTAAGAGAAGATCCTCACCTGACCTTGTTAATGTTTAGAACCGGACTACAAGATGACATCCGATGAGAAGTTATCTTAAGGAATGTTAAAACAATAGAAGAAGCATATTGAACATCCATCAACATAGATACTTTCTTCACTTCATCCTCGTCTATGTATGCTAAGAGAATCACCTATCCACAAGGCTCTTGATACAGTGTCTTGCTATCACTTATCAAAAAGCACGCAGTGATCCACAATCTTGTTGTCCTCTGCCTTCGAGAACACATCCTTATGTTCCTCCAAATAGGAAATTAAATTCTGAAAATATTCCAATAAATATTCAAACGACATGCTATAAGTGTGGGAAATCAGGTCATATTTCACCCAATTGTGTTTCACGAGCATTACTTATTGAGGAAAATGCTTTGTCAATTAAAAATGAACCTCAAGATGACAAATGGAAGACTAAGAATATGAGGTTGACCCATCTGTTATATAATTTGAAGATCCGTGCAATGCAAAGGGACTTAACTAAAACATTACATGAAGATCCTTTTATAATAACAATATTTGTCACCTTTGCCAATGTAGGTCCCTCAAATTGCAAGGTCATAGTAGATAGTGGAAGTAGCGTGAATGTAATTTCTCATGCTGCTGTAGAAAATCTCGATTGTAAATTAGAGAAACACCCTCATCCATATCATGTATCATGGTAAATTCTAAACCCATTCCTATTAATTATAGACGCCTACTACAATTAAAAATTCTATCGTATGAAGATGAAATAGTGCTAGATGTTATTCCTATGAATGCAGGTTGTATCTTACTTGGCCGACCATGGTTATATGATAATGATGTCACCATTCAAGGAAAACATCACTCGTGCTTTTTCATCTTCACTCGTGCTTTTTCATTTAATATACCATATTAAATCTATCTACCTTTATTTGTTAAAAGGTATGTCATGCAATATTTCCTTTATATCTACAAAATATACTAATTTCTAAATATTAATCCTGTTTGACTCCTTTGCTCTTCTTATCTCACGTACTTTTTTGTGTGATTCTGATATTTTAACTCATTACTCTTTAACATCTAATGCGAAACAAGTTATTGAAGCCAAAAACTTTAACTTTGTCTTCCAGAATTCATAACAACTTGCTTGTATTGTTAAGGTGGCCGTTTCGTTACATAATGTCCAGTTAAAATTTAAATTAATCATAACTAAACAGTCTCAAGTAGACAGCTGCACTTGACATTGATTTCCTAATATTTGCGCTTTTCCTATATCTCATAGAATTAGTTATGTTTTTTTTGTCCCTACAGCTCAGAATTCTATTAAAAATACTTTTTTTACTTAGGAAAATTGTTTATGTAAAAATAAGTTATTAGTTCTAATATGTTTGCTTGATAGAGAAGGTTAATGGGAAGCCCAAATGCTATTTCCCAAAATTTATGGCCCCATAGCAAGATTTCTGATACATATATCTGACCTTTGGACTAGAAATCATATATATGTCATCTTACCAAAGGCAAAACTTTATTATTAATAGCACTAGGTGTGTAGAAAATATTTCATCCATTGTCTATTGGCAAATTTATGAACATGTAGACAATCATCTAATCATTTTAAATTAGATACTGAGGAATATTGATAACACCCTGAATTTGTTGTTTAATTCAAGTAATTAGCACAATTTTATCCATTTAAAGAGGTTAAAATAGATTTGTAATCATATAATTACATGTTAATTACTATTCCAACTGAATCCTGATTTTATTATAATTTTCTGTTAATTTATGAATTGTTTGGAATTTATTTAAGCTTGGAATAACTCGATTTAAATGCAAATGGAAATTTCGAAAACTAAATTTAATGCTAATTAATGTGGGGATGAATTACTGAATTTTATAGATTTTTTCTAGGATTTTATTGAATTTTTTGGGAATTTATTTGAGAGAGAAATGAATTTTCAAAGAGAAAAGGATATAATTATAAGGAAATAGGAGTTTAAATAAATTTCTAAAATTGGAGGGATTTTTTAAAATTTTGTTTGCAAATATACCCTTAAAAAAGCTCTCAGTCGTGCGTTGCAAGCGTAAATATCCAAGAAAAATACTTCTAAGGTCTGATTGAATTAATTTGGATTTTTCTATGGTTTTTAGAGGAAATATGGAGGAGAGAGAAATGGAGGGGCATATTTCCAATTATTTTTGGGTGGCGTCGATTTGCGCATGCGAATAAAAGCAGAGATTTTGCACAAAAAGTAAAGAAACTGAGTTAGCGGAGCCACGTGGCAAATCTGGGCTGTCGCAAAGGAATCTGACGGCGTTAATGCGGTCAGCAGCGGCATCTCTTGAGGGTGGTAAGTGCATCACCTGTGTTGTGCATACAGATATGCATGCGTGGGAGGTGATGTGGCGACACCTGAGTGGGTGTCGTCGGTAAAAATGTACAAGTGCAAATCGAGACGTATTTTGTTATTCTAGTATTTCCAGATGGGGGTACGTGGCACCAAGAGAGGAGCCGCCAGCCTCTTGTACTAAAGGTGCCGGCCAATCAGAAATTGGCACAAAAAAATTAGTATTGCAAAAATTAATAAAATAAATGAAATATTGATTCTACGGCTAGGATTGGTCAATATTTATTTATTAATTACTCTTAATCCTAAAGTCAGATTGAGCTCAAATTTTATGGGTTTGCTCGTCTCAACTTCCTCTTTCTATCTATATGGTTGGATCACTCAGATCAAGCCTACATTGATGGATAAAAATTGATTAATTATTGGGGGTAAATGGTAGTTTTTAGCATTTAACCTAAGTATAAGAAAAGAAGTTCAAGCTAAGGAGGTCATTCTGAAGGGGGCTCTTTCATAGCTGCAAGACAGAGAGGAGAACAAGCCGGTATAAACTGCATTTGGTATTTTTACTTCATTGTATTTGAATTTCAGTATATTTGGGGTTATTTGTTAGTGAATGTTTTTAATTGTTCTTCTTGATCTTAGTCTGAAATTCTAAATCGCTTGGTTTGAGTGGCATGTACAAGCCCCTAGGATTAACAGGAGTGATTATTAAATTACGCGAACTGATCCACTTGCACATTGAGAACAAAAAAAATACCAAAAAAGGAGATTAATTTATATGTAAGAGTAGATTAAATTTATGATAAAGTAGTGAGTTAGTTGGATACCCAGTCCCCCAAAAACAAACTAACATGAAAATTTCTTTTTAACCCCAAAAACAAACTAACATGGTAGTGTTAGATTCCCTTTGGATATTTGTGGTTTATTATCAAAATTAAAACTTAAAAAAATGTGTAAGATTTTGACATCCTGCATATGCTGATATGGGGGGGAGCTAAATAGAACGATAAAAAACGTTTTCCTGAAAGTACACAATACAATCTAAAATGCACACTATCCATTTAAATACATAATAATGTCCTGAAACTTCTGCAGTGCTATTCATATACATCATTTTTAGTGGTACATAAAATGTATATTTACTTAAAAAATAAAACTGAGGACAGGATACACAAATTTGAGTTCAAAATAAAAATGCATTCAATTTTGTTGTGAGGCTGAAAAGAGACAACCATCTTTCAGTACTTACTATAGATTGCCTAAATTGGCTAAGCACTTCATACCATCTGATCCAAAATTCATTTAAACCTTAATAGTCAAATGCAAGTATACATTACAATTGCTTCCCATTTGTTGTCCACATACAATTTTGGATGAAATTTCAAATTGGTATTTACTCTCCACTCCAAACCGTCGACAATGGATCTATTTCTGATTAATCTTGTACCATATATATCTTTTACCTAAGAAAAATTTATTTATACTCTGATTAGTTATTAAATGGAACCTTTAATTGGTTGACAATAAGTTAAAAACATCAGTGAGTGTTCATTTCTTCGAGGTTGCAAAGTAGGTAGCATAATCTCTACTCTTTTCTCAAAGATGATACCAATTTTATCATGCAATAAGTCTAATGCATAAATATTCCAGACGCATGCCAATCAATTGATTCATAGAATCCTGTCCCATCTTACCAAAGAGGTAGATGTGAGAATTTGTTTGAAGAAACAATAAATGAAAATTTATATTTAGTGATCACACATCTCGGAACCTATTTCTCCCTGAATTTGTTGATGTGAACATATGTATTAAGTTAAAAATTGACTAGAGAAATTTCATTTTAATAAGAAAGTTTTAAACACCCTGTGCTAAGAAATTTGTGTAGATACATGAATAATGAAGCTTGAAGTTCAGGGCCAATATTGAAGTAAACTGCATGAATAAATTCATTGAGTCAATGCACCACTATTGAAACATCTAGTTCAATCAAGGTATTTAATCACGCTATTTTCTCCATCATTAACTCATTTTCTTGTCTATCAAGGGAAAATATAGTTTGGAGGCCATTCGCCACTGCTGGTTTGGTGCTTGCATGTGCTGGAAAGCTTTAGCTTCTTTAGAAGATGAATGAAATCAGAGACGCGGGCAAACGATGTGTACGATTATTTGGAGGGAGCATGAAAGAGGGGATGATCAGGCGAATCCTTGATGAAACCACTTATTATTTATTTCGATGTGGTGCAGAAACACAAAAGTTGTAGATATTGCGAATGATCCTTCTTCTTTATACATGATGACCCCTATTGAGGAAAGACTCATGAACGAAAGACGAGAGGCTGGTCAAAATACCTTTCAGCCGGTGTTCTCAATGACCTTGACTTCTGGCTTCTTGGCCTCCTCTTCTGGCATAGTGACGATGAGCACATTATTCTCCACGACCGCTCTTACCTTCTCAAGTTTAGCATTCTCCAATAGTCAGAACTACCTCAGGAACTTGCCGTTGCTGTTCTCCACGTGCTGCAAGCGGTTTGTCTTCTCTTTTTGTCCCTGCTCCTTTGGCCGCTGATCTGCAGCACGCAACCTTTTGTGCCTCCACCTTGACCTTCGCCTTCTTCACCCTAAGGAGGTCTGCACAGAACACCCTAAATTCATCAGAGGAACATCGAGCCATGACATCTTAGAGACTAGGTTGTTTCTATAATTTAACCTCTACATTTTTTACAGCAGCTTGAGATATTTTATTCATGCTACTTCCATTGTCAGCAATGGCATTGCAATATGAGGGATCTACTTTGAGAAAGGTGTCAAATATTGTGATTTTAAGATAATCTTGATTTGATGTTTGGTTTAAGATATGTTGCATTCATAGATCGGGATCTTAAAATTCTAAAACGGCTGGGTCAATTTCTTAAGCTTCACCTTCCATATATTTACAAAGATGTTCAAATCTTATTGACGGGTCATTTCCTCAACAAGTGATGCTTGTATTAGACAATTGGGTGAAATATGACCTGGCTTGCCGCCCTTATAGCGTGCTTTTCTATTGTTTTTGAAGGATTTTCTATATTTCGTTTCCTATTTAGAGGCAAGCACAGCTATGTTCTTGAGGGCGGAGGACGAGAAGATTGGGGATCACCATCTGCGTGTGGAAAAGTAATCAAGGGAAGATTGAATCTAGGTGCATAGCAATTTGAGGTGCCCAAGGGATAGATAATTTTTTGGGATATGAAGGCGATGACGAAGGGAAAAAAGAATCTAAATGCTTGGCATTCTGATTTGCTTCTTCCATTCTTATAACACTTTGTAGGATAACTTCATGTCATTTCCATATCTTAGTCCAGTTCTAAATGTGGAGAAGGTGAGGGGAATATCTTCTCTTAAAACAAGAGTCATCATCGGCTCATCAAATTTAGTCACATATTCTAAGATATTGCAATGACAGGAAGGATCTTCTCTTATAACACAAGTCATCATCAGTTCATCAAATTTAGTCACAACAATTTCCTGGTTCAATTTGTTTCCATTCATCAATGAGACTATATTCTTAATTAGAAGGGCAATACTTTTTGCATAACTTAGTTTCCACTTCCTGCCAAGTATTGATGGGTTTATCAAATCTACATCTAATAGACACTCCAGATTGCTCCAAAAGATTTTAGCTGGGCCACCTAACTTCTCTTCCACTGGCATAACCTTGTGGGCCTCCGACATATCTACCGTTGAGAAGTAACTATTAATTTGAGATTCCCATTTCAGATATTCTTTTGGTTTACTTTAACCTTCAAAGTTGGGATATCATTTTCATATGCATATAATCATTAGTGGAGGGTTGGATTTGAATCCTTGTATGACCATTTCTATGGTTATCTAGATTCAAATTTAGACTGTCAAGGTTTCTAGGAAAATCATGGTTAGGATTCCATGTATGTTCTATGGGTAGAGGGGTCCTAACCTAATGGTTTTCAAAGAATCTAAACATTGAGTTACATCTTTGAGGTCATCCACGATCACTTTTTCCCAGGAAGAATAGACTCTTCTATGTGAGTGTTAGAATATTTTTCTTTTTTTAAAAATCTAGACTTGATCAAATCTTCATGATAAGACGAAACATATAAACAAGTAAAACAGAAGTTTTTCTTAAAACTAAAAAAGGAATCATGTAAGCACAATCGTTTGTTGTATAAACCAATCAAAACAGGTAAGTGAGACCTTTCAGCTCAGATACCGCTTGATGCTGGACAAACAAGTGGATTTTGTGTAAATACCCAGTAATAATAATAAAATATTATTTGAGGGTGATCCAAATGGGTTTTATATTGTAGAATGGGACTGAATCCATGAGCTATTGACCTAACATGGAAAATCTCGGCAATGAGTAAGATACACCTAATTTAATGAAACTCGAAGGTAAAAAAATGGGCAATCAAAGTTAAAAACAAATGGACTCACAAGTTCACATAGTCACTAAGAGAAAATAAAAAATTAATTTTAACCAACAACTATTTCAAAATTAAGGCTTCACAAGGTACCTTGGAAAAGGAAGACAATAGCTTGATCGTTCTAATGTTGAATTGCCTTGATTGATATTGATCTAGAGCTCCATATAAGGGAATGAAAAAGAGGAAGAAGCACGGTGTCGGAAACAGATATAATGAGAGAAATATAATTGGGTTGATCAGAAAAGATGTTAATGTGTATTGCGAGAAGGGTGGAAGTGAAGTGCTGAAAGTGAGCTGTGGTCGATGATGTCTGATAGATGTGACAAAAAGTGAGACGAGATGAAGATATGAAGAAGGGAAAAAATGAGAGGTGAGATGGCTATTATGGGGGGAGACATGGATGTGTGGTCGATGATGTCAAGGATCAAAAGTTAAAAAGATAATGGAAGAAAGGGAAAGATGAACCCACGAGGAGTTGATCGCTATAAGACACCAGATGCCACCATCTTCGCTCCAATTGCAGTTATCACCAGAGAAGAAACAAGAATTCATGATAAACTCAAGTAAAAGGTGCTCTTACAGACCAGCTAATAGCCTATTTAAAGGGAATGAAAATATGCACTTACCAAAGATGATGAAATGGTGGACGGTTTATGAGACGGTGGTGGAGAGAAAATATGGGATTAATGGTGCATGCCGAAGAAAGCCATGGAAGAAAGTTACAGGAGAGAGTTTTTGAAAGAAGTCCAATTTGACAGTTATAAAGAATAGAGGAAGAGAGGGAACGACTGTTGAAAGAGAGTTGTACAAGAGTTAATAACAGCAGGCGGTGGAGAGAACAAAAAAGTAGATCTAAAGATATAAAGAATAAGTGGAAGAGTAAAGTAAAACAAAGTGTCTTATTGAGGAGAGAGAATAAGAACACGCGGAGGAGAGAGAGAGGACAAAATTCAATGGAAAGAGAGAGAGAGATAGGGAGTGAGTGTGAGAGAGGGAAATACCACTTATTTACCACCATAATGCAAGATAGGGAGAGAACAATGGAGAGCCTTTGAGAAAGAGAAAGAGAGAGAGAGAGACACATAACCAAAAAGGCTAGGTTGATGGTTGGGCAGTTTTTGACTCAGATTGACAGGCACCACTTATTTTGTTAATCTCTACATCAGGAGAGTACAGATTTCATTATCCCTTCCAGCTTATCAAAGAAAGTTAGCTGCTGATAAATAAATTACATTCATCCTCCAATTTTGGAATTAGTCCTCAAAATATACCATTCACTATATATTTTTGTAACAGCAGTAGTCACAAAACATAATTCAGAAGGCAAAAAGTCATGTCCTTGACCAAACTACACTACACAGTCTTGACACACATCTATTCACATCTTCTATTATCAATAAAGTATATGTACACTCATGTACAAATATTTAATTGAATAATGCCATGGTTTTTATATAGTCATCAGTTTCATTCTCGAATTCAGGTCTCAAAACTCTTCACATATGATTTTGTCAGCGAATTCATGTCCAATAATTAATTATTTCACAACAAGTCTTTCAAAGAAAAAATCTCAAATTTTCATTCTTAAGATTTGAAACTGAAAGTTGCAAAACATATCATTTTAAACAACCAATGTCAGTATTTAGTGCCATTAAAATGATATATTAGAAATAATATCACATATTAAAAGTATAAAAGATGATATTTGTTTTAAGGTGAGATTCATCTTGTCTAGAAAGTAGAAAACACCCAAACAGTAGCTTCCTTCATCTTGTCTACTACAATATATGTTCCTTTTTAAGGGATTTGTTTGATCAATATCATTTTAGGCTAAAACAAAATATCAATACCATATTTTAAAACTATTGACATCGTGATAAGTCCAAATAAAGTGTTTAAAGCCTGTATTTTAATGTAAAAATAAAAACCAACAACTCAGAATTTTATAATATTTTTTCCACTTAATACTCTATAAATGATATAAGGTATGTAGGCGTCATCAACAAAGAACCAATAATTCAATTTCACAGTTTTTTTCTCTTTTTATCAAATAAATAACCAAACTAACCAAAAAGATATTTTTAATATTTTATTTGATCTAAATAAAATTTATATTCAAACAGAAAGTTATGAAAATGAATAAAAATATTCTATGTGGTTATCATGCATTTTATGGATTTCTATAAGACTTAGAAAGTTGGAAAACCAATTGTTGGATTCTTATAAAATTAAAAAAGTAGAAATACGAATAGTTGGATTTCTATAATATTTAGAAAGTAGGAATATGAAAGTTGGATTTCTATAATATTTAGAAAGTAGAAATAACTATAGTTGGATTTTAAAAAAACCATATAGAAATGATAAATAATATTTTATATATTTTCACAATTTTATCTGAAGGCTTAAACAATGGTTAATTTTAAATATTATTTTGATATTTTTTTTCCTTTTGTATTGTGTCTTGATGACTAAAAAATTAAATAAAAATAATTATGGTTCAGGTTGATACTATGGGACACCTTTTCTTCATTAGTGAGATTGCTATAGACTCTCAGTGCCAATTAACTCACCATTGGTGTCCGCTCTTATCTGACCATACTATGCTAACACTGATTGATTGTCGTTCAGAATTTGAGTTTAATCAATAAATTTATAAACCTATACTCGTAGATAATTTAATTAGATAGCCCTTATCTACACATCACCATAGCATACTTGCTAAGGGGGATATGGAAAGGGTGAAATTCTTCTCATTTTGGAAGGTTTACCACGAGAGCTCTAGACGTCATGCAATGTGTCAAGCAATGACTACGGAGAAAGCACCATCTGGTACTACCCATTGCACAATGCTCCCCACTTACATGTGATATACTTCACATCTAGGGAATCCTGGTGAATTTGAATTCCATCGCCACTCAACTGCAGATTGTCCATTGGCACCCACCGCCAATAGGCTTTCTAAAGGTCGATGTGTATAGTTCATCCAAAGGGAACCCATGCCCAATATGTGGAGGTGGTATCCCAAAAGACCACATGAGTATCATTTTTACTTTCTCATCTTTCTATGGAGTACAGACTAATAAAGTAGTCGAATATTTGACAACACATGATGGCTTGCTCCTCTACAAGGAGCGAAACCTTCATAAAATCATCCTAGTATTGGACCCATCCACTCTCCATACACGCTCATGATTGACCATCCTAGTATTGGACCTATCCACTCATCATTCTTCATAAAATCATCCTAGTAGTGGTGTCTCTAGAGAGTCTGGCAAGATATCATGCGATGTTTCTCATGCTTGACCATCATTTGTCATTAGTTGCACGAGGGAAACCACACAGCAGATGCCCTTGCCAACTATGTCGTGTGCTCTCACAGCCCCTCCCAATACATCAGTTGGTAGAACCTTCCTCTGGTGGCTCGCAGCTACCATTGCGTTAGGAGCCTCGGCCTCCCCCTATCAGCACGCTTCACATCCTATCAAATGTTGGCCCTCGTGCAGGGTGTATTGCATGGAGAACTACACACGAGAGTGTGCAACCTCTCGTCTAACTATTGTACCGTTTGCGCACCTCCACGACGATGTCAGATGATGGCACGAGGACTCCATGCATCACCACCTCAGAGGGACACGAGCATGCCATGAGTGCTTTTGCAGCGTTCTCTGGGAGCTGCACCAGTATCACCTTTGTATCTTTTTTCTTTTTTACATCTTGGGCATGGGCGAGTAGGGTTCGGGCATAATTGGGACATTTACGCTCGCTTAATGCCTTTTAACACTTGAAAACACTTCACTTACTATATAATACTCCCTAGGTGACATCCATGACGTGGTTGGATCGGTCTACACACACAACCCTTTGGTTGGGTATACGTAGCACCATGTTTTTTCCTAACAAAAAAATAACTCTTTCCACTAAATAGCACCCACTATGTATCCTTAGTGTCTCCACACTCGTGGCTACGAGACCGGCCATACTCATGATATGAGTGAGGCTAGATATTGTTATTCTATCCGTATACTCCAATTTCCTTCTCGAGTATCCTTCAAATAGGAATATTTAAAACACATGCTTAAAGACTTGTGATCTCTGTATTATGATCGCATCATAATTCACCAAGTCTGATCATGTATTCATAGATGTGATCATAAGCATGACATGTGCACTGTAATGAATATGTTCTATTAATGAACATGGAACGAGTAATGGAATATGTGATTGGCTTGCCGGCCACATATATTTCCATCATCACTTATAGTCAAAATTCTATTCCCAATATATCCCATATAGGTCAGCAATATCATGGGGATCGCTCATTATTTACATCTAGATTTCTATTTGCTTCATTCCATTCAACATTACACGACAAAAGATTTCAAATTGTAAACCAAATGAACATGCAATAAATAAATAAAATAAATCACATTAAATCAATGTAAATCTAAAACATTAAAATAATATCATTTTGCAGTTTTTAGAAGTTTTAGAATTTATTTCATGTTAAAAATAATTTATTTCAAAATATTTTTGTAATCTAGATTATATAAATATTTAAAACATGCTTTAGTAATTCTGTAGTTATTGCATTCATGGTACATGATCATCAAATCATGGGTTCAAATCCCACCAAGCACAAAAGTGATCCATTTTCTCTCCAAAGAATTGGGCCCTACTAGCGTTAAATTGTGCGGGTCTGCCATGTGACACCAACATGTGAGCCCCACATAGGTTTAAATGCCTATGTGGATAGACACATACTTTGGGTCACATACATGGGTGTAATTGATTGGTTGTAGGCACTATGTGGAGAAGCCATGTAAATTGTGGTGCGCCCTATGCCCACTGGCCACCTTGGTGAGGCCCGCTACATGAGCCACATCTGTTTGGTGCCCCCAAATGTGTAGATGGCTTAGGTTATACCCACCAGGTGCATCTTGTTAGGTAGTACCCTCCTATTCAATTGTTGGCTATGTCGTTGGCTGATCTGGTCAAACTTGATCCATTAAAGGCAGTTCCACTCGAGCTCGGCCAGCAAGTATTGGACTGGCCTAGGTCATTGTCTGGCTAAGTCTAGCCATATGAGGCTTGCGTTGGGCTGGCCTGGCTGTTGCCCGTCAGCTAAAGAATTGTCATAGCCTATCATGGCAAAAACAACATTCTACCTGAATTGAGGATGTGTTTCGCCACTGAAATACATTGAAAAGAATTGAATTTTTTTTCAAAACCTAATTATCAAATTAGATGTCTGTATATCAGATCCCTGATTTACTTTTTCATTTAATGAGTTTTTTAATATCTTTCTTCCTCTAGATAATCCCCATTCTGTTCCACCGTGGCCGTTACACCATCCCAATTACTTGAAAAATGGAATGGAGCTAAGGGGAGAAGCAAGAAAAAGGGGAGAGGCCTTGAACAATTCTAGTATGTATGAAATACATTCATAGCCTACTCCTATTTATACTTAGTAATATTTTTCCATAAAACCCCCTAAACAAATAAGTATAGATTCTAATGACGACGTTCCAACATCAATGGGACCACTTGCAGCTAACTCTTTACTCCCATGTATCAGTCTAGCTAACGACTCAAATGGTTAAGTAACCTTTTTGATCCTCCATATTAAATAACTATATCATCATTAATACTAATTGATCATTAGCCTACATAAGCCAATCGATATGTGGAGTCTCCAGCCCATAGGGTGCGAAGTGAAACATCATCGCCTAGAAGATACAAAAGAGTGTATTGGCTCACCAATAAAATTGGCCTATCATTGGTTACACTGTACGTATGATCTCTCATCCACTTGATGCTCCTAGGACTACATAAGGTATGGTCCACTGTCCCACCATCATTGGTTATATGTGTTAGTACTAATGCATTTATAAATCATTGTAGAAGTCTTCTCAGATATTCCACTACCTTGGCCAAGGACTTGTGTTGTTACATTGTCTTGCTCAAGATGTTAACTAGTATACTAAGGGTGGACGATCTTATCCTGGCCACTAAATCATTTTTATAAACTTGGTGTCACATCTAAACTAAGACTACTCTAAAATCTATGATTTGGAACTCGTAAGTCATAATAGGACAACCGGTGGTCCATAAGATATGTCTAATGTATTGAGGAACTCAATTTTTGTGTTTCATTATCCTTTTTGTAAATCAAGTTTCATGCTATACTAATTTTATGTATTTCACTTAATATAGTGCATAACAAAGGTCCAACCACATGGAGCATAGGTAATGAAATTAGTTCTTTTTTGGAGAACAGATAAAAGTATGGAAGGATAATGGTGCAAGATTTTTTTGGGAGAAATATGGAAGGATGAGAAAAATCGAACATGTCATGAACAAGTTTATCAATAGCTAAATATATATTTACATGTAAAGAATAATGTGGAGATTGGAAGGACCGAATGGAAGAAGATGGAGGAATAGTGGCAAATAGGGAAGTCGGGTAATGGTGAGAGAATGATGGTAAAATCCAATAAAATCATAAAAATAAATAGGGTTCATAGTATCCATGGATGGAATTAAATGAGGAAACTGATCCAAATTATCACACAAACTCCTTTTTATGCTAGTCCTAGACCAGGTGATGCTGGATCTACTACCATTTTGAATCTCTGCTTGATCTTGCCTCCAAACAAGCTCAACACCAAACAATGCAAATATTGGGCCTTGAACTCTCCATTTTCTCCTGGTTGCGTTTCGCTAAGAGGGAGACCAAAAAAATCGCCAAAAAGGAAGAAGAGTGACATCTTACAATTAAAGGGTATATGTTCTTTTAGGTGAAGGTTGGATTTTTAATCTATTTGGGTGCCTTCAGGTGAATAGTGGATATTAAATCTGTAAGCCATGATCATGAGTACCTCCTAATGAAATGAAATATCCCCTCATGAAGAGGTGGCCCCCGCGACTATCACTTAAGGTGATCGGGTGATCACTCTAAAAGAGGAGGTAACATTTCCACTTCATTAAAAGAAATAGGGTGACTCCTCTCTCTCCTTCTATAAAAAAGGCATTCTTCCTAGAATTTAGTAATAAATAAATTAATAAACTATTAAATATAATAAAATTGACCTCTTTAATCCTTCAACGATGCCTTTTACTTTCCTATAACTACTATGACTATAATTGACTTCTAAAAAAAGGGACTGTCTAGTCCCTCAAAAAGGTTGCATAAGTTTTCCCCTATGAGGAGGTTGAACAACCTCCCAAAAGGAGGGCCCATTTTCTTCCTCTCCTCCTCGATAATTTTCATCCTTTCTCTCGTATAGTTACGCGCAAGTCCTTGTATCTACATGAGCACAAGAAGATGCGAGAAATTCACCATTTGACTTTAGAAAAGTTGAATGGGTTTAATTTAATAATATAGTTGAATGTTCATTAGATACTTGAACTCCATGTCTCATCAGTCTGATACCTCTCATAGAGCTCTCCATGCCAAACATTTTTTAAATAGTATCTATGTTGATTGATCAGGATAATCCTGGCAACCTTCTCGATTTATATCTATAGATACATATTCCTAATACCTAGGTTGCTTCTGCCAAGTCTTTCACGGAGAAGTTTTTATACAGCCATGACTTTACTGATGAAAACATTCCTACATCATTTCCAATAAGTAAATCTTATCCACATATAAAATCACGAACATGATTGCACTCCCATTGGTTTTCTTGTATAAAGATGGTTCATCTTCATTCTTGATGAAATCATGAGATCTGATAGCCTCATGAAATCTGAGATTACAGCTCCTTGAATCTTGCTTCAATCCATAAATGTATCTTTGCAACTTGCATACCTTATCGGGAAATTCCTTAGATGCCTAACCGTCGGGTTGTATCATATAAACTTTTTCCTCAAGGTTTACATTAAGGAAAGCAGTCTTGATATCAATTTTCCATATAGCATAGTCATTGTGTGCAGCTATGGCAAAAAGAATCATGAGTGAATTTATCATGGCAACTAGCATAAAATATTTCATCATAGTCAACTCCTCTTTAATGATAAACTTTCGCAAGTAATCATGCCTTGTATGTTTCAACTCGTCCATCTGCACCAATCATTTTCTTAAAGATCCACTTACACACAATAGGTACTATACCTCCAGTATGTTCAACCCAATATCATACTTTCTTTTGGTCAATAAATGGAATTTCATAATCCATCGCTTCTTGCCTTCCATGAGAGTCAGAATCTTGAACCGCCTCATGGTATGTTAGAGGATCATTATACTTAAGATGTAGTGAATCGACTTCACCTAATTCAATATGTCCAATATAGTAATCAGGCTATCTCACTATTCTTCCTGACTAACGTGGTTCTAGTGTATTTATTTGAACATGTTTGTAAACTGAGCACTCATCTAATGAGCTAGTATTTGTTTTTTGACTAGGAATTTCTTCTAAGACTATTTTACTCCCACTATCTTCTCTTATAAGATATTCATCCTCTAGATGGCCCCCTCTTTGCAACAAATATTGTATCTTCTTGAGGACAATAAAAGTAGTAGCCTCGTGCTTATTTTGGGTATCCAACAAATCTACATAGTTCAGTTCTTGATTCTAGCTTATTTGGTTCATGCCTCTTCACATAGGCTAGACATCCCCATATGTTAAAGTACATAAAATTAAGTTTCCTTTCATTATGTATCTCATATGGTGTGGACCTACAGACTTTCTTGGTAACATGTCCAATAAATGCGCAATTATTTCAAGTGCATATCCCCAAAGGAATATCGGTAATTTTGAATAGCTCATCACGAATCATAATATGTCTAACAGGTGATTTTTCTTCTCTAATGAATCCCCTTCATTTGTGGAGTGTAGGGAGGGATCAGTTGAGTTAGTATACCATTATCCTTCATGAATTGTCTGAATTTTGTACTTAAGTATTCTCCTCCTTGATCTGATCAAAGAGTTTTGATATTTTTTCCAGATTGTTTCTATACTTCATTCCTAAACTCCTTGAATTTCTTAAAAGCATTGTACTTATATTTTTTCAAAAAAAAAAAAATAAGAATGAAGAAAATGAAGTATGAAGTAATGACTAGCAGAACCTGTACCTTAGGTAGACTATATTAGAACATATAATAGATAAAACACCTTATCACGCTTATCTATCGTTCGTTGGTTTGAATAAATAGAATAGTTTATCATAATAATATATAATGCAATTGTGTTGTGTATGAATTCAAAATCACCGGACCCAAGTATGTGTCCTTATTTAAGTAATATTCCATTTCCAACAACATGTCCAAGCCGCAATGCAGTAGTAAAGAGTGTTCACACATTTGTCTTTATTAAGAGTGACATCATCTACTTGGAGACTATACAATAAACTCCATCAGATATAAACCATTGACCAAAGGTGCTAAAACAACCTATTTATTATTGAAGTAAATAGACCAACTCTTGTTCATAATGGTCATGGTGTGCCTAAGCCTATCTAAACATGAAATAGAAATAATATTCTTTATTATGCTAGGAACATGATACCAGTCTTCTAAAGATAGTAAATCTCCAAACGGAAGCTTGAGGTTCACCATCGCCATGGTGACACCAGTAACTCTTGCATTGTTCCCCATCTACAGCTCCATCTTCCCTTTGCTCATCTTTCTTCTACTTGTCAACACCTGCAAATCAATGAAGATATGAGAAGCACATCTAAAATCCCATACCCATGATGCAGAATCTCTATAAGACAAGTATCTATCACAAAGATACCTAGATCATCGTGATGCTTCTTTGGAGCTATCTCATTGAGGTACTTCTTCCAGCTCCTCTTCTAGTAACCCTTTATTCCAAAGTGGAAGCATATGCCTTTTTTTCCGTTGTCCTTCTTTGTTGATGGTGCTTTCACTTAATTATTTACTCATCTTTCTTTTAGAATGTAATTTATTCTCTTCTTGTTAGTCCGGCCAACAAAAGTACTTGTGGCTTGTCCTTTTAAAGGTTCCCCTCATCGGTGGTAAGTATGTTGAGCAGCTCTGGTAGAGTGGTATGAAGTTTGTTCATGTTAAAATTAACAATGAACTTGGAGAATGAGAGTTGCTTGGATTGGAGAATAGGTGTGTGCTCATTTTACTAGGGAGTCCAACTCCCAGCAACGCCAACCTCTCTATCCATTCAACCATCTTTAGTACATGACTTCGTACCATGGATGACCCACCCATGCGAGCCCTAAATAAACTCATTGATACATCATATCTTTAAGTCCTACTCTATTCAGAAAATAACTCCATCAAATGAAGCATCATAGCTTTTAGCTCCATATCTTCATTTCCCTCTACAACTCATTGCAATAAAAGGTAGCATGTATCATTGAACTATTATGGAATCATATTTCCACTTCTCATGCTCCAGTATCTTCCCATCATTTGCATCTGATGCAAGTTTTCTTGGGCCATCACTCTCTAGGACATATGCTATGTGATCAGACTTTGAGAAGAATCTTCATGTTTCTGAGCAAGTCAATAAAGTTTGAGTCGGTCAAACAGTTGGCATCCATTATTCCACGTATTGAATTTCTCGATGATATCTTTTGCATGCATGAGATATTTTTCTAATGAATCATTAATTCAATCAGATCCAAAATTAATTGAAATATTTAGCTCCCACTAATTTGTGTCAATCCATACCACCCTCATAGTTGCAGAAGTGGCGATAACTATCTCCTAGCGAGTATTGAATTTTCAACGTATATATTATGACCTGAAGTACATTCCATCGATCATAATAAATATAACTAAGCACCCATCTCATGGGACTTGCAACTGGTTGCAATTTTTTATCTTGATTTGGTCCCTGACACTCATCCTACCACGAGTATGCCCCACCAACTGCTGAGTTTGGTTTGAGTTATACCCTCGTTACTTGATGAGAATATATTTGCATTTAATTATGGAGTACGCTCCACCAAACTACACAATTCCTCTAGCCTATCTTTGTGTCACACATTAGTTCCTTAGCCCCTTCTTGCAAAATAAGTGAGCCTAGAGTACGCTCCACCACTCCGACTTCAAAGAATTTGGGTTCTAAGACTATAATGAGGGAGGACCATGCTTGATTTTATCACCTTTGTGTTTTGACTCATAGTTTATGATAGAGGGATGATAATAGGTCTCATCGGTGGAACTTGCATCGTGTGATATTTGATAATTATATGTGCTTTCAATTATGTGTCAAATGTAAGTCTCTAGGTTGACTATCTTAAATAGTCAACTTTACGTTATAATCAATCATCTAAACTTAAGGGTTCCTATGTTAGGCCCCCTAAGTTTTTCACATTCCACACATATATATTGTACCACATAACCATATCGCAATCTAAAATCAAATTTGTAAATTTAATATGAAAATGTAGATACTCAAAATTATGTTAATAATGTGACATTCATGCATTAAGTCGAGATACAATCATTTAAAATTTTTAACATAATTTATAGAATTTTTGTCAATCCTTAAAAGAATTTAATTCTTAAATTATTCGATTATATAGATCCAAAACTAAATATTTCATAATTTTATGGACCCTAAATAGTTTTATTTCATTTATTTGAATCAACTAAATTATTAAATATATTTTATCAAATTTATTATAATTTACGCAATTTATTTGGCCCTTTAATAGTTTATTTCTAAATTATGCAACTATATAAATCGCTTATAAGATATTTAAATAAAGTATATATTTATATGTTATTAATAATATAGGGGTGGTGCTGTGGTAGTGACCCTTGGAGTCATCAAAAGTGTGGGAGTTGTGTTTCAATCCTAGCTCCCGCATTAAGCTAAAATAAACCTTTTTTCAGATCTAATTGGGTCCGAAAACATCAAATCAGATCGGATCAATCAGATATGACCCATTTGACTCAATTGATCGAACTGAACCCTGTTCGACCTCATCGACCCAATTGGCTGGGTCGAATAGGTTGTAAGCCCAATCGGCTATATCCGGTCAAACCAGATCCATCATCACCAATTAGCTGCTGCCAAAATCTGATCGGGACTAATCCAATCTTGAGGCACATGGCACCCATTCAGCGCCTAGTTGCCTGTCCCGCACATGTAACCATAGGTGGCTGCTAGCAGTTGCCAGAAGTTTCACGACGTCCACTTAGGGTAGCCCATGGTGACTGCCACTAAATGTTGCGCAGTCGCTGTGTGGCATTTGCATGAAATTGCATGAGGCTGCATGCGGTTGCAAGTGTTATTACACTTGGTTGTGAATGATTCACCTTCGCATAGTATTGTGGTTAGCTGCTGGTGGTGCTGGCCTCCGCATGCATCATTAATCTCCTTAAATGACGTCCAAAAACAAATTTTTGGATGCCATTTTTGGAGTTTTATGTTTTGAAACGTAACCATAGACCTACAACCTAGCTTTGATACCATTGTTGGTTTGTGGGGATGATGGCGAGGATGCCAACATCTCATTGACGAAGGCATCACCATGGTCAACCGGAGTCAACACGCATGCTTTGGATCACGGTCAACCGGAGTCAACCAAAGTCAACTCGCCACGGTCAACCGGAGTGAACCCTAAAGCCGACACGCCACAACCGCCAACTTGCACGTCTCCACCCGCGCACACCTCTACGCGCGTCATGACACGACGCCAAAGGCAGATCCACAACTGCCCTTTGGTGTGACACGGCGCACGTCTTTATTTTCTCGTCTTTACTTTCTCGTCAATTTCTCTTTCCTCCAAGGCGTATATAAAGGCCATTGTTTTCAAGAAACTCTTAGGCAATCATAATTCAAGAATCGAGTTTTTGTTTAACTCTTCTTGGAGGATTGCCCAGCCTCCCTTATCCTCTACCTTCAAACCATATCCTCCACTGTCGTCGCCGCCACCGCCGTCGCCGGTCACCGCCTCTTCCCTCTCTTCCATTTCTTTCTCCCTCTTCCCTCTCTTCCATTTCCCTCTCTCTCTCGTTCTCGCCCTCAAGGGTCGCCCCAGACCTCGCTTGTGGTCGCCACGTATCCTTGAATGCGACGTTGCAACACGTGAGGAGCCACGCCGTGAAGCCCAAACCAACGTGAAGGATCCGGAGTTCAAGTACACGGCGTGAGGAGTAAGCTTCCCCGAATCAATTCCTTTAAGTTTTCATGGATTTTTGACATTGTGTAAACTCAACCAAATTTGCATGGTAGGACTGAGATCAATCAAATATTGAGCAAGGGTTGAGAAAAGGAAAAATCAGGATTTAATGAATAAGAGGAATAATGCAGTAAGATATAACAAATGAAGAGTAAGAATAATAAAGATATTAAAAAGATGGAAATTAAGTCAAATGACATGCAACAATAAATATTGGTGAAGTGCATAAGGAATAGAAAATTAAAGGTGATAAGTAATATTAAGTAATGGCAGACTGGGTTAGAGACATAAAGAAAACAGAAACATAATATTTTATAAAAAATACATTATTTATTTTACTAATTAGGGTTTATACATTTTATAGATATCATAGATAGGAAACTAGGGATCTCTTGGAATGGCTTTATAGTATTACAATATGGAGCCAAAGTAAGTTAGGTAACGGGGGAATTCTTTTTATACATTTAATTAAGATATTCCTAAAATATAGTACAGAGATAAGTAAGCATACTATATTGAGTGGGTATATACTTACTAGTTTATTTATTTTAAGGGTCATGTATGTTATATTGGGTTAGACAGAAAGAAATTATAGTGGAAGAACGATGGAGATGTTAGGACTATCTTTTTTTAAGATATAGTAAGATGGAAATTCTATAGATGTGGAAATAAGAATCATGAAAGATAGGGGACGAATAGGCCTTGATTTTCAATAGTGTTTATTTCATTTGATAGAAGTGGAAAATATTGGAGATAATGAGACTGAATGAGATGTTTAATTAAGACCCAAATACTTATAGTGAAATATATTACTGCTGGGTACGATATAGTTTCATGATGTAGTTTATATAGCTATACATATTGAATAAGTAATTTGCGTGTTTTTATAAGATAAAATCGGGAGGAAGATATTTTGTTTATGTTAGGAAATTTCAGTCTTGATTCACAATATCTAAACTGGATTTTGCAGCCTATTATGAAATTGAAATTGGATCTGATATAGGAACATTAAAAACATAAAACGTCCCCCTTGCACAGATTCAATCCATGATTTCTTGGTTCCTAGATTGAGCACCTTCGAACCATGCAGATTTCCGCCTCTAGATGTATCCATGTGAGCTTCGGAATGTTGGATTTCATCTTCTTTCGATGAACACTCCTTTGGGAAATCTGATTTCTTCTTAATTTAGTCCCCACTAGAATCAGCAATCAAGGAAGAGGAAGAGAAGAAAATAGGATGGCACTCAAACAGACACACATGGATGTCAAATGAGGGTGCCCTCTCTATTTACTGTATGCAAAAAATTGCCTAGAAGTCTCTCTCTTTGAGAATAAACAATAAACTCTAATAACTTTGAGTATAGCTACCAACATCCAAAAACCTCCTATCTCTAGTTCTCAGGGGCCACGTAGCACTCTAGTTAATAAATTCAATAGCCCAAGAACTTTTTTGTGATGACCTTAATAATTATATATATCATATGTATAAGTTAATCAAAGATTAATTTTACCTAGTCAACTGGTTAAGTTGGCCGCTGAAACAGTGCAAAGCTACGTCTCATCCCCTTCAAGATACAAAGGAGTATTTCAAGTCTCTCGTTGAACTTCTAGCAACATCATGACAATGTACTTATGGTCCCATATATGCAGAAGACTCCTAAAAGCCTAGGGATGCGGTTTATATTAGCTCACTAATCATCCTAGTTCCATTTTCATTTTTTGTACTTGAGAATTCTATTCCATACTGATGAGTGAAAATCATTAGGGAAGATCTTATACGATATCTCATCTACCTTGACCAGGGATATAACGCATTATCTTAATTTAGCTGATCTCCTCTAATACCAAGTGCAGACGATCACATCTTGACCGCACAATCACTTTTGTAAATTTGTTACCGCATCTAAATTAGGGCGTTTTGGAATCCCTTGATTAGAGACAACCACCACCCAAAACACGAAACACAACTACCCAAAAGACATGTGTGACATGAATCAACCATATTAACGGTAGGAAAAATAACATTAAGGTATTCATAGGGGTCAAATCAATGAACACTTTCATTAGGGAGTACCTGCATTTGTCCTTAATGTCTCCATATTAATGGCTATGGGATCCGCATACTCGTGAAATAAGTAGGACTACATAGTGATATTCCATTCTCGAGCATCCTTCAAATAAGAATATTAGGAACTCGTGTTTAAGTAATAGTGATCTATGTATTATGGTTTCATCATAATTCACTATCATTGTATGTATTCAAAGGCTTTAACAATAATTCAAATATACATAATTATAATAAATATATAATGGAACAACAAATATAGAGCAAAACATGGAATGTGTTATTGACGTGTAGTTCAAATTTGTTATACATTCATGTACAATGCTCCCTACTAAACTATCCTATTATCACTAAAATGTTGACATGATCCCTGCATTGTATGAGGTAAGATTAGTCCACATTTAAGCAGCCCCATAGTCTACGAACAATGGGAGATAAAGAAAACGTAATATTCTTATCATATTTTGATGGCCTCATGAGCGCATATGATTCTATATGATGCATCAACCAATGGTGATGGTGATTCCATCACCTAATCCCACCTCTTGTGTGTCCCTCACTCACTACATGCCATGCAGCACCCATTGGCCCAATCTTAGGAGATAGCCTCCTTTATGATCATAATCGGGGTTCAGATTAAAACAAAAATATAGACCATGGTCATACATGATAGTTTCCTCCTTTTTGAGGGGTAACCTTCATGTTGTACTACGGAATCCAACTGATAATTATTAGTGACATGCCCCATAATCAGGCACCAGATATGCAAGCTGAATTGTTTCGCAAACATACTTACCAAATACATAATGCACTCTTGCCTTGACTCTCTCTCCTGCCTTGGAAATAATCATCTTGGGAAGGATAAGGAAGCAACTATGTGTCCTCGGTGTGGGCAGGAGGTACCATGAGTCCATAATATTTATAATAACTCCTCCTTTGAAAAACGTTTCAATCACAAATGCTAAACATATGCCAAACCCCCTTAGGTGGCATCAACAATACATCTGGCTTGGCTTAGAGGCCAACATTCGAGTTAATTTCTCCCATCATCATCTCTTTCCTACCTAAGAGAAACTTTTATTGGTCATTGGGCTAGATCTGAGCTTGATAATATCCTGAAAAAAAAAATTTCAATTTTTTCCTAAAGGTCTTACAAAAAATCTAACTAATAAAAGTCAAAGGATAATGTATATTAATCACAACTTAAAAAAATAAAAAATAAAAACCTCTTTTTAGAGGATGTTCTCTTCAATTTCTCCATCGTCTCATGCATTTTAACAGATATGCCCTCTTTATGATATGTCATATGAACTGGACTAACACGTGAACTATCAAAAGTACCAGATTTATGATGGATCATTGCAATTTGGATGATGATGGTTCTCTTGGTAAGGCTTAGACTGATATTCTTCAATAAATAACATTTAATACTACCTGGGCCAATTTTTTAAATAAACTTTTAACTTTTGCTGAATTTATCAATTTTTGTCCTAAAATCTGCACTTTCTTTTGTCAATTTATAATTGCATTTTTTGAAGCCAGACAAAGGACCCAAATAATAGTCGAATGGATAATTCTTCCAAGCACATTAATATCTGCCAAAATACAGTTCCTAGTTCTCACAAGACATCATTTAACCCCGCACGTAGCTCTCCTACAAATACATCATCTAGTATTAGATCCGTGCATATATATTACAACTCAATGCATGATACTCAGACTTTTTAGTGAATTCAATAGCAAGTTAGGTAATATAGGGAAATTTATGTCAGGTATCATCAATGGATCTTCATGATCTCCTTTTTATTAAAAAGGCCAATTCAGATGTATAATATTTATGGATAAGTTAACTCTGACTTTATATAAATGGTGCATAATAACATAAAATTAAATCAAAAACATTTTGCTTTTACAATTATTTTCTTACAACATCATTTTATATTCTCATTAGGATTATTAACCATTTAAAGACACAATGTGAAAATTATAATTTATTTACCTGAGTTCAATTTTTTTATTTTATTGATTTTTCAGTCTAACCCCACTTCACTCCTTAAGTCAAGTTGAATTCTCACATCGTCTCTAAATTTTATTTAAAAAAAACAGGACTTAGCTATATAAAATTGAGAATTTGAGATATAAATAGGATGATAATAAAAGGCGTCCTGATACATAAGAAGCCCATTTTGGAAGCCCATTCAAACCTCCTTAAAGACCGAGTCAATTAAAGCGAATATTCATGAAAGTAACCCACAAATTGAAGGGAATACCAAACGATTCACTTTTGGTATTCCCAACACTCTGACAGTGAATATAATCAAGTCAAAATAGATATTCCCATCTTTGAAGGATCTATTAATTCGAAAAAATATCTTAATTGGAAATCTCAAATGAATAGCTATTTCTCATGGGTAGATATATTGGAGGCTCGTAAAGTTAGACTCGTAGAATTGAAGTTAGTAGGTCCAGCTAAAATATTCTAGAGCAACCTGGTGCGCCTTTTAGATAGTCGATTGCAGGAACCCATTGGTACTTGGGAGGAAGTGAAAACTAAATTAAGAGAAAAATATGTCCCTTTGAACTACCAAGATTGTCTTGTTGATCAATGGCAATGAATTCAACAAGGAAATCATAGTGCCTTTGAATATGTGACTGAATCTGATGAATTGATGATGACTTGTGGTTTAAGAGAAGATCCTCACCTCCCTTCTCAATGCTTAGAGCCGGGATACGAGATGACATACGACGAGAAGTTAAATTAAGAAATGTTAGAACATTAGAAGAAGCATACCAAACATCCATCAACTTAGATACTTTCTTCACTTCATCCGCGCCTATGTATCCTAAGAGAATAACCTATCCATCAGGCTCCTCAAACAGTGCTCCTGCTATTACTTATCCAAAATCACGTAGTGATCCACAATCTTCTTGTCCTCTTCCTTTGGGAACACCTCCTTATGTTCCTTCAAATAGGAAAGCAAATGTAGAGAATCTTTTAGTAAATAGTCAAACGACATGCTATAAGTGTGCGAAACCAGGTCATATGTCACCCAATTGTCCTACACGAGCATTACTTATTGAGGGAAATGGTTTGTCAATGGGAAATGAACCTCTAGATGACAATATGGAAGAGGAAGAACATGAGGTTACCTACTTCTTATAGAATCTGAAGATCCAGAACAATGCCTCCATGTAATGGAATGGGTCCTAGCCCAAACATCACACGAAGATCTTCTTATAACATCAATATTTGTCAAATTTCTCAAAGTAGGTCCCTCATATTGCAAGGTCATAGTAGATAGTGGAAGTAGCATGAATGCAATTTCCCATGCTGCGGTAGAAAATCTTGAACTTAAATTAGAGAAACGCCCTCATCCATATCACGAATTATGGGTAAATTCCAATTCCGTTACTATAAATTATAGATGCCTACTACAATTAAAAATTCTATCATATGAAGATGAGATATGGCTAGATGTTATCCCTAATAGCCAAGGTTGTATCTTACTTGGCCGACCGTGGTTATATGACAATGATGTCATTATTCAAGGAGAAAGTAACTTGTGCTCTTTCATTTTTAAAGTTAAGAAAATCAATTGTAAACCTTGCATCCAAAAACAAATTTCCAAGCAAGTTTACCTTACTCCTTCCCTCCATTTGATCTCTAATCATGTCCTTAGAAAAGAAATTAAAGAAAGTTCCCTCCATATTTTCATATTATTATCCACTCATCAACAACTCATTAGTGGAAAAGAACATTCCAAGCTTTCCATTGTCCACGGATTGCAGAAAACTTTCTCAAACAAATTTCCCAATATTTCGAATGAGTTGACTGATCATTCCCCTTTTCTTGAAAGTGATACAAACTCCACCCCACCAAATACTGAGTGTTTTAGTGAGTAAGAGCAAATTGATTATATTATCACTGACCAATTTATCCTTACTCCGGAAGGTGGTCTATATACGTTTCTCGTGAAATGGGCTAACAGACCAATTTGAGATGCTTGTTGGATATCATGCCTAATTTACTTCATCTTGCAGCCTACTTGTTCAAAATCTCTTCTTTAGCTCCAACTAACCCTGCATTCGATTCAAATTCTTCCAATCCACGAGGAATCGACGGTAACTAAGATATCATTACCGCTATGGAGATCACCAACCATTGTACCAGGAATCACAAGTTAAAGGAACTGGAAGCTCCGTCAACCGTACCAAGTCAACCTAGAGCAGGACGGAAAGCTCGGATGAGTGCTGTGCGTACAATGCCAAGTTGTCTTATCAATTTTATTCTACCTCCTCCCAATGAGGTAACTTTAGTGACGCTGAGGCTGATCGAGAACTAACAGAACTTGAAGATCAAGAAGACGACGCTGCCCTTGAAGACCGTGAAGAAATGCCTGATAATGAAGATATTGAAGATGATGGTGACTTAAATGAAGATGTCGCAATTGATCTTGCATATGAAAACAAGGAACCGGATGGATACTTCGACGACTTCTTTGACCCGAAGAAGTACAGGACGATGATAGGGTGGATCTAAAATCTATAAAGAGATGGAGATGACTGCTGGTCCACAAAAAGAAGAGTTCAACCTAGAAGACATCGGAGATTCACGAGAGCCTTGAAGTTATAAACTTGTGGGACACGGGTTTTTCCAACACTAGGAAAGTGATGGAAGCGGTTCCCTCTTTCTTATCTATCTTCCTCTCTCTTTTCTTTTTCGTTTCTTTTCTTCTATCGCACGTTTATTTTTCTTTCTCCTTCCTCAACTCATTTCTTTGACTTTTCTTCTCAACTTCTTCTCTTTTTTTCAATCCGTCCTCTCTTCTTCTTAACCGCCAACGATTATTGACTACTCCACCTTTCTTTTTCTCTCTAATTTCTCTCTTTCTCTTTCTCTCACAACTTCCAGTTTGACTTTTGTGATCACCTCTCCCCCTTACCTTTCTCCACGACTTTCTCTACGTGGAACCACCCTTCTCTATACCAGTTCTCTTCAACCAATGTTTCGAATTTGACAGTTTCTTTTCCTTGTAACTGCATGTGTCCTTCTATTTAAAAGGTCTATGAGCCTGATTGTATGAACATTGTTTACTGCAGAATTATTATGAAGATATTTTGTGAAAAAAAGAGTGATTCTTGGTGATTTTATTTGGCGATAACAGCAACAGGCAATGTATCGACAATGGAACAAGCTTGTAGCTTGTCTACTTGAATATTGTCAACTCCTCTTGGGTTTCGTCTTCCTCTTTCTCCATACTTCCCTAACCATAACTTACCTATCCACTTATCCCCACCATTCCCTATCATTGAACACTTTCCTTCAGATTAACCCACCATCTTCACCTAGTTCAACCATCCTTCTTCTTATTTCACCAATTCCCATACCGTGCCATCCAACTCCTCCAACCTCACACTTCACCTCCATTTCTTGCATCTTACCCGTCAACCTTCTATTGTGCCCATCAATTCACACATTTCCTCTCTATCCGTATTTCCACGTCTTCCCTTCTTTCCGTTTGCATCACTCATGGAGCTGCAGTTCAACATACCTCAAGGCCATTCAACATCAATATACTCAAGCTGTTGGCTCCCATCTCTCAGGTACCTCAAGACACCTTAACTTTTCAGATATATATGGTTCATGATAATTATCAATTTGCTCAAGTGAGAGCTGCTTAGAATTTCCGTGTTACGCTTTAGACGACCACTTCAAATACTATATTCCCATTAGTTAGCACCTTATGGTATTACCAAAGTACCTTGTAAAGCCCCCGCTCCATTTACGTAATCCCTTCTTATAAGATTATACCGACTTCAAATCACCCTCGAATAATCATAATTATCAACATATTTGTGTTATTTTACTAAATTAATGAATCTACTTTCATGTCCCACATCATTTGCACGTGGTGTAGTCACATACTCAGCTTATGATGCATACAATCCAACTGTCTCCTAGTTCATTGAACTCTATCGCGCAGATCTTGAGCCAATGAGAAAAACATATCTTCTTGTACTGCTTCTTTCATCTCTGTCTCTTCCAAAATCACTATCCCCATGTTCTGTCAACTAAAAACTTAGATAATCTTTCATATGATAATCCATATTCTTTTTTGTTTCACATATACATCTCATAATTATTTTCATTTCTCCAAAATGGTAAGCAGAATGGTAACTACAAAAAATTGACATTAAACTCACAGATAGGTCTCGTACTTGTAAGCTCACAGATTGACGCTATATGGTCTCGTACTCGTGAATTACGTTCAGCTCTCCGCCATACTTTTATCAAATTGCGTATCCATGAAATCCATATCGTCATTCAAAGTCAACTTTTTTTGTTTGAATTCATAGGAGTAGTGCATGGCTTGCCTATGTTTTCTTCCACGACTAGCCCACCGGACAGCAGAGCTTCTCCAAGCTCTGAAGACAAAGATTCTCAACTTTGTTGGCGGATCGTTAATGAATTGACGAACGCACGGCTGCACCAATTTGTTGCATCTTGGTTTCTGTGTCAATTCTTATGAATGTGGTAATTATGGAACGCTATGATTTTATACATAGCAATTGTTTGAAAAAGTGATGTTTTGAACATGGCGATTCGTATTTTATTTCAGTTTCATTTAAGCCTAAACATTGTCACATTGTTAATTACATACAAATTATAATGAATTATTTTATGAAACAAGATACAACCCATAATATTCCAAGCAATTATTTTTTGAAGGAGAATAATATAGTTGATCAATTAAGAAAGACACGAGTTAGTTCATGAAACTACTTAGGTAAATAGATTATTTACAAAGGAAAAGTCAACCATAGATGTATAAAAAGCTGACGCAGCCTTATTTCATCATCAAAGAAGCTAAGATACCAGATAAGTCAGGATATGATCTTATCACAAAGCAAATGTATAAGGGTTCGTAAAACTAAGTTTTATACCGTTTTGGCAGCATTAAAATGATAGTTTTTAGTTTTTGTGTTGTAGAACATGGTGCTTGGGGAAATAAGTCTTATAACTCATCATAACATGTCCTTGGAAAACTTGGATTTTGAATTTTCCTCAAATAGTGCTGTATTATAATGTTACTATCATCTAAGAAAAGGTTTAATGGACATGGTACTAAATCTTAATTCATTGAAAAACAAATTTTAGTTTATTAAGAAGAAGATACAATTTGGTATTACTTGTGAAAAATCCTTAGATAATATTATCAATTGATGCTTTCATAGAGCTTCAAGAAAATAAGATTCAAGATTTAGCATCAAGAGTCCTACAAATGAGAGAAGCCTTATCAATCTTCATTTGCTGATTAGCACGGATACTAGATCAGCGGGATCCAGGAAGGTCTTTAGTTGAGACAGAGTACAGGCATTTAATTTATTCATCAGGGTCGAAGGAGCCGCCAAATAAGAATGATGTTGGACGTTGTCGATGGCATCGTCCAACAGATAAAATCACTAAGTAGATATAACTAAGACGTAATATAACTAACGGGCAAATGGAAATGGCGTACCTCGTCGTTGTCATCTTCGTTGCAGCATGCTCTGAAATGGGAAGGTACAGTGTGAGACGAGCCGTAGGTGGTTACGGTTGGGCTCAAGTAGCAAACGTGTGCAAGAGCTGAGGGAAAGGGTCGTTCGACAATGAGGATGAAGAAGTGAGGTGCAGCAAGGAGCAGCTCGAGTAAATTTCAAGGGCTCAAGGAACTCGTCCGTATTGATGGAGAGAGGCAATTGGAGCAGGACAAAGGGCGTTTGTCGACGGCAGGCAGCCACAACTAGTGGCCACTACGGCAGTACCGACACTAGGTGCGGTAGGGTGTACTACAAAAGTCCAGGCAGGGAGACAACAATGATCCATAGTGGCGGTGTATGAAGCCGCGCAGGGTTCAGCGACATTGGAGGGTGAGGATCTCCCCCCCCCCCCCTTAACAACATAAGTACGTTAATAACATACTAACTGACACGAAAACCAAAACGATGTGAATGGATACGAAACATGGCCGTGCCGATGAGTAGGGGTACTCGTCGTGATGAGCATAGAGAAGAGAATAAAACAACAAAAAAATAGATAACGGAAGATGTGAATACATGCTCTACCTGGGGTACTTAAACCCGGTCCTCTTCATTAACGCTCCACCGTGTCAGTCAGGCTAGATACGGACTAGTGGCCATGCTAATGTCGATGATGATGGCTCCGCTAATGGCTCGTTGGCATTGTTTTGATGCTCTCCATCAATCCACCCAGGGTCAAAAGAACTCGACTTTGACGAGTTGGTGGGGTTGAGTGACAATGGTTGAAGCAGATCCGATCATAGACGTTGTAGATTGTCCTCTATGAGCCAAGAATCTTTCGTGCTTGTGCGTCCCTGCTAACTCACCAATAACCTCCCTAATACCTTGTCCCCTACATAGTTGATTACCTCCTGTAGTATATAATTGACTGACTCGGGCCAACCGGGTGAAATGATCAGGGGAGTGGTCATGGCAAACTCACTCACACTGAAGGGGTCTAGAAAAGCTGGGTTGTAAGGGGGACAAGGGGCTCGGTAGGGATCTATGTCCGCCACATTAAACGTGGACCTGATCCCCCATGTAGGAGGAAATTTGATGACGTAGGTGTTATCGCCTACTCTCTGGAGGATCGAGAATGGGTCGTCACTACGAGCATGTAGCTTAGTTGTTCTCTCAAGAGAATATCTCTCCAGTCTAAGTCTCATCATCACACGATCTCCCACGTTGCACACTTGGGGTCGGCGATGCAAGTTGGCAGCCTGCTTGTATAATGCATTTTCACTCGTGATTTTATCATGAATATGCTTATGCAACAAAGAAACGTGCTAGGTGAATGCAAGACCGTCCTCAAAAACCCTAACATGAGGATCTATAGGTGCTAAGTCGAGGGGTCGATGAGGAGCCTGGTCATAAGCGATCTCAAAAGGACTCAACCAGGTGGTTCAATTCACAGAGGAGTTGTATATGAACTCGGCGCACGGAATAATCAAATCCCACGTTGTCAGGTGCTCGCCTATTAGAGACCGAAGTAGGTTACCGAAGCTTCGATTTACTGCCTCTGTCTGACCATCGGTCTGAGAGTGGTAAGCTGTCAAAAATTTGTGTTTTGTCGCGAGGAGACTCCAGAAAGTCTTCCAAAAGTAGCTCATGAAGCACATGTCCCGGTCGGAGACAATCAAAGTGGGCAATTCATGTAGTCGCACAATTTCTCAAAAGAATAATTGTGTGACCTGAGTGGCATCAAATGCCTTCGCGCAAGGCACGAAGTGCACCAACTTGGAGAACCTATCAATGATCACCATGAAAGTGTCATGTCGTTGTACGCTCCGGGGCAACCCTAGGACGAAGTCCATGTTGACGTCATCCCACGGACGCTTGGGCACCGGTAGCGGGTGATGACTCTCATTATGTCATTAATTATTATGAATTTTCTGAGCATCAAAGTGTTGTTTGCATACATTTAGTCCATATTGGTCATACTTCATGTGCATTATTTTCTTACTTACTAACCCCACTTGATTCTTTGAATCAAGTGGATTAGATCTCACTAATTGGACTTAATGAGTTCACATGTGGATTAAGCACAAAGGAAAATGCATTTGACCAAGAGGAGCTGGCAAAAATCATGAAGAAGAAAAAAGCACTAAAAATCCCCAAGAGGCACAAATGAGAGAAACCTATAAATAGCCTCTTGAGGGTTCATTTTAGGAGTCCAGAAATTCTGTCAAAACAGGCTAGGGCATGGAGAGGAAGGAGTTCTGCAGACCCTCCAAGAGCTGATGAGCGTTGGAGCTGGAGAGAAGGAGCAAGTTGAGGAGTAGCTTGGGCTGGACGACCTCTACCTCGCCGCAAGGACCGTGACACAAGGTGGAGCGACTGCCCAAGTTTCAGTACAGTGGAATTCTCTCCATTTCAGACAATCTAGGTTCGGTTTGAAGATTCACACTAGTGATCTTCCAACGATTCCGACTGACACTATTTTCGTTTAGTGATTTCAAGTTTTTAGTTCGTTCAAATCGTTCTCCTTCTCGCTTCCCCCAAAAATCCACGATTTTTCCTATCAATCGAGCTTGAAATCCTCACCAGATCGCCAGCGACCAAGGCCGCAGCCTAGGTTGCCAGCAGCTCAGGCTGCTAGCAGCATAAGCCGCTGGTAGCCAAAGCCGCCAACAACATAATCGCTAGCAGCACGGGCCGCCAGCGGAGCTGCGCACAGCCCGCGCCCCGCGCAGATCTCCCGTGCGCAGCAGACGCCGCGCGCAAGCAGAACCCGCGCGCAGGCAGCAGCTTGCGCGCAGACTGCTGCGTAGAATGCAGGCGCGTAGAATGCGCGCGCGCTGCGCGCGCAGGCAGCGCCGCTGCTGCGCTGCGCGCAGGCACGCGCGCAGCATGCACGCAGGCTCAGCGGCTGGCAACCAGCAACCGCAGCGCCGCGCCGCGCGCAAACCCTCCCTACGCGCTGGCAATAGCCCGCGCGCAGTAGGATTTGCGCGCAAGCCGCGCCCTTGCGTAGGCACTCTTGCAGACACGAACACTCGCTAGGTGTTTGTGATAGTGCCCAGCAGCAGGATTAAGTCGAGCAATGAAGAAGATCTTTGCTGAAGATTCTGGTGAACTGAAATTCTTAAAGAATACTCTATAGATTTTACTGAAGATTATTTAGCCGATCTTTATACCTGAATATAGAAATCTAAAAATACAAATGGAAAAGAAAAGTAATTACTGCTTTTTATCTGCTCCCTGTGGATCGACACCTTACTCGCCATAAGGCTGTGAGGTTAAAAATATTGTTGCATAAGCTCGAATCCTCACACGATTAACTTGTTAATAAGCAATAAAAACATCCATATTTTGAGCTAATCAGTGGGGTATATATTCTGGCGCTCTTCTTGACCTGTTTGGCGAAGGCACATCCGCGGCACTAGGCGACGATGTTGCGAACGTTGCGCTTCAAGCTCGGCCAGTATATTTGATATTCTACCGCTCCTATGGTGTTGTTGCGGCCAAAGTGGCCACTAAGAATTCCAGCCTGACATTCCCAGGTCAGGAAGTCACGTAGTGACGTGCGTGGCATGCATAACCTGTTTTGGAAGAACAGGTAACCATCGATGATGACATAGTCCCTAAGCTCGCAAGATAGTTTGATGTAATACGACTACACAGTGATTGACGGTTCGTATTACAACATAGTACGAAGTAATGAATTCGTTTTCAAGGATCAATTTACGCGAAATGTATATCAATAGAAAATTCCAATAAGCAATAAGAGACGTTTACGTACTAGGGTGAATGATCGATGAATTCCAGTAGAGAGAGGCTGATCACATATAGACTCCCAATGACCCTTAAGGCCAATTAAGGTGACTACGCTGTAAGGGGCGTTTGACGGCGCTGAGTTGCTCCAAGTCTAAGAATCAACTAATAGCCTTTTTCCCCAATGAATCCTAACTCTTGACAAGTGGCTATCCTATCTCATTTATCGTCTTCATTCTAGGCTGAGGAATCCATAGGGGTAGACTGCACTGCACCAAGTAATAGTATTCAAATGTAATAGGGGGGAAATGAGAAGATACCTGAATGACGGGAGGCCACGACAAGAGAATCAGGTTCGATGAATTCAATGATGTCAGTGAGACACCGTTGATGGCTAGACACCGATGGGGGAAGTCGGAGAGCGTGGGTTGAGGGCCGAGGCACGTTGATAGTGGGCTAGCCCCGCAAGCGGACGGTGAGATTGCGCAGGCGGGGGGTCTGGCATGGGGGCACAGGGCTGGGGTGCGCGGGCGGGAGCTGGGCGCATGGCGGAAGGCCGGGGCACGCCAATAGCGAGTCGGGGCACGGGGCGCTAGCCGTAGGCATGCGCGGCGGAGGGCCGGGTGCGTGGGCGGGTGGCGGCCGCAAGGCAGACGGCCAGGCCGCGCGGGCAGAGGGTTGGGGCGCGTGGGCAGAGTGTCGGGGCGCACGGCGAAGGGCTGGTTCACACGGGTGGAGAGCCGGGGCACGCGGGCGGGGAGCCGAACGCGCGGACGCAATTTCGGATGGGTGAGAGAGCACTTCTTGGCAATGACGTGGAACGGGTTGGCTTCCAATATTTACAAGAGTTGGTTAGACCAATCTTGATTCTTGGATCTTTATCAGCAAGAATGGCCATCCAGGAGACAGCTTTGCCAAAGTTGAGAGGTGACGACGATGCACCCTCGAAGTGATCTCAACGAGGGCAACAAAGGGAAGAGGACATCCCAAAGCTTTGGGATCTTGATTCTTCAAGAAACTATCCGAACAGAGCAGATCGTCCTTAATGATGACAACGTGTCCATGGAGTAATCTCGATGAGGTTGTGTCGGCAACAGCTCATGGAGCAGTCTCGACCTGAGGAGAGCGGGCAACCACGTTCCCACGATTGTCTAACTTCTATCTATCTTTATCTCTCTAAGCACTACGGTAGAACGAAGACACAATTTTCAATTCAACAAATCCTATGTCACTTGGGGCATGTTATCCCCTTTATAGGGAGGATAGGTGGTGATGAAGGACCGATGTCGTCAACGTCTTGCGGCAGGAGTCGTGATCTGTCCATCCTTCTCGGGGACGGTCGTCTCGGATTGCACGTCCCGCTCTAGGTGGGGTGTCCCAGAAAGATCTTGTGCTGGGGGTCCTCAATTCGTTGAAGCCTTGGTGTGTCGCTATCACCACATGAACTGTGCTCCAGGATAGTCATTGAGGTGTTGGTAGGATGGATGACCGGTGGGTGGGGCTGTTCAGCCGACCAGATGACAAAGAAAAGGGCGAATTATGCAGTGGCATACAGCGGCCGAGTGCGGCGTCCTGCAGCGGCCACGGGCGGTGGTGTGCTGCAGGCCTAGGCGGCGGCCTACAGCGGCCGGGGCAGCGGCGTGCTGCGACTGAGGGCGGCGGTGTTGGGGGGGGACGACGATAATGGCTGGGGGCATCGGCAGCAACAGCCGAGGGCGTTGGTGCCGCAGCGGAAGGCAGCCGAAGGCGGCCGAAGGCGGCGGCAGAAAATGGACGATGGTGGCGGCGGAACGCGGACGGTGGCGGCGGCGGAGGCGGCAAAGGCACTAGCAGATGAGGCGGCGAGCGGCGATGCCAATGGCGAGCGGCGGCGACAACGGCGAGCAGTATCCGCGGCGAACGGTTGCGTCGGCGAACCATGGCGTCGGCGGCGCCCGAAGTGGGCCTCGGGCTGGGCCGTGGTTGGATGGCAGTTTGGGCTGCGGTACTGGGCCGCCGTCCTGGATCCCTGGCCCACGGTACTAGGCCGTAGAAGGCCCATTAGGCTGGTAGCGGCCCAATAAGGATGGCCCGTCAAAAGGGTTGGGCCTAACGTGGACGCATCAGGATGCGTGCCTAGCAACCCAAAGAAACGGTGGCTCAGGGCACAAGTCTAGGTGGCTAGGGTCTCTGGCGCCTTGAGCGCAAGAGACGGCGCCTCGGGGCGTGATTTCTACAGGCTAGGCATGAAGGGCCTAGCCGGCTAGCATCGACCCAATAGGCCGATTGGCACATTGGGCCGGTAAGCAGAGCTAGGGCGCGCGACGGTGCGACATGGGCTCATCGTCTTGGGTAGGGCGCGGTGGTGGCATCCACGGCCAGAGGGCGGCATATGACGTGGCGGTGCGGGGGTTGTCGGCACGGAAAGCGGCAATGGGTTGTGCCGCAGAGCAGTGGAGCGCGGGTGCGGCCACGCGGGGCGGCAACTATGCGGCTCGGCATCAGCGCACCGCGGAGGAGATGCGGTTGCGAAGACAGTGCCGGTGCAGTGGCGGCTGTGCGCGGCGGCAGCCACGCGGCGTGCGGCACCACTCGGTGGCAGATCAAGTGACGAAGCGCGCAGCTAGGCGGTGACGCGGCTAGGTGACGACGTGGCTCGGGATCGGCGACGGCCTGAAGTAACGGGGCAATCGCGTGGGGCAGGGACAACGCAAGCACGGCGGCTGCACGGTAGCAGCTGCGGCGTAGGATGCCTCGGGTTATGCTGCCTGGTGGTGCGGCACAGCGCGGCGGGCGTGGGCGCGTGGTCGGCCAAAAGGTGGTGGCGACTGCGGAGCCGTCTCTCTTAGACCTCTCTTGTTTCCCAAAATGGTTATCTTTCCAAGAAGATGAACCTGTTTTTTTTCATACTAACCTTGGTGTCCTGTATATAGGACTCATGAAGAAAAACAAACCAAAACCCTAACCTAAAAAAAGAAAGAAAATAAACTTAGATCTAGGAAAAAAACCCCTAGATAGTTGAGGGCTTCACCATCAGGTGCCAAGTGACGGCTCCAGAGGAGGAACCGTCGCAAGATGTGGTTCATGCTGTATTCAACAGTAACAAAGGAGAATTGAAAAATGACATGGACAAGGCCCAAACACCAGCCGGATCCGTAATGTCCTAAAACAAAAATACAACCAAACAAAATAAGGCGCATAATGAAAGGTTACTTACGCGATGTACTTCAACCCCGTATTGTGAGCGTCAGCACGAGCAGCCCAATGTGGCTGGACTCGTCCCTTCTCGACATTGTTTGGATGGTCCCCCATCGTGGTCCTCGCTGAATCTTCGTGATGATATGCCCGGAGTCAGGGCAGCTAGTGTACCTCTCTCGAATCTGCTCAAACCCTATGATCTTTACCTTCTTGACATTAAGCACATGTGTGTGTCAATTGACTGTGTCTGCGATGACATTATCATTTCATTTCTTGTGCTTTGTGACAAAGGTAAAATCCTACAAGTACTCGATCCACCTCGAGTAGCGGTCGCAACACTTTTGCTGTGAATGTAGGTTCTTGAGCACCTCGTGATCTGAGAAAAGTACAAACTCATTTGAGAGGAGATAGTACCTCCAATACTTCAAGGCCTGGACGACACCTTAGAACTCCTTGTCATAGGTTTAGTGGTGTCTCGCATCATTCAGCTTCTCGTTGAAGAACTCTACATGGTGCCCTTCTTGGCTGGCCACACCACCAATCCCGACGCAAGAAGCATCACACGTAACCTCGAAGACCTTCCTAATGCCCGGGAGGCAGAGGACGGGTGACTGTATCATCATGTGCTTCACTCGCTGGAAAGCTCGATCTGCTGCTTATGTCCATGTGAACGGCTCTACCTTGACGCAGTCTGTGATAGGAGTCATGATAGAACTAAAGTTCTGTATAAATTGCTAATAGAAAGTGGCGAGCGCGATGAAACTCTGTACATCATGGACGTTAGCCGGCGGAGGCCATGATGTGATGGCATGGACCTTCTATGAGTCAGCGGCGATGCCTTGAGCTCATACGATAAAACCTAGGAATGTGACTTCCGGTGTAAGGATGCTACATTTCTTTAGGTGGGTGTATAACTGTTATTGTTGGAGAACTGTGCAGACCTGTTGAAGATGCTCGAGATGGTCGTCTTGCCTATGGCTATATATGAGAATGTTGTCAGAGTAGACGATGACAAACTTGCTGATGAATGTGCGGAGTACATCATTCATGACCTGCTGGAAAGTAGTCAGTGCGTTGGAGAGGCCGAAGGGCATGACTCTCGACTCGTACAACCTGCCTTTAATCCTATAGGCGGTCTTCCATTCATCACCAGGATGAATCTGTACCTGATGGTACCCACTATGGAGATCTATATTTGAGAAGACGGTGGATCTTGCAATCATGTTGAAGAGGTCCTGTATACAGGGAATGGGAAAACGGTACTTGACTGTTATCTTGTTGATGGCTCGACTATCGCAGCACATATGCCACGTGCCATTATTCTTGGGGGCCCAAAGTGTGGGTACCGCATACGGTCTAAGGCTCTCCTAGATGAGACTTTTCGCTAGTGACTCGTAGACCTGTCATAGAAGTTCCTTGTACCTCTACGGCTCCTTTCGGTACTGGAGCAGATTCGGCAATGACGCTCCAGGCGCGAGGTCAATCGCGCGGTGTATCTAATTCATCAACGGTAATTTGCTGGGTAACTCGTCTAGGAACACATCATTAAACTCTGATATGAGGGCCTAGATTGCGGGTGATCCAGGAGCTACTGGTGAATCTGGAGATGCGTTGAGAGTGACGGCTAAATACACTAGCATGTCGTGAATCTCGCTTCCCAAATCTCAGGTGAACAAGTTGCCGCAAACGACCACTTACCCTATTGGGCTGGTCACGGCCGTCTTGTTCGCCGGCTTCATGGTATACGAGTACCACGTAACCCTCCGTCCCTGGTACAGGAACGAACGCGTGTTCATCCTTCTGGCTAGAGTGACGTCGGGGTCACATAGCCAAGGAGGACCTAAGATGATGCTTCTTACTTTCATATGAAGTATGCCGCAAAGGACTCTCTCGTCATAGGTGGTCACCTTCAACGGGAAGCAGCAATGACATTTCACCGGTAAGAATGAAGAGTCGATCCATGACATGTCGTAGAGAGTTGGGTGGGATGTGTCCGCCATTAGTAGTCGGGCGGCCATCACATCGAAGATGGCACTGATGCAACTCCCGCTGTCCATGATCAACTTGCATACCTTGTCGTTCATCCGGACGTAGGTGTAGAAGATCGAGGTACGAAGAAATGCAACAGCCATCGGCTTGGACCGTTGCACTACGTGTGCCGGTCGAGTGAGTGGGGAGGCTCTAGGATGTGGCCCCACTCCACTAGTGCCGAGGTGATCTACTGTGATGTTGGCCAACTATCGCCTAGTATGGAGGGGAGACGATGGCGGAGTTGTGCTAGGGGCAGTGATTTGAATGTACCCAACTCGTCCATCAGGTTCTTCGTACTCATGTGTGAACTCTTTGTCTACACGATACTCATCGTCGTGTAGGGGCTCCATCCCGTCCATTTGGTCAGGGTCAACATTGCCAATGTCGACCAGTAGTGATGATGATGGGAACTAACTGACTTGGTGCCCTTTCCCTCCACACTTAAAGCATGTGATATGTGCTTGGCTAATAGTAGCACTACCAACCATGGTATCAGTTGTGACGCCTCAAGCAGGTGGTGCTGATCTGACTGAAGTGACTGGAGCATGTCCTTGCCCTCCGGTAGTTTATGAAGTCCGAGCTGACGCGGACGTAGTGGATCAGGCGGGTATGGCCCGCTATCGTGCTGGGGTGACGTGTGTAATGGCCTTCTCGCCAGGATGCTCTAGGTGGTCCACGATATGATAGGCTTCCTCGTCCTCGCCAAGGTTGTACTTAAGCACTACGTGGCACAAGGTCGGTCAAGGCCCATGGGCAAACAAACCAATGATGATTCTCAAGTCCTCCACGAACAGGCAGCACATCCGACACTCCTCGGCTGGTATGATTTGAGGACGTACTTGCTCCTCAACTTCTGAGGCATCTCGGTCCACAATAAGTTGGGTTGTTCTCGTTGATGAGCTGCGACACGCTCGTTCTCCCAGAAAATCTTGGCCTGTGCACCAAGTCTCGTCTTCGCATATTCGACGCACAAGTCATCGTCCACACGATACCATCAAAAGTAGGAGGTCATACTTGGCTCCCTGCCCCTGAACTCCTTTGGCTTCCTCGACCCCTCGAAGACGGCAACGCTAGCATGTACGCTCTTCTAGATCCCGGCATGGTGCTCCTCTTGTCAGCGCTCGTAGTCGTCTAGGCGTCGATTAGGTACTGGGTATCCAACATATCGTGGTTTGTCGTGTCATCGAGGTGGGGTCGAGTGGTGCTCGTGGTCAACCCAGCATCGTGGTTGACCATAGTACGGAGCATAGTGATCAGGTATCACACATGGCGAGTATCGAGGAACCTCATCCGGTTCATCGTACCGTCGATTGTAGGGCCAGACGTAGTAATCTCGGTGGGCCAGCAAGTCGACCTCATACCCACGGCGATAATCGTCCCGTGTGTACCGTCCATCCTAGACAAGTATGTCCTCTACATCACATGTAGGATATCGGTCAGGACATCGGTCCCAAGGCATCTCATCCTGCCACCTATTGTTAGGGTACTCTTCTGCTTCAACTGGCATCCGTGATCCCTCTAGATGGCAGGCTACCATTGGTGGGTTGCGGGCTCACTCTAGTGCCACGAGATCAGGACAACGATGGGTACATGAGGCACCGTGGGTCATGTTAGTAGCTGCCCTATGCATTCGACGACGATGGTCAGGGTGCGCAGGTACACTCCATGCTCCTCGTTTGTATCCTTGCGGGGTCGATACTGATGCGGCATTCTCCCTTGTTTACATCGTGCTCCTCGACCGCATGTGGAGAGAGCCCGGGATGTAGGATCTTCCACGGGATCTTTCCATTGGGGGCGATGACTCATTGTCACGTTGTCTTTGACGTCACTAGGGTAGGTAGCCCCCAGTGATCGTGATGCACTATGGTGAGATCACGATCATCCACGGTGTCCACAAATGTGTTCGGGGGGATCGAGTGATCCATCGACACCCCTATTGTCGGGTGCAGCTCGTCTTGACTGTGAAGTAGGCGGTGGTACACCAGTTCTTGAATGGGACACCTAAATGGGATTTTAAAAACTGATGTATAAAGATGTAATAATGCCAGGTTACGGAGGCGTGTTGTGGGCGTCTACAACCTGAGTTTGATACCCAAAATGATGTCGGACGTTAGCAATGGCGTCGTCTGACAGATAAAATCACTAAGTATATGTAACTACGCAATGCGACGTAACCTAGCAGAATGTATGTGCAGGCCCCGACTTGTGATGATTCGCCGAACTCCAGGCTCCCAAGCCGGTGTCCGGTGACTTCGACCTTCTAACTATGGTTAGAGTGACAATGGCCACTAGGGCACCGAACGGAGTAATTCCGTAGCGGCTTGCATGTAACGAACACACTCGGCCCGTACCTAGAAAGACGCTCAACATGTGGTTTCTTGAGAATTGACACTGACCTAATCTAACCTGAGGGCGGTGGACTAAAGTAAAAAAAATCTGAAATACGTCATATAACTCATGGGCAAATGCGAACCGCATACCTCAACATTGTCATCTTCGTTGGGGCACATTCCGAAACAAGCAGGTATAGTGTGAGACGAGCCGTAGGTAGCTACAGCTGGGCTCAAGTAGCAAACATGCGCAAGAGCTGAAGGAGGGGGTCATTCAGAGATGAGGATGAAGAAGCGAGGTGCAGCAAGGAGCGGCTTGAGTAAATTTCAAGGGCTTAACAAACTCGTCCATACTGATGGAGCGGGGCCTCGCTTGGAGCGGAACAAAGGGCATTCGTCGACAACGGGCAGCCACAACTAGCGGCCAGAACGGTGACAGCAACACTTGGTGCCGTAGGGTGTAGTGCTGAGTAATCTGCAAGTCTAGGCAGGGAGACAACAATGATCCACACTGGCATTGTATGAAGTCGTGCAGGGTTCAGCGACATTAGAGGGTGAGGATCGGCCGTAGGCTGACAGCAACCTTCCAATCACAGCTCGTACCTCATTCCCATCGGGCTCAACAGACCTCGCGTGTGCCCATTGGGAGGTCAATGGATCCCAGCGCACTACGGTGGGCGGCCTTTAGATGGGAAGATATTCAGGCAGCTGGATGCTTAACTCGGGAGCGTCGCATAGAGTTGGTCGTGTGGCTGTGCAGCTGACCTGTTGCGTGGTGGCTGATTGCACTATCGCGCGACTGACCCGTCTCCTCGTAGTTAGTTGCACTGTCGCAAATGCACGCTACGCACGATGAGCATCGGCTGCACTCATGGAGGATGGCTGTTACCACATGCAATACAGCGGGAGTGGTTTTTGTGGTTATTGAGAGACTCCACACAAGCGTGCCAACGGATGGCAAGCGTTAACAGGATAACACTATGTACTGTCGTGGGAATGAACGATGCGATCTGTCAGTACATGCAATGAATAGCGCATTGACAAAAGACCTTGGCCACGGTGGGACTGCGGGAGGAGACGGTTAAGAAACATTGCACATACTAGTTGCATGACAGTGCGCGTGTGTTGGAGGGAGCCTGACTCAAGTAGAGGTTGATCAATGCGCCTATGTTGGAGGGCACCTGCGTCGTAGTGATGCCCTCTCCTGTCCTCTTCCTCTTTTTTTCTTCCCTTACCTTCTTCTTCCTCCGCTACGTCTTCTCACGGTGATATCTTGCCTTGGTAACTGCCAAATGAAGACTTCCAGATCTCCATGGAAACGTGGTCCCATCATGGCCTTATAGAGGGCCATGATGGGCCCTTACAAGAAGTCCTGGAAGGGGAGTCTACTAAGGATCTCACTCTGCCAATAACAACATAAGTACGAAAATAACATACTAACTGACGTGAAAACAAAAACGATGTAAATGATTACAAAAACGTAACGATATGGATGCTTCTTGACGAGTTGGGGTACTCGTCGTGACGAACATTAAACAGAGAATAAAACAACAAAAAACAGATAACGGAAGATGGGAACACGTGCTCTACCCGGGGTACTTAAACCTAGGCGTCTTCACCAGCGCTTTGGCGTGTCGGTCAGGCTAGACCTTGATCGGCAATGATGCTGATGTCAATGACGACGGCTCCGCTGATGACTCGTTGGCGTCGTCTTGATGCTCTCTATCAAAGGATGTATACAGCGAGAGTCTTTCATGGTTCCAGGATAAAAGAGTCACCTTAAATAAGTTATACTACCATGAAATGCACACTTGTCTAGATTAGCGTCTATAACCTCTCTATCTTAACAACCCCCATTAAGCAAATTATGGATTCATTCTATCATGAGCTTATTCAGATGCTTTGCATTTTCGAATTTTCCGGATCCCCGAGGAAAATAATAACATCCTTTTCTTTGTGAAAATGTACGTAGATGTCAACATGTTTTGCCTTTCCTGTTGACCTAGATCATGGACCATACTTGTTCCTTATTTATTGTCGCTCAACAGCTTAATTGGACCCTGCAACGTAGGTTTTAACTCACTACATATACCTTGTATCCATTCTGCCTCACTTATTCTAGTTGCGAGAGCTCTTAATTATGCCTGTGCACGCTGTCTTGATATTGTCCTTTGTTTCTTGCTCCTCGAAGTGACCACATCTCTACCTCAAAAGGTACACATTTTTGGGGTTAACCTGCAATCTACTAATGAACTTGCAAGTAATCTGTGTCCGTATAGATATTCAAATATAAAAGTATACAAACCCATATCATACAGTATGTCAGCGGTGGCTATGATGATGTGATATGATGATGAAATGGCGAATGAGCAGATAAGGACTTGACGGATAATGACGGGATGTACGGGATGTGAGAATGACGGAATCCTAAGATCGAGACCAGACTAAGACGCAGTGGGGATGGATCAACCTCCGCCGCCACGATAGGGGCTAGACGCCTACAATCCGAATGACCCGCCGACGCCCTGGAGCTACCTACTAGGTGAGGGGCATCTAACAGCCCCCACGAAAAACAAGGCGCGTATCGAAGGTGGCGAGTCCTACCAAAAAAACACAAGCTGAAACATGCTCGAGCAGGTGGACTGTCCTGAAGAGAATACTGTCAATATCGCGGTACTGAAGAGCGATGAGGAAAGTCGAACTGTCTTGTATTGAGATAGTCCGAGCGAGCCGTGAGTGTAGACGTCGGCTTAGTCCAGGGTCGTAAGGCGGAGTCGTAAAGTGGGCGCGTGCTGCAAAAGTCGTCGGAAGTGTCGCAAAATCGGAGAAAGAGACACAGAGTCCGTGCGTGCGGTGCGAGCGCGGCGGAGTCAGGACCGCATAACGGGCTGCGGCAGCGGCACGGGCTGGTGATGGGGGAAGTGGCGGGCATGGGGGGCAAAACCGCGGCGTGGTGTATGGTGGGGAGGGGAAAATGGGAATCAAGAAGATGAGAGGAGTCAGAAGAGGTGAGAAGCGATGAGGAGATGAGTAAAGATCAAAGAAAAATAGTGATCAAGATCAAGAAAGAGAAAGAGAAATCATGAAAGAAAAGAAAGAAAAGAAAGAAAGAAGAAAAAGAAAATCAAAAATCAGATCAAATCAAAGAAATGAAGAGGATGGGTTGGGGGTCAAGAAAAATCAAGGAAAGGAGGTAAGGCGAGAAGAGGAGAGGGGATGGGGGCGTGGAAGAAATCAAGAAGGGTTGGGAATCAAGAAAAGGGTAGCAGAAACGGGAATGGAAAAGAAGAATGGGAAGGAAGGCGGTTGGGAAGAAAACGATGGGGGCAGGAGGGGGGCGTCAAGAAAGGAAAGGGATCAAGGCGAACAATGGGGAAAGGATGGGAATCAAGAAACAATGGAATCAGAAGGGGTGGGAAATCAAGAAAGACCAAGAGCCAGCGGTTGAGAAAACGCAGGGCGGAAGGATCAAGCGAAAAAGGAAAAGGGCAAAGAGCGAAAGGGTTGGGAATCAAGAAACGATGGGGAAAAGTGGGCGATGGGGAAAGGGTGGAAAAGAAGGGGAAGGGGTGGAAGAAAGGAAAGAAAACCAAGAGAGAACCAAGAGAATCCAAGAGAACCCAAGAAAGCTCGAAAAGCTGGGAGTTTGACGGATCAAGTGGAGCTCTAATGAGTGAGCGGGCGGTCCTTGGCGCTTCGGGTAGATCTCCCTGAACCCCTCTTGAAGGCAGGATTAGATTCTCCGGCGCCTCTTTCGATTGCTTCTTGGCGCTTCTTGTGAAACCGGAGTGATCTCGTATCTCTCTCGGGGCCCTCCTCACGGTGTCGGAGGATCTCGACGGGCGACGGCGTCCGCTCGGCGCTCTACCCCAACAACCTGGGGTGGCTCTCCCTAAACAGGGGTGGACTCTCTGGCAATAGTAATCTAAAATTCAACGAAGAAACCAAAATCTTGATACTCTCATCCCATTAGGGCATGCCATCCTTAGGTGGCATGGATGGGGCAGAAGGAGGGACGGCCAGGTCGAACCGTCGCGAGCCTCCCTTCATTACAAAATAAATACATAAAAAAAAAAAAAACGAGGCGGGGCCTGGCCCAACATTGGCCCAGTCACGAATCAAAAAAATACAAACAAAACAAAAAAACAAAAAAAAAGATAAAAGTTCTTCACGTGTACTTAAACCCGGGTGGCGAAGGCGTCGGCGCCGCTGCTGCTGTGGCTGCTGGCTGGACATCCCGTCGCGTCATCCTCGAGATGGTTCTTCATCATCGTGGCGTCGTCCTCGAGATGGTCCTCCATCAGTCAGCCTTTAAATATTTTTCTTGCATGCTTGAACACTAACACATATCATATAGTACCTTTTAGCCTTCTTAAAATTTGGAAATCAGCATTCAAATACATAATAGTGGGTGCACACGTGAATTGATTTAAGGTATTCACATTATCAGGCCATGTGTCAGAAAAATAAATAATTTAATTATTTCACAACTCTCTGATAAATTCTTTGGTCAGTCGCCCCAAAATATCCTCCAACCATCAGTTCATGATTGGCATCTATTGGTTGACAGCCTAGATTATGTGTTTATATTATAAACTGAAATCCGTAATTATGTTGTGATAAAAATAAGCCAGATGAAATATACAAAACGTTTCTACCAAGAAAGAGTTTTAAAAAACCTATGTACTTCATGTCAGATTCCTAGGACAATCTTTAGCCTAAATTTTTGTCTCTTCCTTGCCAGCACCAGTTATAATTTTACTGTCTACATATTCTAACACAATTCTATGTAGTCTCGTCCTGTTTTTCCTCTGAAGTAGTGTGCGGTTACAGTTACTCTCTTGATAGTTAAATCGTTTCCTTACTATTTAAAGTTTTCTAAACTAAGCTCTTGGATCTTGTTTCAAATCGTAGATCATCCTTTTCAATTTTCAAATTTTATCATATCACTCTTTATCATATCCAGGTGGCCCAATGATAACATGCAAATAAGCATGATATTTCATGTTTATTTCATGTATTCTATAGCATAGTTAAGCTAATTTTATGCATGTTACATTAATGTTATATAATTTTCACACCAAAAAAAAACTGTGTCCTATAAATAATTATTATCACATCAAAAAAATCATGTTTTGATGTTTGTAATGATTAAAATGGACAATATATTTACAAATAATTAATATGGTGAAAATTTCAACCAAAAATGAGTCATAGATAAATATATATTTAATTTTGAATCTGAAAGGATTTTCTGGATAATATTTGATATTTTCAAGTATTTTTTAAGGATAGAAAATGGCAAAATCAAGGCCCACAAAAGAGGGATGATGTGGAACAACTAGTGGCTCTCTCTTCTTGTCGATTGAGTCAAATTTGTGCCCTACAAGGATGGACGATGTGGCATGCTCTGGTGGCGCCCTATTTTGGTGGAACTTCTCAAACAAATGAATGGCTAGAATGTTAAAAATTCCAATCTTCATAAATGCTGACCCCATGGGTAGTTCTGGATCAAATGGCCACCACTTATTTTTCTCTCCATGACCAATGGTTGAGCCTATTAATAGATCCCAATATTAGGTTCTTCTATTACTGCATTTTGCCTTTCTACATGTGTCAGACCTTGTAAAACAAATGCGGATGAGTGCGAGTTTAGGGTTTTTCCTTTTCCAAATGTGAGTTTCTTTCTTCTCTTGATTTATATTCATGTGTATTGCAACACGGCAATGCAACGGGCATAATATATGGGTCAATGAATTGAGAATAATGCTTGGGAGCACCACCAAAGGAAGAGGTAAGTCCAAAACATTTAATTAGTACTTTTATTCCATTTCCCCTGTCTTTCTATCTATTCCACATTCTCATATCACATCTTTCTCTGTTATATGTTATAAAACCTTATGAGTAGAGATAATATACCACCCATTCCTAGTTAAGATTTTTTTATAGGAAACCACTAATTAGGGTTTCTTCATCAGATCCAATCATTATTCTCTTCGTATCCTCACTCCATGATTTTAATACTATTCTAATCTATGCGATAAGTTCATAATTCTTATGGGTAAGAATTAAGAACTTATAGATATAAATAAATTTAATTAAAATCACATTACATATCTAGTATATCTTCTTTACATGCTCTCTCATCTTAACCACTTTCTTAATCATTACTTTGTTCTAAATCAAACTTAATCATAAAGCCTTCTCTGTGGTTCAACCCCTTACTGGCCAATTTACATCAGTAATAAGTGATTAAAGTTTTTTGAAAATATTATTCCATAACTCTTGAAATTACACATCTACTAGGTTAACCAGCTAAATTTTGACTTATCGCACAACCGTATATATTTCCTCTAGTTATCCATCTACAATGTTTTACAGGGGATTTTTTTTTTCCACATCATTCATCTTGGCCGCTAGAGCAAAGGTTTCTATATATATATTTACTATACGTTTATGCATATCCTTCAGCTGCTAATCTAGCTTAAAATATTTCTCTTTCTCGTGAAAGTCAATGGAAAAAGCATGAGCTTCATCTCCAAGGTTGATAAAAATATGTACATTCATATGAAATTATTTCTGATTGATGTATTTGTTATCGCAGTTACAATCCAGAGGAAGAAACAGATTCCACAAATCAGAAAACTCAAGTTGTTAAATGTTATGATGGTTAGAAAGAGAATATGATCTGACCGATATATATATCAAAGGTTATCTCATTTAAGACAAAGGTTTGCCAGTTTTTACTAAAAATTCAGTAAAACCCAACCGAACTGATACCGTCGGACTGGGAATGTCAGGTTTACCAAAAGTTTGGTATCGGGTTTCGTTTTCTAAGAAAACAGGACCAAACACCAACCAAATATTTAATGGGAAAAAATATTAAAATTAATCTTGGGCAAGGGATTGAACCTGGATCGATCAGACTCACATCAAAACCTAGTGCCAACTGCGCAACTCATGTCTAGACTCAATGTTGCCACTAAAACTTATAGTACCAGAAAATACTAAACCCAACAAAAATAATGCACAAATAACATTCATGGAAACTACAAATACAGAAATAATGTAATTACAGAAACACACAAATAATATAAATATGTTAATATGCAAATGCATAACTTCAGAAAAATGCAATTACACAAATGACACAACTACACCTAGATATCTAATTATGAAAATATCTAAGTATATAAAATATGTAAATACATCACTATGTAAATATGTAAATATGTAAATATATGACTGATAAACTCAATTTTTGATGTTATTGTTTACTGGTTATTTAGCAGAAATGCAGTGTGAGGATTGAGCTTATTCAATAATACTTATAACCTCACAGCCTTAGGGCAAGTAACGGTCGATCCTCAGAGAGCAGATAAAACAACAGAGATTTTCTTTGCAATGCAGTTCACGTATCAAATTGTATGTCAACACTGGAATTGGAGAAGTTATCTTCACGAATGTCCAACTAATTTCCTTAGAGAGGGAGTCTGAAAGAATCTCTAACAAAATCAGGCAACTCCTCTCCAAGACTAATGACAGTAAGCCTGTAGACAAGGGAATATTTCCTTGTCTACAAGTGCACGCCTGCGGCTTTGGCAATATGCCAAACACCAGGTGTGCGCTCGTGCAGGCTGACCTGCCCACGACCTCAACTGCGTGTAGGAGTGCCCGTGGGGGCGCCTACACGCAGCTGGTGCCTGCGCAGCTCAGCTACGGCGAGCTGCCGCCTGCTGGCGGCGAGCTGCTGCGCTTGGCGTGGCCTGCGCGCGGGATCCCTGTGCATGGCGCTGCTTGCGCGTGGGTTCTCACGCGCAGGCGGCTGTGTGCTGGTCGATCCTGCGCGCAGACCCCTTGGCAGCAGGCGGCTATGTTCTTCCTGCCTGAGCAAGACCTCACAGATTGTTATGTAGAGAATCGATTAAGCATGATGAGTTAAGATTCGGATGAAATCAAACACAGAAAAGGTAAAAGAAAATGAACTCTGAACAATAAGAAAATGTTCGAATTAAACAAAACAACTCTGGTTGGAAACTGCTGAAGAACCTTGCAAAGTGCTTCAACCCCAACTGAGATTGTCCAAGAGGGAGAAGAAAACAAAGCTGAACCAGCTCAATCACTCCGACTTCGTGTCACGTCCTGTCCGGCGAGTCGACGATCTTCTTGAGCGGGTACTCTTCAGCTTGCTTCTCCTCCCAGCTCTAATGGTCATCAGCTACTGGAGGGTCTGCAGAACACCTTCTTCTCCAAGCCCTAGCTTCCTTAGAGAAAATTCTGGACAACCTAAAATCAATTCTCAAGAGAGTATATATAGGTTTCTCTTAAGTCATGCCCAGGGGCATTTTCGTAATTTCTGCTTCTTTGAATTTTTGCCCGCTCCTCTCGATCCTCGTCTCTTTCCTTGATCTTCTTAACCTGTCTCTGAATGTTTACTAACCATAAAATGTTAAATATATTTCACTTGATTCAAAGGATCAAGTGGGGTTAGTGATTTCATAAAATGATGCATATGCATGATATTAGCATGAATTAACATTATAATTTTGATGAATGAAAACTAAAAAGTTTAATTATTTGATGACATATTTGAGAGTCATCAATGACTAAGTAAATATGTAAAGCTATGACAATGTAAGTACATATATTTAAATGTAAATACATAAAATGTGCACGAATACAGTTTTGCATTTGATTATGCTGTGAATCCATGGCGAAAATGTGATTATTGTTTTGCACTCGATTGTCAGAGTCTTTTAATTACTGATTTTACCTTAATTCTGACTTTGATTTATCAACTGCTAATGTAATTTTTTTTTTCAGAGACACGTGACAGAACTTATAGGTTTTACTAAACATATAGGTTCTCTCTGACCAAACCGAGAGTGTACCGAAGTTTAAGTACAGGTATAGGTATTGGCCAAAACTCGATACCAAGACCGTAACCATCATTCCCTATTCAAAATGTTTGGAGTATATTTGATCGCGAGGATGCCAGTACATCACCATCGGACGCGTGGATACGGTCAACCAAAGTCAGAACTCCCGCCACGGACTCAATGGCGAAGTCAACTGAAGTCAACTCCTCTGCCACAGACACGCCACAACCGTCTTCACGCACGTCTCCACCCGTGCACGTCCCTACGCGCGTCATGACACATCGCTAGAGGCAGATCAACAACTGCTCTTTGGCATGACATTAAGCACGTCTTTAATTTCTCATCTCTAATTTCTCGTCTTTTTCTCTTCCCTCCAAGGCCTGTATATATAGGCCATTGTGTTCAAGAAACACTTAGGCAGTGATAATTCAAGAATTGAGTTTTTGTTTAACTCTTCTTGGAGGACTGCCCAAGCCTCCCTATCTCTTCCTCAACGTACCGCCGCCCCCTCCGTCATCTTTGCCGTCACCGCCACCGCCTCGCGTCGTCGGTCACCGTCTTCCTCCTCCTCTCCATTCCTCCCCTTCCCTCCATTGCCCTCTTCTCTCTCCTTCTCTTCCCCCCCTTCTCATTCTTCGCGCTTGGCAACCCTAGGTCCCCACCCAGACTGCCCACCTTGGGCCACCAAGGACGCCCTAGGCTGCCCCATCCAGGGCTGCCCAAGGCAGCCCAAGGTTGCCCCCTCAAGGCTGCCCAGGATCGCCCCAGGCCACAGACACACGGTCACCCAAGGCTGCCTCAGGGCCGCCCCATCAAGGCCCGCCCAGGGTCGCCCCAAGCCGCCCATACAGGGCCGCGCAAGGCTGCCCAAGCTGCCCCATCAAAGGGTCGCCCAGGGCCACCCCAGGCCGCCCACGCAGGCCAGCCCAAGGCTGCCCCAGACCGCCCCATCAAGGCCAGGCCAGGACCACCCCAAGCGGTCCACGCATGGCCACCCAAGGTCGCCCAATGCCTCCTAGGGCCACCCCACGCAGCCCATGCAGGGCAGCCCAAGGCCGCCCAAGACCGCCCCATCAAGGGTTGCCCAGGGCCTCCCATGCAGCCCACGCAAGGCCACCCAAGGCCGCCCAGGCTGCCCTTGCCAGGGCCACCCAAGGCCGCCCCAGGCTGCCCACTTGGGGCCGCCCAAAAGCCACCCAGGCCGCCCCAATGAGGCTGCCAAGGCTGCCCTAGGCCATCACCCAGGACTCCTGTCCTGGGCTGCTTAAGGGCCATCCCTGGCTGCCCGCGAAGGGTCGCCCTTAGGCTGCCCTGCCGCGTGGCCAAGCCTCCTGCCCCCCCTCGCCGATTTTGCACTAAGTCGTCTCACTCTTCACCAGGGCCGTTCAACGCCCATAATGCCCAGATCCCATCATCCAATGGGCCGCTCAATGCCCAGATTCGCCCAGTCTCGTCACGATCAAAATTTCCCGCATCCTCTTCACGCACTACGGTGCAAAGGTATGCCTGAACTCTTTGGTGTCAAAAGTGTTCTCCGTCCAGTGTTTTCTTGAGAAGTTTCCACGGCCGCCAGAATTAGATTTGGTTTGGATTGTCCCCTTTTTCTCTCTCTTTCATGAGTGTTTCTTCGAGACGTGAATTTGGATATTGATTTTGGTGCTTAGGCATCGTCGCGGCAGGGTAAGACAGTACTCCTGCCCTCGACCAAGGTCGGAGCTGCACCACCAGATTTTCATCCGTTTTCAAGTCCGAATTGGACCGTGTGATTTCTGTGGCTGTTTTATCCCTCTAGTATCCCATCCATCCCTAGTCGTCCATCTCCCGTAGTCTGTCCCATCAACCCAGTCGTCCATTCCTTCGTTGTCCATTACGTAGCCGTCCTACGTCAATATTAGTTCCTCAGTTGCTTTGTAATATGCATGAGCTTATCTGAATCAAGAAATGATGATCTGGGGCTGTTTATAATCGTCATGATCTTCATGATCATCATGATTAGGAATGTGAATTGTAACGGATGATCAATAATTAACTGTCGTATTTGAGTTAATTAAGTTAAAGTACGAGTTAGGAGAGCAGATCGTTGGGATCGATTATGCCGCCATGTCATTGTCGCTGCTCGCCGTCCTCTCTATCGCTGTCTACTCCGCGGCGGTCATTCGTTAGCCTGCCCCAGCGAGTTATATACCCACAACATTTTTTTAGGAATATGTGATCATTGTTGCTGAATTGTTTGCATATTTGCAGAGCGATTCCACGTCCTCAAATCTATCAGCTCTGAAATGAATCAGTCGCTGATTCCGATAGCGGAGAAAGAGATTGAACGAAATAAAAATAGCCTACTTATGGGAGATAAGTCGATTTTTACAGTATAATCTCTTTTCAGTATGGACCAAAAAAACATATTCAAAAGAGCATTACTGGATCATTCAGACAGATTTATAGATGTCTCTGTGAAATGAGTGATGGAAGCTGGGGAAGATTCGGCTCAATAGCTGGGGGCTGATGAACCACGTCTTCTTATGAACCAAGAGAATAGGAAAGAGAGGGAGACGCACAGGCAACCATTACAGCGAGGTGAAAACTGGCGGTGGCGATCGCCTGGGCGCCCGGACGCCTGGTCGATGACCCAGCAGACGGTGAAGAAATCAGCAAGGGGACAGTGAAGAGCCAATCCTCCACAAGATGTGTAGTCGTACTCGGACCCGACCGTCTTGAAGTCACGGAGAAGACTTGCTAACAGAGGATGATAGATGTGCGACATGGGAATACAGAACTCGTGAAGCTCCTCTCCGTCTTTCTCCGGAATCCCCACCTTCACTTTCACATATCCCTTCTTTGCCTTCTTCTCCTTCTCTAACGCCATCTCTTCCTCTCTTTCTCCTGTCCTCCGTGAAGACGATCAGCGAAGAAGAAACATGTCCAACTACGGATGAAGAGTTGTCCAATTTGCAGAAGAGGGGTTAAATTTATAGGGGAAAAAGATGGAGGTCGATTGTTTGAACCAATGACGGGATCTAGCCGATGCGGAACACTTTTGAACAGGTTAATGTTTCTCTTAGCTGTTTGTATTCCCAGGACTAACCAACCTGTCAACGAGGCTTCTTTAGGTTTTGGAGACGGAAGATTCTCGGCTATGTTCACGGATCCTTGTTGCATGCTGGTTGTTGTAGCAACTCTTATGAACGTCGCAATTTATATATATATATATATATTCAGTTTAATTTGAGCATAGACACTATCTACTCGTTAAATATATACAACATAAAATGAATTATTTTTTAAATTAATATACAAACCATAATAATAATCGTGAGACTTATTTATGGAAAGAGAATAAGTGTAGTTCACGAATAACAAAAAAGAGGGGTTGATGCTTTTGGAAACCACTAGGGACCCCAAAAACTGATTCACGAACGGACCGGCATAAAACAACCCTCAATGTAAAAAAACTAGGGCACCTTAATTTTTCCGGTATATAAGTAGAGATTCGAAAGCAACATCATAAATTTATCTTATCACAAATTATACATATCAGAGTTTATAATGTTTTAGACGGTATCAAATGATCATTCTCTAGTTTTTTTTGACGAAGAATGTTGTGCTTGGGGAAAACAAGTCATCTAACTAAGGCCAACATTCCGTGGAAAAGATGGTACTTACAAATTTTCCTCAAAAAGTGGTGTGGTGCGGAGAATCTGTCTATCGTGTGGAAACAGGTTGCATGAACATAGTACTGATTACGAAATCACATAAGCAAAATTTTTTGTTTAATAAAAAAAATATATATTTGGTATTAGTCACTGTGGGGTCTTATTTACCACAACACACAAAAAAAGGAATAACCCTTCCAGATTTCTGGACCCTGCGGAAGTTTAGAATGTTTGTTCGTCAACGGGTCATATGCAGATTTCATTATTATCATTAGTTGCTGTTGAATAGTCTATACAGGCAACAAAACTATGCGAGCGTATTACGAATTTTAGCTTGTGTGTTGATAGGGTAGTTCGGTCCTTCTATTTTGAGTTTGTGTAGACATCAAAAAGCAAAATGGATTCGTCTAGAAGAACTCCCATCGTTCTCTCTCTCGGGAGCGACGGAGGTGTTACAGCATGCCAAAGAACCGATCGGCTCTTAGAGCAATCAGTCGTTCGTTGATCTGATCGCAGTACGCATCCGACAATGGTCCACGAGAAAGAAGGCTAGACAGGGAGGGTTGTGAGGATCGCAGGAAGAATTTTGTTAAAAGACTGTACGATCTGTTTGGCGCACATATAAGGCATCGTTCGATTGGAGCAAAACAATTCCCGTACTTAGAGTTCAGAAAAAGAGATTAAAAAAAGTAGTGATGTCTCATCAAGTCAGATTTAGAGTTTCTACAGTGAGTTATGAGATGGAACCCAATAAGATCCAACTTAGTAGCTGCTCGTGGATGATCCACATCTTCTTGTGAAGAGTGAGAACAAGAAAGAGAAAGAAGCACGCAGGCCACCGCGAGATCGAAGAGAAGGCCGGTGGCAGGGCTCTTGGTCGATGATCTAGCAGACGGTGAATAAATCAACGAGGGTACAAGGAATAACGAGTTCGTCGTAGAAGGTGTAGCCGTACTAGAACGGGGGGCGTCAAGTTGACGAGAGAATTGAATAGAGGATGAGAAAGGTGCGTTATGGGAATCCAGAACTCGTGTGGCTCCCCTCCGTCCTTTTGGTGAATCCCCACCAGGACTGGCACTCATCCGCTCTTCGCCTTCTCCTTCTTCTTCTCTAGCGCCATCTCTTCCTTCCTTCCTTCCTTCCTAGGAGCAGATGATCAGTTTGCTGGCTGGATGGTGCAGAGAAGAAACACGGCAAAGTACGAATGAAGAGTTGCTCCAGTTGCGGAACAAGGGTCAAGTTTATAGGGGAAGAACATAGAGATCTGTTGTTTGTGCCAATTGCGAGTTTCCGCTCGAAGCGGAACACTTTGGAATGGGAGAATGTTTATGTCTTCTATTTGTCTTTCGATGGCTCCAGAGACTCTTTGAGTTTTCAAATTGGGGGATTCCCAGTTTCTGTTTCCTCTCTCGCCTTGACGGCTTCCTAACGAATAGGAAGGATCGCACTTTGCATTCTCACGTTGACGTCTTCCCAACGTTGATGGTATCCTAGCTTGTATTTTCAGCATATCTTTTTTGATTGTGGGCATTTGTGTTTGCGGCCATTCCTAGTATTTTGACTATGAAATGTGGACCCCGAGTGCGGGCCTTCAAGGGGCTCATTACTACCTCCATGTAATTGGGCCTGCATCTCTTTGCGTCACCACACTTTCTTGCGTGGCTGCATTTATTTGCGCCACCACGTCGAATTGTGCCGCTTGCTTACTTTGCGCCGCGACATCTACTTGCGATGTCCTCACTTCTACAACTTGCTCGCCTGCCAGTGCTGCCAAATCAGACAACGCTCACGCTTAGCGCTACTGGTAGACTTATCTATTCCCGTCTCAGCGTTATATTATTTCCTTTGTGCCTCTGGACATTTTCTCCACCTCTGGGGTTAGATTAGTGATACATAGGATTCGCGTTTCGAAGATTAGGATTTCAATCGGTACGTTCTTGGTTTGGACCGTCGAGGGTGTGTGCAAAAGTGGCAGAAGCCGGGCTCGCACCGTTGGCCTTCAACCTGATATCCGGATCATCGGGAGCCTAGTGGCATTCCTAGGTCTTACTTGCTGTAGACTAGTGGATGTTGGTGCATGTCGACACATTATATTTCTCACTGATTTTCAACGTTGCATCATCATCCCGCACATTACATTTCACTACATTACATGATTGTCATCGACCTCCCTATGGTGTAACACGAGATGTTTCATCTTGGCGTACGTCGTGTTACATCTTGGATGGCGTGCAGGGACAGCATGGGCAGCATGGGCAGAGTTGGCCATGATGGCATGGACGATGGCATGGGTATCAAAGCATGGTTAATAGGGCACAGTGTGGAGGTAGCAGTACAGGGGGGGGGCTGAGGTGGCAGGACATTGCAGTGGCGCGGCATGATGTGGCAGTGACGCACAATGCGGTGGATGATGTAGCAGCATAGTCGATAGCAGAGTTCACGCAGACAGCTAAGGAGCCGTGCGATAGTGCGGAACAAGATGGCCGAGCAGTATGAGAGCATCAATTGTACTTATGTTCGATGTTCTTGCTGGTGGTTTAATTTAAGTTGGCAGTTCGGACTAAGTAGAAGAAATGGATTCCACAGTTTATAAAAATCTCATTGTGAATTGTTTTGCTAAGACTAGGAGACTGCAATTTTGATGGTATTTGATTATCGAAAATGATCGCGTTGAATGTATTTAGAATAGACGAGTTTGTGTGTAATAGGCATGAACATGCATGACTATACACAATTGTATACAATATTCAAGGTATGCCATTTATATGTTATAGAGGATGACAAATCATTCGTTTTGACATTGTATGCACATAAAAGCAGGACCCCCACACAACTTTGACATCTATGTTTCCTGTATGCATCATAATAAATAACTATACATGTGATACTCAACCAATTTGCAATGACACCTACCATATTGATTCAAAATGAACCCATGTATCAGATGATATTAATAGAATAAATAAATAAAGACATGTGGAAATAAATCTGAGAAGGCATGTTATAAAATTTTAATCCTAAATATATTACAATTGAAAGTAATATTGAAAATATGTTATCTCAAAAAAAATCTAACATTTGATATCCCAAAAAAATGCTTAAGGGGAATAGAACTCTAAACAGTTTATTTAAAAGGTGTGTAGTAATGTGAGTGAGTAAGATGACATCCAGAAACATTGCCTAAAGTGCAAATACAATTAGGTGGTGCTTATCCAACATACCATATATATCTTAGATTTTCTTTGCCCAAAGTCCAAACCTTATTCATAATATATCTTATTATATTAACCCCACACTTAATATATATTTAAAACTGATACTCTCTGCATTCTGAAACTGTTTGAAGTATTCCCTAGAGACCTTGAGATAGTTGTCCTGATAACAACGCCAAAATAAAGGCATACAGAAGTCAAGACACATGAAGTAAATGATTCGTACTCTGATGAATTTGAAGGAAAATATTTATATAAAATGGGAATTTCGGCCAAATATTAATTTCATAGGACTTCTAGGAAGTATCTTCATTCAAGCATTTATAACTCATTAACCAACTCAGTAAGTTTATGGGAAAATATAGTACTTTGAACTTATCCAATACGCAGTAGAACTGCAACTTGGTTATTAAGCTACTTGGAGGGACAATCAAAGATATGAATAGGATTGGACATTTAGGAGAGGGGACCGGTTTGACTATACAGAACCGGGGCCATAGGTCTCCCATTTGAGGGTGGACCAGTGCCAAACAGGTTTATGTCTAAGCGTCAAACCGAAATGGAACCGAAAGTATACAATTTAATATTTTTTAATCAATTGTAAATATATCAATCTTAATTAAAATTTGGTTCGGTTTGGGACCCGGATCGAACAAGAACGACTAAAAAATGAACAGAAGTTTAGGTAAGGTTTAAGTCTTTGCAGACAAACGTTTATCAGACCAGGAATGTCAAACCCTGAATATGAAATCCTGTCTCTTGCTTCTTCGAGATCAACTTATCTATTTGATTTTTATTGTTCTCCAACCAATTGTAATGTGGGGGGAAGGGGGGGGGAGGCGTCACTTAATTGGTGGCATCCAAGTGCAATCAATCGTCTTTTGATAGGACCACATAAATGAGACCAGAATTGGAGAATGTGAAATATCCTATGCAAGCACCGAAGACAAGGTGTGGATATTGAATTTTCTTAAAAAATGTCTATTTACTTGCATGCATATCAGATGTTAGTCAATTCAGGAATGCATAATCTATTTTATAAGGGTTTCCAGAAAGCCATTTCAAATGAGTACAGCTGGATCATTCAGATGGGTGTATGTATTTTAGGGTAAAATAAATAATTGATTTTGTAAAGCTCAAGCTCAGTAACTGGGAGTGGATGAACCATGCCTTCTGCTGAACCAAGATAATATAATAGAGAGAAAGGCGCACACGCAACTACTAGAGTGAGGAGAAGGCCTGTGGTGGCAGCCGCTTTGGCACCGAGACGCATGGTTGATGTCCTACCAGACGGTCAAGAAAACCGCAAGGCGATGGGGAAGAACCAAGCCTCCAAGAGATCTGTAGTCGTACTCAGATCTGGTTGGCTTGAAATTGGGGAGAAGAATAGTGAGCAAAGGATGATAGTGTTGTGTTTGACCATGAATGGGTCCCATGTAGTTATTATGTTCCCACTCAGCACTCTTTCATCTTCCGCTCTATGTTCCTTGTTAAAAGGAACATTATGGACTATCTTTTTTCGAACAAGGGTTTCTTTCTTCTCTTCTTTTTTCCTTCTTATTCTCCTTTGTTCTCTCCCACCAGGACATGTTGATGCAACACGTCCAGGTCGGGATCAATGACTCGCATTCCATAACAGGGCGTAGTAATCGAACAAATGTAGTGACTCAATGGATGATGATTTGATGCAATTTTTTTATGAAATAAAATTGAGGTGGCGGACGGTGGAGAAAGTAATAACGGTGCGCTCCAGTGACTCGCACGCCCCCATTGACCGATTATTCCAACGCACCCCATTATTCGGACAGCCCATAACCGCTGGGCGAACCTTATGAACGAACCACGACAAGACTCTAAAGACGAAGACAAGATCGAAGAGACAGAAATAAACTCCAATATAAAAAATGCACAATCACAAATATGGAGTAACCATAAAAATGCTAAAAAGGAATAAAATACGGAAATGGGGATAGCTGGGGGTGACCATGGACGCGGGTCAGAAAATCGAGATCGCGTAGTTTAAAGTGGGCGGCCGCTTAGAGTGACGCGACGGCGGACAGGTGGGCGGGCGGGGTACGGGGTGGGCGCATTGGTTGTGTGTTTGGTTGGTGTTGGTGGTGTTAACAATGTCTGGGTGGTGAGCTCGCTGGCTTTGCAATGGGGCGGCGGGCGTATCGGCATGGGGCGGGGCGCCGACGATCTTATGCGGCTTCACCAGCGCCGAAGCGCCTAGTTTCTCGCAGTGGTGCCCAGGTCAGGAGCCGGCTGCACACGAGGGGTAGCGCTCCTGGCTGGGCTGCAGACGCCCCTGGCGGGCGCGGGTCACACCTGATCGGCGGGTGCCCTAGTAGGGGCGTCGAAAATGGACGGTCGGGGGGCGCCCTATTCGGGGGCACTTGCTGCTGGCCGGGCGATGGATGTCCCGATTGGGGGCACCGTCCGTGAGCTTAGGCAGTGGTGGTGTGGACTCCAACGCATCGACACCGGACATGCTGCCACCGTCAACCAAAGTCAACGTCTCTGCTACGGACACACTGCCACAAGCAACTGAAGTCAATGCCTCCGCCACGGACACGCCGCAACCGTCATCGGATGAATTGAACAAACCGGCGTTATGCACCTCTCCACGCACGCACGCTCCAACGCGCATCATGACACGTTGCCACCGGCAGATCAACAAATGCCCCTTGGCCTAACACAAAGCACGTCCCTCGTCTTTAATTTTTCATCGTTAAGTTGTATTTTCTCTCCTCCAAATGCCCCTTGGCGTGATATGGTCAAATTATGTGGTTTTTTACTGGTTATTGACTGGTTAATCGCATGAGGATTTGAGCTATGCAACAATAAATTTTTTACCTCACACCCTTAAGGCAAGTAAGGTGTCGATCCACAGTGAGCAGATAAAAAGTAACAATTCCTTTTCAATTAAATTTAGATTATCAGATCTCTATATTCAATCCTAACGATCAGTTAAATTATCTTCAGTAAAATTCTACAGAATGCTCTTTAGTAGAATTGATTGGCAAAAATCTTCAGTGAAAAGTTCAGTTACAGCCACGCTCAATGAACCCCTATTATCAAATTTTATAAGGATTAGATCAAGAGAATTGGTAATCAGAATTACCAATTCTCAAGAGGTGCACCTGCGTGCACAGTGTCCGCGCACAGCTTCGTTCCTGTAAGCAGGGTGTGCGCAGGAACCGCGCACGGCCTAATGGCTGTGGGTAGTATTTCCTGCGCGTGACACTCCTTTCGCGCAAGGCGTGCGCAGGAGCGGCGTGCGCCTTGAAGGCTGCGCGCAGTACTGCTGCGCACGGGGCCTGCGTAGGAGTGGCGCGCGGCCTCAAGGCTGCGCGCGGGGGCTCTCTATGTGCGTGCGACAAACAGGTGCTGTGCACCTGTTTGGGGCTGCGCTCGGCCTTGGCTGGGCTTGGCTGTGCCACGCTCAGTGATGGAGGACCATCTGGAGGACAACGCCACAATGACGAAGAACCATCTCGAGGATGATGTGACGGGACATCATCAGCCACGCCGAGCAGCTCGCGCCGAGGCTCGCAACCCGAAGTTTAAGTACCCCGCGTAAGAAATTTTATCTTTTTACTTATGCTCATTTTCATGTGTGTTTGTATTTTCGGATTCGTGGACTGGGCCAATGTTGTTGGGCCCCGTCCTCGTCGTTTTTTCTTTTTATGTTTGTATTTTGAATTTGTAAGGAGAGGCCGAACCACGTCTCGCGATGGTTCGTCCTCTCCCACGTTCACTTGGCACCCATCCTCACTATATAAGGGGATGGCATGCCCAAGGAACACCTTGGAGTCATTGTTGAAACGTTTATTCACACCGTCTCCCCTATCGAGAGAGTATTGTAGGGGGTTTGGCTAGCCCCACCCCACGTCGAGATCACTCCGTGGGTAGAGCCCACGTCTCTCCTTTCGAGATCACTCCAAGGGAGACGTGTTAAAGCGCACTGTCGAGATCACTCTGGTGCGAGGAAAGAGTTTCAAGAAGCCGCCGCCATCAAGAATCGAAAGAGGCCTGCGTCAAGATTACTCCGGGGGTCTTCGGAGATTCACGAAGCGTCGCCGACACGACATGAACTGGGGAAATCTGCTCCGCAGAGGGAGCACACCCCAGATCCATCGAGAACTCCTCTTTCTTGGAGGGTTCTTGGTTGTTATAGTTCAAGAAAGCCATTTCTTGGTACCTTTTCCCACCCTTCCACCATTCCTGATCCATACCCCACCCTTCTCTTTGTTCTTGATCCACCCCACCACCGTTCTCGAACATCCTCCCACATTTCTTGAATTTCCCTTATTTCCCCTCCCCCACATTTTCTTGATTCCTTCACCTCGCCTCGTTTCTCCATGGATACATGATCGGACTTGGTGAATTATGATGAGATCGTAATACGGAGATCACTAGTCTTTAAGCATGTGTTCTAAACATTCCTATTGAAAGGATACGCGAGAAGGACATCAAAATATCCGGATAGAATAACACTATCTAGCCTCACTTATATGATGAGTATGGCCGGTCCCATAGCCATTAGTGTGGCGACACTAAGCATAGATAGTGGGTGCTCTTTAGGGGAAAGAGTTCGCTGAATTGATCCGTATGAATCCCTGAATGGTATTATACCAAACTGTCAATCAGGTTGATTCACGTCACGGTTGTGTAAGTGGTCCTTAGACCTGAGACACCAAAGACGTCTTATGGACGGACGGTTGTACTTTGGCTATGGCCAACGAGTCTCTAATTATGGTATTCTAAACAGTCTTAGTTTGGGTGCAGCAAGAAGTACACGAAGGTGATTGAGTGGTCAAGATGGGATCGTCCACCCTAGGTATAAAAGGTGACAACTCAAGGAAGACGATGGAATGAAGTCCTTGGCCAAGGCAGTGAAATACCCGAGAAGAGTTTTCCAATGATTTCTGAATGCATCAGTACTAACTCGGATGACCGATTAGGGTTTGACAGTTGACCATACCCTAAGTCGTCCAAGGAACGTCAAGTGGATGAGGGACTACACATACACGATAACCGATGATGAACAGGTTCCATGAGTGAGTCGATACACACTCTTTTGTATCTTCTAGGACACGAGGTGTAGCTTGGCACTCCACGTGTCGTAGTCTCGACCTATCGATTGGGTTAAATTGATCCGACGTTAATTCATCTATATGATGATATAGTTAATTAATTTGGAAGGCCACTAAAGGTTATTGGGCCGTTGGAGTCATTAACTAGACTGATACATGGGCCTAGAGGGTCACACGCAAATGGTCTTTTGGACGTTGGAAGATATACTTAAGTTTCGGGGGTTTTTATGAAAAATAGTCACATAGTATAAATAGGGGAAGGCCCTGAACGAAATTCACTGAGGCCAGAATTGTTCAGGGGCCTTTCCCCTTTTTCTTTCCTCTCCCCACACCCCTTCTCCATCCCTGATGTGATCGGGATGACGTAACGACGTCGACGGAGAAAGAACTGGACTTGTCAACGAGGAGGAGATCCGGCGCGCCGAGGACCGCGTGGATACATCTAGAGGCTGCACACTTGAGCAGCTCGACTCGTCTCACTCCGGGATCAAAGAAATCAGGAATGAGATTCGTGCAAAGGTACATTGTTTCAATATTTTCATTGATGTCGTTCGAGTCGCAAAAGTCTTCTGCTGCACATCGTTTTTGTTCTGTTCATCCAATTCAAGGCCTCTAGAACCCAACATTGTAGACAACCAACAATTTGCCTGTAGATTGTGGGGTCCTTGAAGAGTTCAGATGTAGGAGGGATTTGAGCCAGACTAGAAGGAGTGGAAATGGCTTTATAATTTGTCATGTTTCACTTTGAAGAATCTGAGAAAGATATTTGGCCTGGAATAAAAGATAACCATTATCAGTAGGTACTAATTCAATTCCTAGAAAGTAATGGGCTGGTCCTAAATTTTTGATAGCAAATGTGCCTTGCAACTGGCAAACTAAGTCACTAATAGTTTGGGTGCAAGGAGAAATAACCAGGATATCATGCACATCTATCAAAACAAAAGAAGGATGTGTTAGTCTTAGAGAGAATGAACTCTAATTCAGTTGGGAATTGAGTGAGTTTGGTGAACCATGCCCTTGGTGATTGCTTTAAACCATAGATGGACTTCTTCAGAAGACACACATGGTTATGAAACTGTGGATTTTTGAATCCAGTCGGCTGTTCCATACAAATTGTCTCAGACAAATCTCCATGGAGGAACGCATTGGATACATCTAGTTGATGAATTGCCCAATTATTAGCAATGCCAATAGATAGAAGTAGTCAAAAAGTTGTGTTCTTGATCACAAGACTGAATGTTTCTATGAAATCGAATCCTTCCTATTGAGTATATCCTTTTGCCACAAGTCTTGCTTGTAATTTGTTAATTTTGCCATTTGGTTTGTATTTCAGTTGATAGACCCACTTACACCCTACTACATGAAAATGCGAGTTTGGAGGCACCAATTTCAAATTTTGATTTCGGTGTACTGCTTGTATTTCTTCCTTCATGGCTTTCATCCGTGTAGAGTTTTTCGATGCAATGTTGTATGATTGTGGTTCCATTATGTTTGGTAAGTAAGTCAGAAGGCATTGACGCAAAGGATATTTGGCAACAGTGAAGGCAAGTGGATTTTGTAATGAATTGGGAATGGTGGTTGATTGATCATCCTGCATGTACAGGTCGTTGACATTCATAGTTTTCAAGAGCTCTCCTGGTTCAGGAGAGTACTTTAAAGTAGATAGGATATGAATTTCATTTTCGGAAGGATATTATGGATCAAATAATTGAACAGACTTTGAGATAGGACGTTCTGGCTTATTTGGTTCAAGTTCCATGTTTGCGGGCAGAGAGTGAATGATATCGATATTTGAGTTAATGATGGAAGTATCGTCATGAGTGGAAGTGACGAGAGAATCTTGAGAATGTTGAGAAACATGCTTTGAATCTCATCTGAAAATTGTTACGTATTAGTATGATGAAAGGATCCTAATAAACCCTTACTTTGGCTACTTTTAGTAATTTGAGAAAAATGAAACAAGTCTTCAAAGGCTATAACATGTCTAGAAATAAAAATATTAGCTGTATGGAGTGACAATCAACGATATCCCAGATGTAACTCGTTGTAGCCTAAAAAGATACACTTCTCTGATTTGGGCTCCAACTTATTCTTTGCACGAGGTCTAAGATATGGATAGCATGAGCACCCAAATGTTTTGAGAATGGTGTAATCAGCTGGAGCATTAAAAAAAGTTTCATAAGGAGATTTATTGTCTAAGATTGGAGTAGTTAGATGATTTATTTGAAATGCAGTTGTTACAACAGCTTCATCCCAGACTTGCCTTGGCAATTTGACTTGATGAATAAGTGTGAGAGTTGTTTCTATTAAATGTCTATGTTTTTTGTTCTGCGGTTCTATTTTGTCCCGGAGTGTGGGTACAGGACAATGATAACGTGCAAATTAACATGATTAGTTACTAAATTTTACATTATATTTATGTGTTTTAATGACTATATTTGCATGTTATCAAATTGAAATAAACATAAATCACTTACACTTTCAATTTACTAGTATTTCTTTTATCATTTATTACACAGAATTTAACCTCATTTTAGTGAAGAAATTTTTTTTGCAGGGCTTTAAATACTTGGCGAAAGTTTGGTAAGGGCTTTTCTAATTTTTCTGGAATTTTGCCATATTTTTATATAATGTTTTCACCATTATATACCCCAGAAATGATTTTATATATATTTGAATAATATGTATTTAATTTAGTTGCATTTTATAATGTATTTATATATATATTTAAGGGCATCCACGTCATTCACCCGAAATATAGGCGAATGAGCGGATACTTATTATTAAATAATAAGAGAGAGTAAGATTGATTTTTAAAAAATATAGATATAGATATAACAGCCACCGACGTGCACGTGCGCAGCGTGCATGCGGCGTTGAGTTGCCGTGTGCATTAATGCACGCGGCCACTAACACACACATGCACATTGAATTGTGATTTTTTTAAGAAACAACGCCCAGTAAGCTCACCGCCTTTTTTTTTATTTTCTTAAAAATGGCATGGTCAAACATTGCGACTTAACGAAAGAAATAATAAAATACTAATTTTTTTTATAAACACAGGGGGATGTGGCGTCCTCTCAACCACTTAAAATCAACAATTATTCTCCAATGATTGCAGACGATTGAGGCGCAGAACGATGTGGCGACACACAATAAGAAAAATAATGACAGCCATTAGAAAAATTTTAAGAAAGAAAAAAAAATCAAGTGGTCCAGATTTATCCTCACTAAAACTTGATATCTTGAGATCTCGACGTCCGATTGGGCTGGAATTTTGAGGGTAGGTTCGTCTTTTCCTCTTCTACAATCTAGACGTTACATGATGACTCTATTATGTTTTTCTTTTTCACAATGTTTAGTATTATCTTTACCCCTGACAAAAAAAAAGAAAACTCCGCAAGTTCAAGCAAAATATGAGGAAATTTCCTTTTTATATTTATAAAATGGGATTTTTGTGATAGGCATTGTTAGTTCATTATTTTTGTTTCAAGTTATTGAATCTAGTAAGGGCATTACTCGTGATTTCTTTGTTTCTATTTCTTTCTCGTTCATCTAAGTCTTGGGAGAAGGCAACCTGAAATGATATATCCTTGATGAAACCTTTTATTTGATGATTTTTACATTTTATTTATGTGTTCTAATGACTATATTTGCATGTTATCATATTAAAATAAAGATAAATCACTTAAACTTTCATTTTACTATTATTTCTGAATTTGTTTATCATTTATTACATGGAATTAATATCATTTTAGTTAATAAATATTTTTTGCAGGGCTCTAAATACTTGGCTAAAGGTTGGTAAGGTTTTTCTAATTTTCCTGGAATTTTTCCACATTTTTATATAATGTTTTGACCATTATATGGCCAAGAGATGATTTTTTATATATTTAAATAATACATATTTAATTTATTTGGCATTTTGTAATGTATTTATATATATATTTAAGGGCATCCACATCATTCGCCCAAAATTGGTTTTTTTTTTAAACAACGCCCGGTAAGCTAACCGCCATTTTTTTTAACTTTCTTAAAAATGGCGCGGTAAAACATTGCGGCTCAACGAAAGAAATAATAAAATATTAATTTTTTTTATAAATCCAAGGCGACGTGGCGTCCTTAACCAGTTAAAGGGGAGAATTATTCTCCAATGATTACAGACGGTTGACACGCACAACGATGTGGTGACACACGTTCCGAGGATGGGGAAAAATGAGAAAATCAATGCCAGCCAATAGAAAAAATCCGATTTTTTAAGAAAGATCAAATAGGTCAAACTCCTAAATTTATGCTCACGAAAACCTTGATATATTGAGATATAGATGTCCGATTGGGCTGAAATTTTGAGGGTAGGTTCGTATTTTCCCCCTCTACAATCCAGATCGTTGGATCTTTAAATGGAGGTCTGAAAATGGGCAAAAATCAGTTTTTAAGGCTCTACCCAATCATTTGGCCAGGAAGGGCACAAGACGGGTTATTGGAGTTGACAGATCTTGCTTCTGCACTCAAATTTGTAAGTTTGTGATTTGTATTTCAATCATCTTCTTGAACGATTCTTAAACGCCAAGGCATGGGCGAAATGTACATGCCCTAAATGTTTTTTTTGAATGAGATTAGCACCTCATTTTGATTCTGATTCAATATCTGACTTTTGATACTTAATTATACATCAATTTAAAATATTTATGCTTCATTAGATTTTTAATTTGGGGTCGGATTTCAGCTTTTCCCCAAATTCTTAACTCTCTCTCTCTAGGTTAATTTTATTAGTTTCTCTCTCTAGATTTCATTTTTTATTGTTTAGGAATTTAAATTAATATATAAAAAACCTAAAAATAAATTTTGAAACGAAAATTCATCTATCTTGAAGTCCAAACTAAAAATCCCTTTCTTGATTATTTAATTCCCAATTTTAATTCATAAAAATTGTTTTGAATTTTTTATTATTATTGGGAAATTAATAATCTGAATTTATCTGAGCTTGAAATTAAAATACTCCTGTGTTGAATTTTCTGACCGAAATATTAAAAATGAAAATTAAGTTTTACTTAATTTTGATTAATTAAATAATATTATTGAGGATAATTAAGATTTATTAATTGCAAAATTAATTCATTTTTGAATTAATTCATTAAAATTGGATAAAAATTCTCAATTGTTGCCTCCCAGTGGTTTGAATCCTTACTTGCTCTATTTTCCATATTTAGTAATTAAGTGAAATTATAAATTTTGTTATATAAGTCTAAACCCAAAATCAACGACATATTTTCGTGCATTTTTAGGCTTATAACTCGTATGTGTTTACCTGTCATGCATGTGTCGGTTATTGAAATGAAAAAAACTGACTAATGCTAGTCATCGTCAACGACGTCATCTGGTCGGTACCGAGGACGATGGCGCGGTACCTAAATAGTAGTGTCAGATGTTGACAATGTCATCGCCTGGAGGATAGATAAACCCTAACTAGGTGCATGTAACTTTAATGTAATGAGTGATGCGTCCTACGTGTCGTACGTGGACGCTCCAACTCAAGGGATTTGTCGCGCTCCGTGCTCTGAAGGGGTTTCCAGGAGAGGGTATGGTGGCCTCTCGGAGCTCGTCGAAGGGACGAAGACATCTTTGGCCAAACCGAATCAATTCATATTGCTCTCATATAACGGGCTGACTCATTCGTACCGGTGAGATGATCACTTGGGTTTGTAGTTTTCTCAATTACCTCTCTCACCTTCTTAGCTCGAGCGCATTGGAGTCAAGACGAAAATAAATTGCAAAGGATAATGCAACACGTGGCAAATAGACGACGTGCCTCATCCACGTGCGGCTTGTCGTGCAGATTCTTCATTGACGGTGACAGTCGGAGAGGGTTTGGTGAAGAGGCGCTGGAGAACGATGACCGCTCAACTAGCATATTGGCGCATGAGCGGTTGAGGGAGAGTAGAGTCAAGGAGATGAAGATGGCAGGGGTAGGGGCTCAAGCCAACAACTAGGGTTAGTTGGTGTGGCTCTTGTGGTAGCACAGTACATGCAAGACCATAAACCTGTGAATAGGGCAGCAGCTGGAAGATCGGACGCACAACAAGATGGCCCACAGATAGAGTACCGCCTGTTGGTTGTACCAACGTCTGCTCAAATTAGATGTCACGAGAATGAAACAAATGGCGAGCTAGAGGGCGGAAGCAGTGGGTTCCGTGACCCAAGCTGCCAACACCTTCCGCGAGATGCACATGACGTGGGAACGCCCTACAAGAGAGAGAGCAACGGGAGGTCGGAGATTCGCATTAGCCCGGGTCAAAACTTCAGGGTCAAATCATCGGTCCCCCCTAGGGGTGGAGGGTAGCAAAGGCGGTTGCTACATGGGGAGGCTTCCTGAATAGGCGGTCTAGATGGAAGGGTCTCGGGGCCCTGTGCGAAGAGATCCTCAGTGCCATGGGGTCTGCAACTCTTCTGAGCATTCCACTGAGTGTCAGAAGGATGGTGTAAACCCGCAGCCATTTGGCGAGGAATGCGTGCCTGACAACGGTTGGTCCGGTGACCAGCAAGGGTGGAAGCCAATCCGTGCCACAAATCAATTGTTGTGCGACTGTGTGGCATCTCGGCAATGAGAGGATCTACCCAAGAGGATCTTATTCCAAAAATTTACTCGAGAGTTGACCGAGGAGCTCCACCTTCCATTCTATGCTATCTAAGGGCGCAGGGTGCAATAGAGGGACGAACGGTGGTTGGTATAAGGTGAGCTGACTTGAACTTTTGTCAAGCTCGATGGGTATTCCGTGCCTGCATCTGCCAAGTGGGATGATCTGAAATACCTGCTACTTGGAGGGGGATGAAAGGTGATGAGAAGAGCAGGCCTTTCACTCTTCATCCTCTCGATCTTCCTCTTCTCCTTGTCCCACGTTCTTCTTCCTCAGAACAAGAGGGGTAGACCAAGATAGACTAAATACAAACTTTACTTGAATTCTTCATGCTCTAACCTTCTCCTAGGGCGCCCTCTTCCTTTATAAGGGGTGAGGCTAATTAGACCCTAGGAGGACACAATGGGGGTAATTGCCCATCAAGGGGGGCCTTATATAATGAGGCCCCCTTAGAAAATGAATAGGAAAAAATAAAGACATCAAAAAGGAAAGTAGGAATAAGGGAGGGGAGTCCCAAGTTGACAAGGAGGACATGGGGGCTGACCACAGACGCATTGGGATGCGACGAAAAACAACTCGATGAGTGCAAAAAAAGTCGAGGCATACCTAATGAAAACAAGGGACATAAAAACACGATAAAATGAGCATAATTGACACGGCAATTGATGACCATGGCATGTTACATGGATGACATGAATCATCACTATTGTGGTGCACGCTGCCACTTTAGATTCTAGAAAAAATAAAGCAAAGCAATATTTTCAAAATAGAACTATTATTGTCTTTTTCCAAAAGTTGTGGTGAGAAATATGAGAAGTCTGAGTGTGGAAGATGGGGAGAAATGAAACTTTAAACAACGTTACTTTTTTATTAAAAACAGAAAACGAGGAAGCGGATGACATGAAGGAGAAAAAACAACAATGTATAGTATTGGTCCAACTTCAAATGGCCATATCTTATGATCTGCAACACCGATTGAGCTGAAATTTTCAGCACTGCTTCATCTTCCACACCTCTTTCCATCCATGTCCACTGATCTATTAATAGAGGTCTAGGTCATTGTAAATTTTTTCTGAGCTTGCTTCCTACTTGGGTATGCTAATTGAAATATTGCGTGTTTTAAAATCCATTACAACATCCACTACACCGTTCTTACATTTAGTCACTATCGTATTCTTTGCACTCTCTATCTCACCCACATATTGCTACACATAATTCTACGTTCACTCCATATTTTCTTGTAAACTTGAGTTGAATTATACCTATATACAATATAATACTCAATATTACTATCTCACCTAATCCTCTTTAGTATTTATCTTTTCTTGCATCATTACTCAATATAATAATAATCAAATCCTTAATCATTGTTCCCTAAAGAGATGATCCGCACACCTCAGTTACTAAACATTATTAAGTAAGTACGGTTAAATATATTTTTATTGAATAATCTTACATACCAGGATTTGAATTCACACACGTCGATTTGAGATTATCATGGTCTAGCACAGTGTTGGCACGAGCAAACTTCTTTGGGCACTTCCTACATATCACTCATGTATTTTCTTTTCTAATGCTCCTTAGGCGTGGCCAAGCAGGCTTCATGTGTAAGTGGGTCATTTACGTTCGCTCCATGCCAATGAATGCTGATGAACAATCCATTAAATAAATAAAACCCCCTTAGGCTGAGTCTAGGGCACCACTAGATTGGTATGTGAGCACAACCTTGGGGTTGGTCGTGCTTGGCACCATGTTTTTAGCCAAAAGAATATATAAAAAAGTGTGTGTGATTAATAGGTTGAACCATTCCACCAAATTTTGGTATTTCCATAAGCCAACGTTCTCTCTATCATAAAGTACCAATTAATTATTATATACCATAGGGGTCTCAGCTGTTTGAAAACCTAGCATCACATTCTATCAAAGTAGATTGAGAGTATACCTGCATTGAGTGAGAAAGATACGTCCATGTGAATGTGAGACTTCAATCCCAATGAAGTACCTTAGTTGACCAAGAATTTCAACTACAAAAATTGCATGATTTTACTCTTAAACTCATTAACTGATTATCCATCATTGCCGCTGACAATAACAACATCAATATACACAATGAAGATGAGTAATCTTACCCATGTGTCTACAAAATATGAGTGTGATCAGCTTGATTTTGTTGATACCCCATTTCAAAGACAACGTTCTGAAAATGATCAACTGCGCCCTTGGGAAGTCTTTGAAGGCATAAAATGCTCTATTTTGACAATATACTTTGCCTCTTGTTTGTGTTGTATGGAATCCTCTAGGCATTTATACATCACGTGCTTGCTGGATATTACCATGTCAAAATGCATTATTAACATCAAGTGGAGACATATTCCAGCTTTTATGTATTGCAACAAGTATAAATTCTCTTCATATCCTTTTGCCAATAGTTTAGTTTTCCATTAATCTCTAGGTCATTAGGGAGTCCTCTTTACAGTTAATACCAATTTGCATCCTACCGACTTCTTTCCTTATAGCAGGGTAGTGAGTTCCCATGTTTTATTTATTCCAAAAGCATCCATTTGTTCGAATATTACTTGTTTACACTTTGGGTATTTTTTCATGGGTATCTATGTGCTTGGAGCATGTATGTAAAAGAGAAATGCAATAAAGCTTTATGGGACAGTTCAAGCGCTGCATAAGACACAAACTTGGCTATATCCTGTTTGTGCCCATATATAACATGAAAACTTGAAGGCACGACCTTGGAACATGCCCTTTTGTATATATCAATTGGGACATCTAAATCTCTTGTTGGCTTAGTGTCTTCAAAATGTATCTCATTATGCGGGCAAGGTTGTTGTGCTACACAATACACTCTTGGGGTCTCTGTGTCAGTCACATGGAATTGTTGTTCAGACATTATTTCATTCATTCAGAAATACCATTCTGGGTGGTGCATTTATGAAAGCTGTTTGCTGTATGATGCCAAAAAATGTCTCACGATCTCAGAACTCACTTGACATATATGATGCATCATTATCTAACCAAATGGTTTTGACCATACCATAATATGACATAGATATCGTATTACAAAATGACTAAAAGCAAGTGAAGGCTTATTTCTTGTGCTTTATGAGATATACCCAAGTCCAGTGACTAAACCTATCAAAAAATCTAATGAACCATCAATGGTTAGAAATTGCACGTCCTAGAATGTAAACACATATTACAATCAATGATTTTAAGTATGAATGAACTAGAAATACACATCAATTCTTGATAGTGAACTCTCGTATGTCTTGCTAGTTCACCAACATCCCATACTACTTTTGATTTATCACACACCCATTAAACATCATTCGATAATTTCTTTCAAAGTATCAAATAGTAGGTTCTCAAGCCTAAAATCATGGAAAATTAGTTCATGCTTTTGGGAAGACAATACCAATAATCAATTGTTGGTGATGTCGAGATGGTCCTTGGCATCCAAGCAGTAGATTCTGATTTACATTGTGACAGTCCTAAGTGTTCGCCCAGTTTTTATTTCGTTAATGAAAACAGAATCTTGTTAAAAACTTCCAATGTAATGAATTTCCCGAATGAGGGTGCAAGCAGATAGTAAAATCATAGGAAACGTTGGTACATGCATCACAGATGATAGAGTCGTGGCATCAGTACATTTCATATGTAAGTTGCTAGAAACAAAGACGAATAAATCATCAGCAACCCATACTTCAAGGAAACCAGAAATTTTAGTATGTAAAATAAATTACTCTGAATTTCCAATAATGTTATTAGAATGGAGATAAGTCATGGACATTAAGCACAATTAACTCACCTCCATTGTATGATCAGGCAAAGTAACTCTTTGTGCTTGAGTTGGAGAACCTGCATTTTTAGTTGTTGGTATTGATTCCGAGAAACGATTGGATGGCTGTAGGATTGTCTGAACATTTTGGTGCACAACCTAACGTTCCTAGGTATTCTAGAGGATCAGTATATGAGAGATGATCATAGTTTGGTGTAATCCCACTGCCACAACCCCTAGTTTATTGTGCACTATTACCAAATGGTCCATGACCTCTAGCACAAATTGTAGGAGAAGTGGGACAGCCATGCAGATCATATAAATACGCTCAAATATGGTCAGGCAATCTGTTGGCCAAGAAATATTGCCAAAAGAATATTCATGATGGCAAATGAGACAGGGTCACATGGCAAACTATTGAGAAGAAAAGAATGCTGAGAAAAAGCCTGATGATATGGGATTTGTAGGCCGGCCACTTATTTAGAGCCTTCTCATCCCCTCTGGGAGGCTCTTTGTCATCTTAGATATATCTTGGCACATTATGCATATTAAGGACAAGACAAACCATTTTCTTCCAGATTAGGTATGTATCTGGACTATCAAACTTGCTTAGATTGGGTTGGAGCACAACCTGTGGCTCCTCATCACTTGAACACTATTGTGCCAATAGGTGTATCATCAACATTTTAAGTGTCGTGCTCATAGAAAGAGATTCTGCCACATTGAGGAGAAATACCAACAAAAATTACACATTAACAATCAAACAGCTTGAATAAGTGTTAGTAAAAACTTCACCATGCCACTAGAACAACAACTTACCAAGATTAAAACACCAGTGGACAGTGATTCCAGGATAGCTCAACAAAGAGATCAACCTACGATTTTCATTCGGTAATAAGCGATAAGATAGGATACTAAGCAATTTTTATTGAGCTGGACAAATCCACCAGAAGAGGATAGGTTCTATACCAACGTAAGACTATATCTAATAACACATTTAAAAAGGGATTGATGAGAAGGGAAGAATAGGATAAGAGAAGGGAATAAGATGATAGGGAGAATGCAGCTCAAAACCTAAAAAACTAATGAAGGAATTAGAAGGAAAAAAGAAGAATGAAGGAAATGGAAGAGAAGAGAAGAGAGTGGTCGAAGAGAAACCTTATAGTCTTCCTTTCTTTGCCAAATGTTTGCATGTACAATAAGTTGGATTTGCCGCATTGACTGTGATCCACAGCAGTGAGAATGAGATATCAATAACAAAATTGTCAGTAACTTTGATATGAAGCCTTTTTTTGTAATCACTTAAAAGTTACATCAGGATTAAAAATATATAGACTTCAATTTTGGTATTTGGAATTTACTTTAAGGAGATTGCTAGAGACCTAAATATTTGAGCTTTAATTTTGGTAAACTATTACATATTTATTAAAGCACTATTACTCACCATTTACATTACGCATTGAAAGAATTCAAATAACTTGATTTTTTCAACAGAATTTGCTGATGCAGATAAAGGGGGTTGAGAAAAAATCCTGATGAAGTATGTGGGGGCCGGTCTTGAATGGCACATTACAACATAATGAATTTGAACCAGGTATGCAAAGATGATATGAATCCGTGTGGAAAAATAACCCTTTGATGAAGAAATAAGGCAATGGATAAACCAGGAGAAAGATCCACTAATGTTTTGAGAAGAAAAGTGTCACAATCAATCTCTTAATGACCTGCCAAACTAACTATATACCTAAGGTGCACAACTTCTGTTATCACGTGATTAGTCTTCTACTGCAAGACTATTCTAACACTCGACATGGCGGCCATCGTCTATGTAGATATGTTGACATGGAAGAGGAACAGATAAGGGAAGACGTCACTACAACAGATAATAATGCTGAGCGAGCAAGGCAGGCGAGTAGTACCTCGTGCAGACGAGAACGATTGTCGATGACCTGTATTGGGGTGTTGGCAACATGGTTTGATGACGTTCAACGAGGCATTGTGGTTGCACGGCACTAGAAAAGTAGCAGCACGGGTGGTAGTGTGGGATCATGTGGCATGAGAGGTGTACGGGCGGGAGTGTGCGGTGTGGGAGAGCGCAGTATTGGAGGCCAAAGTATTGGGGCATCTGATTGTGCAGCGCAGGGGTGCATGGCATGGGCCCGTGGTACAAGGGCACGTACGACACTTGGGGGCAGGGCCGCGTGCGCTGGGAAGCGTGTTGTGGGGACGCACTACGCGGGGCATGCAGTGCTAAGGCACGCGGCACTGGCCGACGTGGTGTCGCACACGCAAGGAGGGAGTGCAATGGCGATTGGTGCGGGCGAGGAAGATGGTGGTGGCGATGGCGGTGTCAGCGACGGTGGTGGCAGCAGGGGGCGGCTTGAAGACACTAACGGTGGTGGTAGCTTGACGCCGTGTCGGTAATGGCACCAAGGTCGGGGGCCGCGGCGATGGTGGCGATTTAAGAATGCGGTAATTGGATGGCAACCCTGCAATAAATCACTTCTTGGAGAATACCTGGTATGGTAGAGGGGTGTCGTCAACAGTGATTCATTCCATGTAGCGGTCTCGATGTGGAATTAAAGACATGGGCGACGAGGGAACCACAATTTCAAGCCATTGTAGATCTAAACTGCATAACACCCTTTTGAAGAACAATATTCTAGGGAAGAAGAAGCTTTCAATTTTCAAAAGGACATGCTATCTTTCCTTGGACATGCCTTCCCTCCATATAGAGAGGAGGATGCCCAAGTGACCGACAACGTGAGGAGAAACTGTCGCAAGATGGTATGTCCCTTGACATACGTTGCAAAGACGAAAACACAAAAAATATCTGAACAGGCCCAAAACATGATGACCTAGTCTGATCATTCACGGAAATTAAAATACATAAATAATGTGCAACAATTACAGATAAGAGTTAGACTGGATACTTGAAGGTGGAATTTGAACATCATCTTGAGCAGCTCGGTGTGGTTGAACGCATCCTGTATTGATGTCGTCACGATGGTCTCCCATCAGAACGTGGCAGGGACAAATCAAGGCAATGAGAAAAGAAATCACTACGTTGCTATGGTTGGTCGCAGACAATAAAAGCCGTTGTGACAGGCATGAAATAAGAATGCAATGATCCTTAAAGTGGTTATGATAGGCTTGAAATACGAAATATTAGTGGCATCTAGGTTAAAGTGATAGAGAGTCATATAGTAAGGGAATATGACATAGAAAAAAGAGGAACAAAAATACTTCTCTAAACCAACTTAAATTTAAACAATATGTTGTCAAACACCCCTCCATTTTTTATATGAAATGGAGTACAAGAATTGAATGACCCCTGGTACAAAGTTGTCTCCCTCATATCAGATGCTCGATCCCAGAAATATTCTATTTACTTTTTATATTATGCAACTAATGACGTGACGAGGCCAAATCTGTGAAATTATTGTGTTATTTACTTCATTTTGAGTTATCATTAGGTGTCATTGTACATACTATTGTTTATTCTCACGTAGGGACAAGATAGCGAACGGAGGTTCACCCATACATTATGTTATCCCAAACATATATAAAGTATTATTGATAAGGTGGAGGACATTGTTGATTCCTAAACTAAAAAGAAAATTTGTAATGGCCATCTACCAAGTACACTTTAGGGTAAAGGTTGAGCCACAAATCTGTGAACCAATTAGAGTACCTTTTGAAGTGAATATGTTCTTTTATTTAGTTTTTATAGAATAAAACAAAAAATAAACTCTTCCAGATGCAATAGTTTATCTTTTATGCAAAATAAAATGAAGGAAAACCTTAGTTATGCTGACAAACATTTAAAAGATATTTTTTAGAAATTTGTTGAATATTGAAATCTTAAGAAATCACATAATAACTAGTTCAAATGCCTTACATAAATTTTGTAAAAAGGACGATCGGCTTACCCCTTTGGACCACTCCAGAGTTGGTGCGGTGGCACTAGAAAATGTGTGGCCCCTCTTCAATTTTCACTGCAACAACTTGGGCTGTAGAATGAATTGTGAAACATCGGTGGATTAAATTGGAAGGTGGTTTTGTAAAAAAAAATTAAAAATCAAAAATTTCTGATATGACGAGAATAAAATGGTTTTATTGAGAGATAGCTCGATTTATGATTATATACATCAAATTAACATGTAAAATGGAATTTATTTATTTTTATTTTTTGGGATTATCCAAATCCCCAAGTTTTTCATTAGTGGCCCTTGATAGTGTGAGTATGGTCATATTAGGGTGGATATTTTCTTTGCCACAGAGAATAGGTTTAGATAAGTTGTTAAATATATCGGTGACAAGTTTGTCATAAATATTCCTAGAGAACATTTATAGTGTAGCATTTTATAATGTAGGTAATGAGACCTCTTGATTTGTGAAGTGATGACGAGGAAATAATTGTCGTTATGACCCAATTTTGCTCATCGCATAAAATAAACAAGGTTCGGTGACATTAACAATTAAAACTTAATATAGCAAAGAGTTTAGCTTGAACCTGCAGAGAAATAGGTGTTCTCAGATAAAACACACACACATTGAACCCTTTTGGAGAATTGAACAACATTAGACTGAATAATCATGAAGAAAGGGTGAAAACACGAAGATAAATGTAATAGGTATCCAATGGAGTCAAAGTCTTTAAATCACATAAGCTTTGAATGAGAAATCTTGATTTTAGATTTTTGCAATGGGAATTTGCGGTTTTGTTGCATTTTTAAGTGAAAAAACAAAATCAAAGCTTATTATACAACCATTTTGATTAGACATAGAGGAAGTAACCATGGACGCATGATTTCGTTGATCCACGCCCATCGGATTGAGGTTATGCTTACTGCAAAGTCCTTGGTTCAAGCACATGCATTTCGTTGAGCTCTAATTGTGGTTTCAACCTCACGGGGATCGTTATCCTTGCAAGCATTTTGCCCAATATCCCAAAGATATCAAGTTGTTTTTGCAAACAGGAGCCTCGTTATGTTTTGAGCCCTGTTAAGGGTGATTGTGGCCTCTCGTAGCGGGCAGATCACTCTGAAGTGGAGGATATCAATCTGGCCGTGGCCACATCACCCGCAAACAAAAGGGGAAAGAGATGAATCAGTGTTAAGAGGACAGAGAAAGGGACGGTGGATATGGGGGACTCTGTGACACTACCGCTTCTTGTGGTGTCACCTCGTGGCATGGCACTGCCTTATGGTGCAAGCCACCTATGAGCATAATGCAGTGTCCCCAATGGTGACACACGTAGTGCCTTCGCTTGCGGGGTCGCTTGGTGCTACTACCTTAAGGGCCTCCACCTCTATTGCTCTCGCCGTCAGCACTACCTTTTACAAGATTATCTTTGAGGGCATCACCTCCTGTAGTGCTCTAACTATTTTCCCCACCTTAGAAGACGCTCCCGCCCATGGCAATGTTCCTCCCGCAGGTGGCAATGTGCCTCTACTAGTTGTTTTCCTCTCATTGTGCTATCTCCTCTAAAACGTCATGGTAGTTCTCGTGTAGTGGTCCGCTATGATCTTAAAAAGTGATCTGCATGGCCAGGTGCCCCTTAGCATGTTGGAGCGCTAGCATGGTGATGCATCCTGCTCAGGATGGTGCACGTGGCATCATAATATAATGTCAAAATGGGTACCGTGGTTCTGAAATGCTGTCTATGACTCGTGTGGAACCATTAGTAGCTGTGAAATCTCTTTACGTGCAATAATCATCAAACATGTAAGAGAATGATTAATTCATTGAGGGCTGACATTGTGAATGGTTAAACCTATAAATCATATCATATTAATGCTAAATTCTTATAAAAGAGCAAACAAGTGATAAAATGAAACAAATGCCAAAGCACAGAAACTGTACGATAATGTATATTAAATTCACATGATTGAGAAATCAAAATTGGTTACAAATGGCATTAATGCATGTCACGAGCCATGACCTTGGAACTTGTGCGATACCATAACCTTGGAACTTGTGCACCTCACATATTAAAAGTGTGGGACCCACACATCTCATAAAAAAATCTCTTAAAATATTCCATTGCACGAGCCATGGACTTGATCATATAACTTCTATTTCACTAATGGTGGGTTAATCCTTCTTCACCACATAATCATCTTCATAAACTTGTTGCTGCCTATGAGATAATATGGTTCGAAATTCCATTCATATGAACTCATAGGTTATAATCAGACAGCAACTGTCCATCCACAATATCTCTCATGTATCTCTTATGTATGAACATATTAGACAATGAATATGTGAACGAATATGATGGACAGTTTATTATAATACCACTTACAGATTCAGAGAGATCCAGTTAGAAAACTCCTTTTATTAAATATCCGCCACTATCAAGCCATAGTATATCCACACTCAGTGTGGAATGATCCATACTAATTGTATGAGTGGGAAAGCTAGTGCTAATGCGTCTACTTGTTTTTATCTGTTTCTTAGATATCATTCGAATAGGAATATTTAGAGACCACTATTCAAGATTCATGATATCTATCTATCTCATCGTAGTTCGCTTAGATTATTTATTCGTGAACCTTATCACAAGTATTACGCATAAATTACGACAGCTATATTACATTAACAAATACATGACAATATATGAGATGTATACACAGGAATTCAGCCTAGAAATATTTATATAACTCAAAATTTGCGCACAGTAGATAAAAGATGTATTTAAATAGACATATGTGACATGTAGATGAAATGTTGTATGATAACCTAAAGGGGCGAAGATAACAAATTAAAATATAGTCTTGAAATATAACTTTATGTGACGCCAGGAATGGTGTTTGTGCTCCTTTTGATGTTGAGAATGCATTCCTTTGTCCTTTAGTGAGATTCAGTCTAGTCCGATAATTTTCATGTTTCGTCTATGACCCTAGAAATATCCTTATCATTTGGGACACATTCAGATTGTATAAATTATAGTTTTTCATCTAAAACATGCTCATGATCTGCACTAAGCGCCGAGCATCTTCACATACTCTTTATGTTTGCAAAAAAGACTTCTAGACCTATAACTATCAAAATATGCGGGTCCTTCAAAAGAGTTTTCTTCACCAAAATATAATGATGCCAGCGTATTAAACAAGTGAAAATATAGAATAACTCCTTCATGCTATTTCACGCGTTCACCTCAACCCATTTGAAATGAGTATATTCAGTGATGTAACACGACGACCGTGAATCTACAATTCGTGTTACGTCACATAGAACAAACAATAAATGTGACGTTAATGAGGTGAAACAATGAGTGCGTTTAGAGAATGAATGAGAAGTATGACAGTAGTAATAGGATCCGAAGCAGCAAGCATCCTCGGGTTGAAGGGCTTCTTGTGGCGCCGTACGAGCAAAATCACCGATTTGCTGTAGGATTAAATTGTCTGGAGAAGAATATGCAAGAGAGTGGCGTGGTAGTTGAGAATCCTGACCCAAAAGAATTCACTCGGTAGGAGATACCAATCCAATGATTGATCAAAGTATGAGAATTCTTCTTGAATCGCAGAATGTCGCCTACGGAAGGGATGTTCAATCCCAGAAATTTGCGAATCAACTTTATCTCACAATTTTTAACCATGTGATCCCTTCCACAGGTTGATCGATGTCTCGACATTGAGTGTGCAATGAGAAGAAGTCCTTGGCGGAGATTCAAGCCACCAATACTGACAAACTTCAGTCTTTGACAAACTTCAGTCTTCTTCGATTTGAACAAACCAGTCTGGACAAGTCGGGAACCTAGAAGAAAATTCAACCTGGTCCTCCGTCCCGATCAAACCTTTATCACAAGACAAGATTCAACGATAAAACATTAATAACTGCCAAATACAACTTCAGATCTGGATTCTCAGGATAACATCAAGCCTGACATCTCACGTCCACTTCTCCCCCTCTCATAGAAGGGAAATGGCAATTGTGGGTGCCCTATATGACCCCTATTAAGGAGGAAGCTTATTGGGCTTTCCCCTTAAAAAGCTCTTTATGTGGGAGAGGAAGCCCAACATGGATTTCCTCTCTTTAATGATGACAACCAATTAAATCAAAATAAAACATGTACGACGGGGAGGCTTGTACTCACGCAGGAGGGGCCTCCCCGTGCTCCAAAGATGACAAAAGAAAGAAAAGAACATAAAGGCACATGACACAAAGCGAGACGAGGATGCCGCTTCTTAAACCTGATAGTGGAACTGTAGATTCTTCACGTCGGCTCGTGCTCTGTGATGTGACTGGTGATGGGTCGGGACACTATCTATTGGATGGTCCTCAATCATTCAGGAAATGAAATAACATTAAACCGATTGTGTAGCTCTTCTTTTCCTTGTACTATGCAGAAGGCTGACATGATGCTTATCGACAAACCTAAAGTGCCTTATCCAATCTCAATTGGATGTGCTCTCCACCGTGTTTTTGTAATAAATGATTCTTACTTATTTATTTTTTGATTGCCTTGTCCATTGCACAATGGATAATAGCTTGTCTTGAGGCTTTGTTTGGAAAAAATCTCTTCAAAACATCTAAAATTTAAGGTACGCAAAGTAACATCTACTTTGAAAAATTGCCCGTAGGATAACCAAATCTAGTAAAGACTTATTTTGCATTCCTTGCTGCACTGGAAACTTAATTTCCACTCTACATATGTATCCTATTATCACTAACCTGACCTACTTTATACTATTTCGCTCTTCTAGCTGGGTTTAATACCACCCCTATAACATTTCATGCTATATTTTATTATCCCCCTTTTGGTTATTTGTCAACATTTTCTGAATCTGCTTCTTCTCGTTGGAACTATCATGAGATGAATTATAGTAAAAACTTTTGGTGTGATCAACTACTCCATACTTTATAGTAAAAACTAAGAAATGAAAAATAATATTACAAGGTTTCCTGTTTTGAAAGCAACTTTAGTTAGTTGATATTGATAATGTAGTGCCAATGATTACCTTCGGGACGGTGGATAAAATAAGTGATACGTAAGTGGATATTTCCCGTATATGAGTTGTAAATTCCATTTAATCAAATGATCATTTGTGCATTATATATAAGTTTAAATCACTGTGGACAAAACCACGGTGTATCAGCATCCAGTGCAATGATGACAGGAAAGAGGACTGTCATGGAGAGAGAGGAAGACGTGCACGAGTTTGATGCCAACTTTATATCTCTCTCTGAATCTCTTACTATCACGATTCATCAATCCCTCTCATGCTCTCTCTCATTTGCCTTCTCCCTCACATTATCTTCTCTCTCATTCTCTTTCTCTCAACTTTTCTCTCATACACTGTCGGAGTCTTTTTTGTCCATTTCAATCTAGGTTCAATAAAAAAATAATTATATTCTTAATCTGCTTCGTGTATACTGCCCCTAGCTAAATCTCAATAACTATGTCCGATCGATCCCTAAGGTCGAGTTGATCAAGAGCGATTGGAGATGAATCGTCATCACCAGAAAGAGAGAGAAATTTAGTAAGATAATTACATGAGATAGATATTTCTGCACTCTTATAACAGGACGAACCAGTTTGTTTAAAAAACCAAAAAATAAGGAAGAGTGGAAGCATACAGTTGAACATGAAATCAAGGGTATTGAGAAATAGGACACACAGAAGCTCGTGGATATACCATCTTCAATCAAACATAGTGAAGTGTACAAAGGTATAAGGCACAATTAGTAGCCAAATGGTAAGCACAGAATATGGAATTGTCTATTTTGAAACATTTTAACCTGTTTCAAGACTTTAAAAAGTTTAAATTTTGTAAGCGATTAGAGCTCAGAAAACATGGAAAGTATATTACTTTGATGTCAAATCTGCTTTCTTAAATGATATTTTGAATGAAGAAACTTATGTTGTGCACCAACGAGGGTTTGTGGTTAAAGGAAGAGAGGACAATGTCCATAAGTTGAAGAAAGCTTTATATGTTTTGAAATAGTTACGTTCCTTTTTTGATAAAGTGTGGTTTTCAGAGAAGGGAAATTGAGGATACCTTAATTTCACTCTCTCTCTCTCTCTCGCACGCTCTCTCTCTTCCACTACCTTTGTCTCTCACACACATTCTCTCTCTCTCCCATTATCCCTCTCTCTCTCTCTCGCACTCTTTCTCGCCTGTTCTCTCTCCAACACGCTCTGTCTCTCCCGTTTTCTCTATCTTTCATGGTCTCCCTCTCTCTCTCTCGTACACTCTCTATCTCCCATTCTCTCTTGCATGCACACTTGCTGGCCCTCTCGTGTTATCCCTTTGTCCCACTTTGAGTCCCTCTTTCTTACTCTGAATCTTGGGAATGTTTAGTTTTTCCTTGTTTCTTTCTCTCCTGAACCTCTGTCGAGTTTGTTTCATTATATTTAAAGCTATGTTTGGTTTCTCCTCTCTACAGTGTACTTTAAGTCTTACTCACTTTTTATTTTGTCCTTCATTTTATCATCCTGTTTTTCTTTTATTTCCTTTTCCTAGTCTATTTTATTATTATTTTCTTCTTATTTTATTCATCGGTCTTCTTGTTTCCATCTTGTTTCGGTCTTTATTTTGTTATTCATCTTCTCATTTCAAAGTGCTCTTTCGTATTTTCATCTTCATTACCTTTCCCTACTATTTTCGTTCTTCCTCTTTCTCTTGATTTTCATATTTCTCATTATGTTTCTCTTACCTTGTTCATTTTCATCTTCCGTTCTTGCTCCTTAATTCTTCAATTATTCTTCTTTCAATCTTCTTTTTTTCTCATTCTTAATTATTTTCTTTTCGAAATTCAAGATGGGCTTTACATATGAGTTTGCAATAGGCTTTTCCTTTTATGAGAAATCCATACCATTTTTTTTTTTATCTGGACGTATTAGTGATCAACTTTGATTAGTCAACATAGCTGGATCTCTTGCTAAAGGTGCTGACGGGACCGTCAAAGCGTAATCTGACTTTAGTGACTAGGGCAACCGCCCTCCCTCCGCGTCTCATGAAGCCGTCAAAATAGCCGGGAATCCTTTTTCCGCAAAACCCTCTGAATCTCTCGGCCGATAGGTAAGTCATCTAAAAACAAACAGAAAACAGAAACATTGACCCGTTCCAAAGTGTTCCGCGTCGAGCGGAATCTCATAATTGGCGCAAACAACAGATCTCTATCTTCTTCCCCTATAAAATCGACCCTTGTTTTGCAACTAGAACAACTCTTCATTCGTATTTGGGAGTGTTTCTTCTCTGCAGCTTCCAGCCAGCAAACGGATCGTCTTCTCCTAGAAAGGAAGGAAGGAAGAGATGGCGCTAGAGAAGAAGAAGGAGAAGGCGAAGAAGGGGTGCGTGCCAGTCCTGGTGGGGATTCACCAGAATGACGGCGGGGAGCGACACGAGTTCGGGATTCCCATCACGTACCTCTCTCATTCGCTGTTCGAGTCTGTCGTCGAGTTGAAGCCCCCTCGGGTTCCAGTACGACTACAACTTCTACGGTGGACTCGTTATTCCTTGTACTCTCGCCGATTTCTTCACCTTCTGCTGGATCATCGACCAAGAGACTCTGTTTCGAAGGCGACCAGCACCGGCCTTCTCTTCTATCTCTCCGTGGCTTGTCCGCCGGTTTCTCTGCCTTATTCTCCTGCTTCACCGGAAGACGCGGATCATCCGCCCGCAACTAATGAGTTGAATCTTCCTTTTCACCATCTAGCTGTTCACTGTAAAAGCTGTAAATCACTTCATGATCAAGCAATACTAGTTGAAACTCCGTTTTTTTTTAACTCAGAGACCCGAAAATCATTTTCTTGAAGTTGATCTATTATGTGTTGCAACTCGCAACCAAATCGTAAGTTTTTTTTATGGAATGCCGTCTCCATTCCGCTCCTCTTCTCTTGCTTAGCCTTATTTCGCCTCCGATATCAGATGCGTATCTGCGATTGGATCAAAAGACGGTTATACGCACTAAAAGCTGAACAGTTCTATGATGTCTCAGCCTGTCGATAGCACGGGAGAGAGGACGCCGCAGGAACTTCTTGGCGAATCCATTTTTCCCACTAATCTCCGGACAGTCTAAAAATAAAAGGATAGAACTACCCAATCTAAAGAAGCCCAACAAATTCTTTATAATCTGACGTAAATTTCTTATTCGTACAAACCATTCAATAGGAATAAATGATAATGATGAAACCCGGATCGGACCCGTTCAAAACAATCGTATGAATCTTCTGTAGTCACCCGAATTCCAGAACAGTCGTTCCTTTTCTTTTGTGTGCTGCGCAAAATTTGACCCCCAATTATAATTACCAGATTGTATCTTCTCTCCACTAAACAATTTTTTTTGTTTAAATTTGATATAAGTAAACCTGTTTCGAGGCGATAGCCACCCTGTCAAAAGCACAACACTATACGCGGAAAGTTCTAAAAACCATTTTTTTCCACTATCATGTTTCGATGAGTTACTGAACTTGTTTTCAAGAAGCACATGTTTTTTGACAAACAAAGCTACTATAAAACCATATAAATTACTTTACAAGACATTATAGAAAACTTAGTTTTGACAAATTCTGGTATACATGATTTGTGTTAAGACCAATTAAGAATGTTTTTTTAATCTAAGTTTGTATACAAGCAAACTAAAGGTTCCTCAGTTTTTTAGGCATCGAGGGTTGTTTTATGCTTCATATTTTTTGTATATACCTTAGTAGTTTTGAGAAGCAGCAATTACACTTTTTTAACATTCCATAAATAAGTCTTATGGTTATTTGGTTTGTATAGTACTTCAAAACATTATTCATATTTGTTTTGTATCTAAACTAACAATACAATAGTGTTTGGATGCAGATCCAACTGCAAAAAAATATGAATTGCCACGTTCAGAAGACTTGCCACAGCAACCAGCATGCAACAAAATGACGCAACCGCAATCCCTCCTATTGGTCAGAGATCCGTCAACATGGCCGAGAATCTTCTGTCTCCAATAACTAAAGAAGCTCCCTTGGCAGATTCGTTAGTGGTGGAAAAACAAACAGACAACAGAAGCACTACTCATTCCAATGTATTCTACAGCGACCGGAATCCCACAATCTGTGGAAACAACCAATCTCCATCTTTATCCCCTATAAATTCAACCCCTCTTCCCCAACTAGAAAAAATCTTCGTTCATACTTGGGCATGTTTCTTCTCTGTTCTAGATAGTGAACTGAGCGTCTTGCATGAGGAAGGGATGGCGTTGGAAGGAATGCGTGAAAGTGAAGGTGGGGATTTCGGAGAAAGATGGAGAGGAGCTTCACGAGTTCTGTATTCCCATCTCACACCTCTATCTGTTGGGATAAAATCCCTGCTACCTCGCCTTGGCAGCACAGGCCCTGGGTGGGAGAGAACAAGGGAGAAGAAGATGGAAGAAAAAAACTGAAGTAAGAAACCCTGGTTTTGAAAAAACAGATAGTCCAAAATGTTCCTTTTAACAAGGAACATAGAGCGAGAGAGGAAAGAGTGCTGAGTGGGAACTAAATAACTAACTGGGTCCCATTCAAGGTCAAACCCCACAATCTCCCCCTTGTTCTTGAGGGCATTTCCCGGGCATGCTTTGAACTGCCAACTTCACACGTAGCTCCCCGAACTTTAACGAGCTGAGCTTTTGTGAATATGCCAACCAGCTGATCTTCTCAGCTGGCATGGTGCACACTTACTTTACCATCTTCAATGTAATCCTTGATAAAATGAAACCTTGTGTCAATGTGCTTTGAGCAATTATGGTAGACAAGATTCCTGCCAAGGGCAATGGCAGATTTGTTGTTGACCATCAGTCTCATAGGCTTCGGACGTTCTCCTTTCAACTCTACAATCAAAGTGGCCAACCAAATTCCTTGACACGCCGCAGCAGTCATGGATATATACTCCGCCTCACAAGAAGAGAGAGACACTATCTTCTGCTTCTGTGAGGGCCAGCTTATCAGGTTCGGCCCGAGGAAGAATGCCATACTAGTGGTGCTTTTACAAACATCAAGGTTTCCATCATGATCATTACTGAAATAGCCAACCAGATCTTGTTCTCTGACCGCTTTCTCATAACATAGACCAAGGTCTCATGTTCCCTTGATATACCTCAAGAGCCTCTTCACCGTCGTCATGTCTTTAGCTGTTGATATCTCTATATACCTGCTTGGAATTCCCACAAAATAATTTAAGTGAGGCCTGATATGAGTCAAATACCTTAGGATGCCGATTAAACTCTAGTATTCCGTGGAGTCAACAGTAGCGGACAGGCCTTCAATGGTAATGTTCTGCCTTGCTTCAAGCGACGAATGGACTAGATTCCAAATAATCATCCCACCGTGATGTAGATTCTTCATTGCATAACCTTTTTGACTTAGTTTGATCTTCCCATCTAACCAAATAACTTTTATGCCCAAGTAATAGTTGAGAAATCCCAAGTCGCACATCTAAAAAATTTCTATAATCTCTCCCTTGAACGCCTCAATGTGACAGCTTGTTGGCCCAGTCATGATCATGTCATCAACATATACTCGCACGAGCAAGTACACATCAGCTGTAATCTTCTTGTAGACTACATGATCCTGGACATTCCTGGTAAAACCCATGGAAATAAGAAAATTATCCAAATGTGTATACCATGCTCACGGTGCTAGTCTTAGGCCATACAAGGTCTTCTTCAGCTTTAGAACCATATGCTCTTTGCCCTCTTTATGAACCCCTTGGATTGCTTCATGTACACTTCCTTCTTTATCTCTCCATTTAGGAAAGCTGACTTGACATCAAGATGATGCAAGTCCCATCCTCCTTGTGCTGCTAGGGCCACCAAAATATGGATGGTGTCAATTCTCGGCACTAGCGCAAATGCCTCCTCGAAGGCAACTCCGAGCTTCTCGATGTAGCCCTTTGCAACCAGTGTGGCCTTGTGTCTATACATGGTCATTCTGTTCTTTTGGAGCGAATTTGTGCGAATTGTTCATTCTGTTTGGTTTTCCAAACAGAACAAAAACAAATTCAAACAGAACATCAAACAGACCCGTGTTCTGTTTGTTTGTTCGCTTTGTGAAAACTTAGTCTAATTTTGTGTTATGTGCGAATTTGTACGAATGTGCAAATTTTGTTCGTTTTTGAAAATGAAAATAACAAAACAAAGAACAAGGGCCTTTGTGGTTCTTTTGTGCGAGTTTTGTGTTCGTTTCAAATGAACATAACAGAACGACCATGTCTACTTGTGTCTCACCACTTCTCCTTCTGAGTTCTTCTTGATCTTGAAAACCCACTTTAGCCCATTGTGTTGCAGCCTTTTGGTGGATTCACGAGCTCCGATGTCGGGTCCTTCTCAACAAAGTCCATCTCCTCAGCCATGGCACGTCTCCAAACCTCTTCCATGGAATCTTCTAGAGATTTTCTGCCTCCCCCTCAATTACCAAACACTCTTTTTGGTCAAGGTGGACTTGCTCGGTGTCTTCATAAACTCGACATCAACCTCAGAACCTCTTGGGTGAGCTCTCTTCAGTAGTGGGAAGAGGATCTCCTTCCCATCGTTCATGGCTCACTTCATGCGGAGGTGATGCAACATCAACTTCCTCCACCGATATATCATCCACCTGACCATCACAATCGTTAGTTAACATAGGAAAATCACGAGAAAGCGGGGTACCTTGTTTTTTTTCTTCACTTCACAGACATTCCAGACCCACTTGGCATCTTCTTCAAAGATGATGTCTCTGCTCACATGCACCTTTCCACTGTTAGGGTCATAGCAACGATAAGCTTTAGACCCAATTTCATAACAGATGAAGACCATAGGCTTGCTTCGGTCATCTAACTTGTTTAACTGCCCTCCTAGCACTTTCACATGAGCTAGGCAGCCAAAAACTCTAAGGTGTGCAACCTTAGGCTTTGTCCCTGTCCAAGCTTCATACGGTGTAGCTCCTTCTACACTTCTAGTTGGAGCGCGGCTCATGAGATACACAGTAGTGCTCACTGCCTCTCCCCATAGCTCCCTGGGAAGGCTTCTACCATTCAACATAGATTGTACCATGAACATCATTGTCTGATTCCTTCTTTTAACGACATCATTCTGCTGCGAAGAATATGGATCCGTCAAGTGTCTCTTTATCCCATGCTTATCACGATAAGCGGAAAACTCTGTTGAAACAAACTCTCCTCCTCTGCCTGTCTTGAGAACTTTGACCTTCACATTCTTCTCGCCTTCTGCGATCTCCTTGACCTTTGTGAAAGTGCTAAGAGCTTCAGACTTCTTCTTCAGCAAGGCAACATAAGTGAGTCGACTAAAATCATCAACTATCAACATAAAATAAGAATTACCACCCCGTGTGGGCAGAGTGATCGGACCATATAAGTCAACCTGCAGCAACTCAAGTGGTGTATTCGCTTTACATGTTGATGAAGATGGAAATGGAGCTCTCGAATGCTTGCCTGCTATACAACTCTGACATAACTGGTCTGGAGATGGTAGAGAGGGTAATCCTCCAACCATCTCTCGATCTGCCAACAACTTCAATGCTTAGTGGTTGAGATGCCCATAGTGCTCATGCCATACTCTGGCAGAATCATCAACCAAAACCAAACAACCTCTCATTGTATTTAGCTTCAAGAGATATAAACAACAATTGGTCTTCTTTACTCGAGCCATCAGCCTACCTTGCTGATTGTATATGCTAAAATGACCATGAATCATCACAGTCCTATAGCCTTGTTCATCAAGCTGCCCAATACTCAAAATGTTACGGCGTAATTTAGGGATAAATAGAACATTTCTCAGCATCACTTCTCCTCCACTGTGACACTGTAGTATGATGCTTCCTTTGCCTTGAATATCCACCTTCAACCTGTCGCCAATGTGAACACTATCGAGGTTAGCTTCTTCTAGCTGATAGAACAGACTTCTCATGCCCATCATATGGCTGCTAGGCCCACTATGGAGGTTCCACATATTTCCACATATCTGGCATCAAAGGATCTCCCTTGCTCCCCTAGAGTAGTGCATGATCCAAAGGTTCTCTCAGCATCATCAGCAAGGCCGACTAGCCCTTCTCCTCGTCGTTGGCCAAATTTGCCTTCTCCTCTTTCTTGTCGATGCTACATTCAGAAGCAAAATGCACAAGTTTCTCACAATTGCAACATTTAATTTGTGACTTATCTCGAGGTCTATAGTCATCGTCTCTACTCTATCCTTTGCCATCATTGCTTCAGTAATAGTCTCTTCCTTTAACGCGTCCACATCGAAGACCATGGGAGTTTTCATCTTCGTCTTTCTTCTTGACCTTTCTGATAGCTCTCGCAATAGAACTGGCTCCTCTCTTCTTCATTAGCGATCTTTCAACTTGTTTTCATGTATCTTGAGGGATCCTATAGCATTGTCCAACGTCATTGACTCCATCTCTCCAAATTGCTCAACAGAGGATGTGATGGAGTCAAATTTTGCCAGCGTGGCGCGGAGTAGCTTGGCCACCATGTCTCCTTCTTCTAACTTCTCTACCATGTTCGTGATGTGATACGACGATGGCCGGGATCGATCTACGCGTTTCACATCACAGGGTTATGATGCGAATGTATGGGATGTAAGCCGAATGATGAGAAAATACGAATGAGCAGATAACGACTTGACGGATAGCGACGTCGGCCGTACTGATCAATGAGAGACGAGTGATCCTAAGATCAAACTCCCAATGACCCGCTGGACCTACTAGACATCTACTAAGTGAGGGGCATCTGACAGCCCTGGAGCGTTCGGCGTCCAAGTCGGATGACAGTCCGTCTACCACAAGAATCCCTATGCTCGACAAGGTGGCTAGTCCTATCCGATGATGTTCGAGAATATCACGGTAGCGGACGCGATAGGGGAAGACGAGACTGTCGAAGATAATAATACTGGAGTTTATAGAGGGGAGACGAGACTAACCTTTGTATCGCTTAGTCCAAGGCGTCCAAGTCGTCGAGCGGATGCTTAGTGTCGGGTCGTGCGGACGAGTGTCGTTGACGAGGACAAAACCGGGTGCGGACGATGCGGTTGTAACTACCAGCAGAGAGCTGAGTCCACGGGTGGCGTGCAACAAAAGTCGGAGCAGAGGGCGCACAAGGCGCGCGCTTGGCTGGCGCACGGCGTAGTCGTGTGGGCGGGCAAGACAACGAACCAAGTATCGTGGGAATAGTTGTGGGGGTGGGGCAGAAAACCAAGTAATCGGTTATGGCGTAGAGGGTGGGAATCAAGAAATCAAGAAAGATGAGGGCGAAGGGGAGAACGAAGGGGAATCAAGGAGATATGGTGAGATCAAGAAATCAAGAAATCATGAAATCAAGAATTCAAAAAATCAATAAATCAAGAAATCAAGGGGAAAGAAAGTGGGCGATCAAGAAAGACAAGAGGATGCGGTTGGGAATCAAGAAACGATGGGGAAAGGAGGGTGGGTGATCAAGAAAGGCAAGACGAGGCGGTTGGAAATCAAGAAACGATGGGAGAAAGGAGGGTGGGCGATCAAGAAAGGCAAGACGAGGCGGTTGGGAATCAAGAAACGATGGGGAAAGGAGCAAAGAGGGGAAATTCAAGAAATGTGGGAGGGTGTTCAAGAACGGTGGTAGGGTGGATCAAGAACGAAAAGAAGGGGGGGTATGGATCAGGAATGGTGGAGGGTGGAAAAAAAGGTACCAAGAAATGTCTTTCTTGAACTGTAACAACCAAGAACCCTCCAAGAAAGAGGAGTTCTTGATGGATCTGGGGTGTGCTCCCTCGGCGGAGCAGATTTCCCAGGTTGATGACGTGTCGGCGATGCTTCTTGAATCTCCCAAGACCCCCAGAGTAATCTCGACGAAGGCCTCTTTCGATTCTTGATGGCGGCGACTTCTTGAAACTCTTTCTTCGCACAGGAGTGATCTCGACGGTGCGCTTTAACACGTCTCCCTCGGAGTGATGTCGACGGGAGAGACGTGGGCTCTACCCACGGAGTGATCTCGACGTGGGGTGGGGCTAGCCAAACCCCCTACACTACTCTCTACGATAGGGGGGGAGACGAATTGTGAATAAACTTTTCAACAATGACTCCAAGGTGTTCCTTGGGCATGCCATCCCCTTATATAGTGAGGATGGGTGCCAAGTGAACGTGGGAGAGGATGAACCGTCGCGAGACGTGGTTCGGCCTCCCTTACAAATTCAAAATACAAACATAAAAAAAGTAAAAATGACGAGGACGGGGCCCAACAACATTGGCCCAGTCCACGAATCCAAAAATACAAACACACATGAAAATGAGCATAAGTAAAAAGATAAAAGTTCTTACGCGGGGTACTTAAACCCCGGGTGGCGAGCGTCGGCGCGAGCTGCTCGGCGTGGCTGACGACATCCCGTCGCGTCATCCTCGAGATGGTTCTTCGTCATCGTGGCGTCGTCCTCGAGATGGTCCTCCATCACATTGCTTCAGTCTCTTCCTCTTCCTTGCGTCCTCCACATCACACCATGGGTTTTTTCTTCTGTCTCTTCTTGACCTTTCTCTGATAGTTTCCCAATAGAGATCTCCCTCTCTCTCCTTCGTCTTAGCACTTCTTTTCATGTATCTTGAGGATCTGTCTGATCCTGCAGCGTCATTGGCTCCATCTCTCCAAATCTCCAAATTGGAGGATGTGTGATGGTCAAATTTTGCCTGGCGATGCGAGAGTAGTAACCACACCATGTCTCCTTCTTCTAACTTCTCTACCATGTTCGTTAGCTGAATGAACACTTTGGACAGATTTCCTTCAAAATCATACACAACCTCATCTTCGCCCTTGATCAGCAGCTCAAACTCGGGCTAGAAGGCTTGCACTCTAGCCATCTGAACACGAGCAACACCCAAAGGTCTTTGTCTTCAACATCATCCATGCCTCCTTGACCGTCAACTTGCTATCCAGATGAGCCTATATCTTATCAGATATTGTGCTATAGATAACCGACAAAGCTTGTGGGTCCTTCTTCTTCATCACTATCTCTGCCTTAATAGCTTCCCATAAGCCATTCGCCTCCATCCGAACTTGCATTCTCATAGCCTAGAGAGAATATTTCTGCTTGGAGAGAATGAGGAAATCATGTCCAATTTCAACTAGAGACCTAGGCATCAAGACAGAGGTTCCAACAGACTCACCTTCTGCTAAAGACATTCACTAGCATGTCGTGGTATGGATCTGCTATTGCTTTATCTATGGACCATAATTCAGGCTTAGATACCAAATGTGGGGATAGAATCCCGGCTGACACTCCTTGGCAGCACAGGTGATGGGGGACCATCCGCAAGCTGAAGCACATGATCAAGTCGTTGCGACACGTGAGGAACCATGCCTCAAATCCCGAGCCAACGCGAAGGATCCAAAGTTCAAGTATATGGCTTGAAGAGGAAGCTTCCCCGAATCATTTCCTTTCCATTTTCATGGATTTTCTTCACATGTTTATTTGGGGAGGGCCTTCATTTCTTTGACCCTTCCATTGCGTTTTTTACCATGGATTTATGGCACAATGAGGGGTTTTTCCCTAATTACGGGCCGACCCCTAGGGTATTCTCTCTCCCCCCATAAAAGGAGAAGAGATACCTTAGAGGATGAAGAAGGAATTATCATTGTGCTTTTATAGATTGCTTTAAAGAGGAAGAATCCTCCAAGAGAAGGGAGGAATCCCTTGAGGGAGAAGAGGAAGCCACATCTGCCTCACCGCCGCTGCCACACCACCATCAATCGGAAATCGTATCAGCAACGCCGGGATCGCACTACCGCCATGCCACCGGTGCTGCTCCTACTTTCGTCTCCTGGAGGAGAGACCGTTGGAGCACGTTGCCGCCGCCGCCGAAACGCCCTACCTCCACTGCCGCTGCTGCCGACTCTAATGCCCCACGACAGCTGCCGGCGTCCTTGATCAGCCACCAACCCCGATGCCCGTTAGAAGCCCCGCCGCCGGCCAGCACCAGACACCCAAATCCGAGCATTCGCCACCAACTAGCGGACGGCGCCCACCCAGAACATCAGCCACCCGCTCGAGGCCAGCGCCCTAATCAGGGCGCTTGCCACCCGCTAACGGTCGATGCCTGACTCGCGCGCTTGCCCCCAGGCCACTATCGGCACCCACAATTAGGAGTGTCGTCAATCGCTGTTTGCCGGCGCCCCATCAGGACGCCCACCTATCAGTCCGTGGCCGAAGCCCCTGCCCGGAGTATCCGCCGCCCACCCACAAATAGTGGCCCCAACTAGGGTGCCTGCCTGATGTAGGACGACTAGGAAATGGACGATTGGAGGGACGGATAAATGATAAGGACAGGTGGAAGGCAATGGATGGATTCGGTAAGGGAGAAATAATACAGACCACAGAAATCCATACGGTTGAATTCGGAGTTTAAATCCAATGAAATACTGGTGGTGAAGCTCCGATCCTCGTCGAAGGCCGGAGTACTGTCTTCACCCACCGCAACGATGCCGAAGCACCAAAATAATACCTAAATTCACGTCACGATAGAAACTCTCGAAGAGAATTGTAGGAAAATCCAAATCAAAACAAATTTTATGGCGGTGGAGACTTCTTGTGGAATACTGGACGGAGAACACTTCGACACCAAAGAGTTTAGGCGTACCTCAGCACTGTAGTACGTGAAGAGGCCACAGAGATTTCGGACCGTGACACGTCTGGGCGAATCCTGGCGTTGAGTGGCCCACTAGACTAGATGACTGGGCGTTTCGGTTGTTGTACGGCCTTGGCGGAGAGCGAGACGGACGAATAGGCACGAACAGAGTAAGCGAGCGCAGGTACTGTCTTGGGTGGTTTAAGGTGGTTGTCCTGGGCGCCCTTGGGCAGCGGCCCTAGGCAGCCTGGGGTGGCGCCTTGGGCGGCCTAGGGCGGGCTCCCCTGGGCATCCTGGGGTTGGTTGCCTTGGGTTACCTTGGATGGCAGCCGTGGGCGGCCTGGGGTGGTTGCCTTGGGCAGCCTTGGGCGGCCTAGGGCAGGTTGCCCTGGGCGGCTTGGGCGAGGGAGAAGGGGAGAGAGAGAGAGAGTGAGGGAGAGAGATAGAGGGAGAGAGAGAGTCTGCGATGGGAAGAGAGGGGGCAGACCGGCGTTGCAAGGTGGTGCTGGCGGCGATGGTGGCAGCGGAGCTAGGGTTGAAGAAAGGATAGGGAGGCTGGGTAGTCCTCCAAGAAGAGCTAAACAGAAACTTGATTCTTGAATAATGGCTGCCTAACTGTTTCTTGAGACAATGGCCTATCCATATAGGCCTTGGAGGAGACAAAATACAACATAACGATGAAAATGACCAACACGCAGCAAATGTAATTAAAAAAAATTGTGGAAAAGCTGTCTCCCATGTGTTTGAGCCGACGGTATTATAGCCATTAGTAGTGAGCCAGCAATAGCACTGCTCTGTACGCCTTGTTCAGTAATGCGCTTGGGGTGTTAACTCGACCTTATCTCATATGATATGTACTTACCTATATGTAATCCATAGATCAGAAGTGCATTTAGTTTTGGTTGACGGCTGAAATAGATCCTCAGGAATCTCCCTAAGCTGGCTATGCTCAATTGACAAAGACATTCCTTGACGAGAACAAGAATCAAAGCTATCAAAAATAAGGAGTCAGCTAGTGATCATCATTTATTCTCAATCGTGTTTCATTCCTAAGGGACTAGTAATGATTTAAGTTGGGGGGTGTTTGATGACTCTAAATATGTCATAAACTTATTAAAGATTCACTAGCATCAAAGCCTCATTTGCATACATTTAGTCCACATTTGTCATCTTTTATGTGCATTATTTTCGTACTTACTAACCCCACTTGATTCTCTGAATTAACTGGATTAGATCTCACTTATGTGATTAATGAGTTCAGAGGTGGATCAAACACAAGGGAGAAAGCATTTGACCAAGAGAGGCTGGGGAAATTTACAAGGAAGAAAAGCCCTAAAAACTCCAAGAAGCTGGGGAAATTTACAAGGAAGAAAAGCCCTAAAAACTCCAAGAAGCACAAAAAAGAGAGAAACCTATAAATAGCCTCTTGAGAGAGCATTTGGGGTTGTCCAGAAATTCTGTCCAAATAGGCTAGGGCTTGGAGAAGAGGAGTTCTGGAGACCCTCCAAGGCTGATGAGGATTGGAGTTGGGAGGAGAAGCAAGCTGAGGAATAACCAGAGCAAGAAGATCATCGCCTCGCCGGAAGGAACGTGACACAAGGTTGGTGTGATTGTTGTGGTTTCAGTAACTGTATTCTCTTCCCTCTAAGACAATCTAGGTTGGGCTGGGAGGCATCCACTAGGGTTCTTCCACATTCTCCAACCAGAAATTGTTTTAGTTTTAGTTAATCAGAAGTTTTGTTGTTTAAAATCATCCTCTACCACTCCTTCATTGTTCGATTTCACCACTCTAGTACTTCCTATTCTACGGCTACTCTATGCAAGCTTAGCCAATGGTTAGCACAGCACAGCCACGCCCAGCCAGGGCTGAGCGCAGCAGAGCCACGCAAAGCCAAGGCCGAGTGATAAGCCGAGTGATGTAATACGATGTCGGCCGGGATCGAGCGGCTCGTATTACGTCACAGGAATTATGATGCGATGACGTGAGATGTAATTCAATGCACGGGAAAATAGCGGATGAGTAGTAGAGGGAATCGGCGGATAACGGTGTCGGTCATGCCGGTCAACGAGAGAAGAATGATCCCTAGATCAAACTCCCAAATGACTCGCGAAATCAACTAGACGTCTATATAATGAGGAGCGTATGACGGCCCTGGAGTGTGCAGCGTCTAGGCCAAAGAATATCCGTCAACCTCAAAAAATTCCTACACTCGACGATGGTGGCTATCCTATCCGTGAATTGTAATGAAAATAATGGCAGAGGACGCGATAGCGGAAGACGAGACTGGAAAAGATAATAATGCTGGTAAACGGAGGGGAGACGAGACTAACCTTAAGTCCTGCTAATCCACGGCGTCAAATCTCGTTTTGGCAGGTGATATGGTGTAGATGGTAACGTGTTGGTAGACGACTCTAGCGTGATTGCTCGGACGTCGGACCGATGAGCATAGGAGGTGATCAAGTCAACCGACCTTGGGACCACGGCAAAGGATGTGGCAGCAGACGGGCACGCGCGGAGGTGTTTTGGTGCGCGCGCACGGGACGACGCGAGGAGCACAACGCGCGCACTGGCGAGCGGACGCACCGCGCGGTGGTTGCAGGCGAGGGAGAGGCGCAGGAGGGGTACCCTCTTGCGCGGGCACCGGGCGATGAACGGTGGAAGGGTGGTCAAGCGGGAGGCGAGGGCGAGGGGCCAAGAATCGAGAGGAAAGAAGTGTGGGAGAATTGAGGGTTCAAGAATGGTAATGGGGAAGGGTCAAGAACGAGATGGGGAAAGGACCAAGAACGAGATGGGACGGATCAAGAACAAGATGGGAAGGATCAAGAACAAGACGGGGAGGGTTCAAGAACGTGGAGGGACGGATCAAGAACGAGATGGGAAGGATCAAGAACGAGATGGGGGGGTTCAAGAACATGAAGGGACGGATCAAGAACGAGATGGGAAGGTTCAAGAACGTGATGGGAAGGATCAAGAAAATGTGGGGGAGGGGAAATAAGGGAAATTCAAGAAATGTGTTCTATTAATGAATATGGAACGAGATGCGGAATGTGTGATTGGCTTGCCGGCCACATATATTTCCATCAATCTCCCACTTGGACAAAAGCCAATCGCTCTTAGTGAACAAACCCTTTGTTTACAAGTGGTGCTCAATATACATCGAGCTAATGGCTCCGTCTTTGGATCTGCTATAATGTCGGTTAATGGAACACTTCCATTATGTAATCTCCTACTAAAGATGATCTTCTTAATCAAGTAAAGTGTCTTCAGAAGTTCTCCAACTTCAGATGAGACCTAGACTATTTCACTTGTGCATTAGCACCATTGGTGTTACACAACAATGGAATAGGGTTTATGATCAAATATAAATGTATGGTTAGTGATGAACATTTCAATCACTATTTCTTCTTGTGGTAACATCAACTACAATGATGTACTCCACTCTCGTCGGTAAGTTTTAAGTTTACCTACTTGGAAAGCTTCCAATAGGTTATACTTTCATACAATAAAACATGACTTCAAATGTAGACTTTTTATCATTTGAATCTCGTAGAAAACTCAATTTTATATAGCCCTTGAGTTTCAACGCATCTTCTCCATGAACGCAATATTTTCTTTTGTCTTCTCAAGACATCCAAAACACATATCATGTTGTTTTAGTGCTCATTACTATTAGAGCTCAAGCCACCTTAGGCATTGCACATAGAATGATGTGTATGATTAATCTCATTATCATGACACAATGAACCTCTCACCGAGTTCCCCATCCCAAAACTCTTTTTGCAGATGATATCTATGTTTATGGATTTGGAGAGTAGTGACCTTATTGAACTATCTCTATAGATCGGTATTCTCAATACATAGGTTAAATCTCCAATATCCCTTCATGGAAGAGATATCTGATAGTTGTCTTTGTATAGTGTATAACATTCCTACATCATTCGCAATGAGTAGAATGTACCCTACACAAAGAATATGATAATTATGATAGTATTTGTGCTCCCACTGGTCATCATGTATACTTGCATGGCTGGTTCTTCATTCTCAATGAAGACATGAGATTTGATCACTCTATCAAAAACTCATATTCTAGTTTTAGAATGTCTGCTTCAATCCATAATTGGATTCTGGCAGCTTGCACACTTGTATGTATGATTTTAGGTTGTATCATATACACCTTCATCCATTTCTTGATTCGTAATCATAGTGTGCATCTCTGGCGAAACAATTCTAGTGGACTGTATCATGGCAGCTAGTATGAACCCTTACTCCATGAACTTTTGCTTTGAACAATTTCAATCTTTCCACCAGCACCTAATCTTTATCAAAAGATTACTTACTCTTAATAGGTACCATACCCTTCAGAGTGTCAACCAAGTTCACAACTTTGTTGAGATGTGTGGACCAAATTCCAGAATCCATATGTTCTCGCTCATTCCAAAAGTTAGAATAGCCTCTTCATATGTTAGAGATCACCATCTCTTAGGTAGAGTGTTCTGACATTAACTCAAAATCACGATGTCCAACATTATGATATAGTTATCTAGTCACTTCTACCAAACATATGAACCTTGTCGGTATACTTCTGAACAAGTTTAGGACTAACTTCTCATCTAATGAGGTTATGATATTTATGGATCAGGAATTCCTTCTGAGACTACTTTGGCTCCCACTATCTTCTTGTAGCAGATATGTGTCTTCCATCAAGGCAATCCTTAGTCAACAAAACACTTTTGTTGCTTCGGATGGTAAATGTAGTATCCAAAATTTCTAATTTGGATATCCATACAATCTGTATTTTATAGTCCTCAACTCCATCATATCTGAGTCGAGCCTTATCTTATGGGCTAGACTTCCCATTTGTAAAGTTGGGCTTCGTTTTCCTTCCACAACTCTTGTGGAATAGAATTCACAGATTAAATGGTTAACAAGTTCAGTATTCATGCAATTGCAATGATTGCATGTACACATGGGTTCACTAGAAGTCTTAAGTTGCTCGTCATGGAATCCACTATGTCCAACACAATGTGAATCTATGTCTTTGATGTACCATTCATCTCATACGTGGATGACTAAGTTGAGATAAGTAACATCGTCATGCATGAACTATGTGAACTCCATACTCCAGTACTATTTTCTTCCATCACATCAAATTTTTTTATACTCTTTCAGGTGTGTAGTAACGTACATCCCCATGTATCAACTACAACAAATCATTGACACGTTATCCACTTCATAAGTTTGGAGACATGGGTACTCTACCCAAAAGGTACGATTAGCATCTAGCATATGATTCAAAATCAAACGCGCTAATTATGCGTCCTATTCATCTTAGATTCTGTACCTTTTGACAATATTACATATGCTCATAAAGATGAGCTTCCTTCACATAGTTCATGCTCTTGTTAGGAGCAACATCACTTTGAGATAATGGTAAGAATCATCCACTATGATTATTCCCTTTCTATCCTTGCTAAAGCAATCAAATCAGTGGAACAACTATTGTTCTCAATAATTAGGGAATATATTAATCTGTTCATAACAGGTGTGATGTTCTTTTTCATGATATGAACATGATTATCTTCCGAAGATACCATATCTCTAAAGTGAAAATTGAGGTTCACTATCAAAATAGTCCATCGTAACCTTTACAATACTTCGTAACCTCAACTTTATGTTTCATTTGTCTCAACTTTGTTCCACACGTTAAGCAATTAAAACATCCATATGCTTCAACTTGCTCCGAGCAATCTTAACGAGTTACTACGTATAGTTCCTCTTCTAGTGACCTTTCAGACCGTGGTATAAATATTTGTTTATGCTTATATCCTTGTGTGATTGGGACACGTTAACATGCTTTGTTCCTTTGTCCTTCTCAAGAAGACGGAACACCTTCCAATCGGTCATACCAAATAAGCTGTCTAATGATGTGACCTTCTAAAGGTTCACCTTTGACGTTCTTAAGCAAGTTAAGTTTGAGTCACGAAGGAATTGAATGAAAAGATCAAGAATAAACTGAACGGAGAACCATTCTCCTAGTAGATATCAACGTCTTGTCATTTAAATCATCTTCAGCATATCTTCATATGCAGAAGATCCCTTGACCGTGTGAGCCTTGAATTGACTCGTAGATTCCACACCCAAATAACTATCATATTGTCTTACATGGCCCTAGGTTCTTTGTTCATGCTACCTCAATAGCTAACAGCTCATTGACGGTGCGTTAACATTGAACCATGTCATAGTGAACTTTTCACTTCATCCTTTTACTCGTATCCCTTAACCGTCATCGTCACTGTTTTTAAGGACATAAACTAACATCTTGTACTTGAAGACTCTCATCAAGTCCATGAGTACATCATAATTATTGACTTGTCAATGAGTTGCATCATACATGCAATCTAGTGGGCTACTTGACAACGAGTGTTTATTAGAGATTAGGTCAATGAAGGACCTTGAATGTTTTAGCAGATGTTCTATTCATCAATAAAGGGCTCCCACTAAAATTTATCAATCCATACAACCCTCAAGTGTACGGAAGCAGAGAAACCGACTATCTCCTAGTGGGGATCGGAATTTCAATACATGTAATACGACCTGGAGTATGCCCCACCAATCATAATACACATTTTTGAACACCCATCTCATGGGACTTGCAACTCTTTGCAATATCCAATCATATTTTGGTCCCCAACGCTCATGCGGCGTAGAGTAAGCCCCACCAACCACTGAGCTTGGTCTGAGCAATACCGTCGTTACTTGTCGAAAATAGATTTGCGCGTAATCCTGGAGTAAGCCCCACCAAACTACACGGTTCCTCTATCTTGATCTCGTGTCACACACTAGCTCTTAGTTCGTCGTCCCGAAGAAGTAGGCCTGGAGTAAGCCCCACCAACCTAGCTTAGAAGGGACTTGGATCCTAAGGCTATAATGACGGAGGACCACGCTTAAGTTCGTCACTTTCGCATTACGGCTCAGAGTTTAATTTTGAGTGATTTCAGGTTTGGTCTCAGCTATCACAAGGAGCACAGCGTGACATCTCATATCACATCTTCATCTAGCACATATGTATTATTCATATGTGGGTCAGGTAGGACGTGAATGTATCTTGACAATTAATCATAGTCAAAATTTTAATCCCAATATCACTCTATATCACATAACCAAAACTTAGGGATCCCACATTAGGTCCATCTAGAGTTTTTCTAGTATCTCATTCCATCCAACATTCCATAATATAATATTGCAAATAATAAATCAAATGAATAAATGCAGTATTAAAGCCAAATTTAATCACATTAAATTAAAGCCAAATTTAATCACATTGAAGTAAAGCAAATTTAATCACATTAAAGTAAAGCGATATTTAATCACATTAAATTAAAGCAATATGTAATCATATTAGACCATTGCTAAATTTAAAATCACGCCATTGATGAAAAATAAATCAAGAAATAACCATTTAAACAATTTAAAATGGCTACAGGAATTTTATTGAATTTAATAATTTAACTATTAAATTATTTCATTCAAATATTCCAAATATATATATGTATTTACTAAGTTAAAGAATTTTATTCACATCAAATAAATTAAGTTTTAATTTATTTTGATGTATAAAATCAAACACATATTATTCTTGATTTTTCTGGTATTTATTTGACATTTTGAAATTATTCAACTCAAATAAAGATAAATCAACATTTCGAATTTATCTTTATGATTTATTTGACATCAAAACATAACATTTAAATTTTTTCATGCCAAGGAATCAACAATATAATTTTCCTGATTTTTCCAGAATTTTTTGGAATTTATTTCATGCATAATGTAATTTTATTTCTCAACCAGCTTGGGCCCCGTTGGCATCCAGCTGGTGGCCGCCAAGTAGGCGGTGCGCCCCGTTGGCACCCGCAACGTAGGCGGCCCATTTGAAATGGGGCACGCCATTTGTGGATCGGGCTGACCCGGTCTACTTGGGCGGGCCCAGCCGTTAGTGGACCGGGTCAAAACCCGATCCACAAAACGCGGGCCCCACCATTCCCTGGGCTTAGTCAAGCCAGTCTGGGCTGCCGGTAACCGTCGACGGGGCCGCCGAGCCTCCGCCGGACAGCCACCGGTGGACAGGTCCCGTTCAGATTGAACGGGACCCCGTTCCGCCCAGCGGTGGCCCCGTTCAGCCTAACGGGTCACCCGTTCCTCCATGGGAAGGCAACGGGTCCCTCTCACATTGAACGGGGATCCATTCCGCCCTGGACAGACCCCTTTCATCCACTGAATGGGGTCCGTTCAAGCTCTAGAGAGCTCAGAACGGAACAGGGTGACACTCCGAACATGATTTAACCAAAACAATGCAAAAATCATCTTTTTGCACGCCGTTTTGGACAATTTTGATGCCGTTCTTCATCCAAATCAAGGCAGAACCTGGCTCTGATACCACTGTTGGGTTATAAAGGCCTTGAATTGGATGAACAGAACAAAAACGATGTTCAGCAGAAGACTTTTGCGAATCGAAAGACATCAATGAAAACATTGAAACAATGTACCTTTGCACGAATCTCATTCCTGATTTCTTTGATCCCGGAGTGAGACGAGTCGAGCTGCTCAAGTGTGCAGCCTCTAGACGTATCCACACGGTCCTCGACGCGTCGGATCTCCTCCTTCTCGTTGACAAGCCCAGTTCTTTCTCCGTCGGTGTCGTTACGTCATCCCGATCACATCAGGGATGGAGAGGGGGTGTGGGGAGAGGGGAGAAGAAGAAGAAAGGCCCCAGAAAAATTCTGGCCTCAGTGAATTTTGTTCAGGGCCTTCCCCTATTTATACTATGTGAGTATTTTTCATAAAAACCCCCAAAACTTAAGTATATCTTCCAACGTCCAAAAGACCATTTGCGTGTGACCCTCTAGGCCCATGTATCAGTCTAGTTAACGACTCCAACGGCCCAATAACCTTTAGTGGCCTTCCAAATTAATTAACTATATCAGCATATAGATTAATTAATGTCGGATCGATTTAACCCAATCGATAGGTCGAGACTCCGACACGTGGAGTGCCAAGCTACACCTCTTGTCCTAGAAGATACAAAGGAGTGTGTATCGACTCACTCATGGAACCTGTTCATCATCGGTTACCGTGTATGTGTAATCCCTCATCCACTTGACGTTCCTTGGACGACTTAGGGTATGGTCAACTGTCAAACCCTAATCGGTCATCCGAGTTAGTACTGATGCATTCGGAAATCATTGGAAAACTCTTCTCGGGTATTTCACTGCCTTGGCCAAGGACTTCACTCCATCGTCTTCCTTGAGCTGTCACCTTTTATACCTAGGGTGGACAATCCCATCTTGACCACTCAATCGCCTTCGTGTACTTCTTGCTGCACCCGAACTAAGACCGTTTAGAATACCATGATTAGAGACTCGTTGGCCATAGCCAAAGTACAACCGTCCGTCAATAAGACGTCTTTGGTGTCTCAGGTCTGAGGACCACTTACACAACCGTGACGTGAATCAACCTGATTGACAGTTCGGTATAATACCATTCAGGGATTCATACGGATCAATTCAGTGAACTCTTTCCCCTAAAGAGCACCCACTATCTATGCTTAGTGTCGCCACACTAATGGCTATGGGACCGGCCATACTCATCATATAAGTGAGGCTAGATAGTGTTATTCTATCCGGATATTTTGATGTCCTTCTCGCGTATCCTTTCAATAGGAATGTTTAGAACACATGCTTAAAGACTAGTGATTCTCAACACCCCCTTTACTATCACGCATCCCTTTTTTTCCTTCTGCTTTTTCTATAATGCCATCTCATCCTCCATTTCTTTGCAAAGACGATCAGTTTGCTCGCTGTGTGGAGCAGAGAAGAAACACACCCAAGTATTAATTAAGAGTTGTTCCAGTTAGGGAAGACAGGTTGAATTTATAGGGGGAAAAGATGGAGATAGGTTATTTCCACCAATCGTGGGGTACCGATCGCTACGGAAGACTTTCGAATTGGTGACCCATGTGTACGCTGTTTTTCCTTATCTAGCCAATCTTCAAGCAGAGCTTCTTTAGCACTTTGAGACAAAAAATTTTTATATATGTTGATCGATCTTTATTTAAGATGGATCGGGGTTGCGTCATTTTGTTGCGTGGCGGTTCCCGCGACAAGCCTTTTGAATGCGGTAATTCATATTTTACGAGAGTTGGTTTTTAACACGAAATAAAAATGAATTATTTTGTTTTTAAGAAATATATAGCTGATAATGGTACTAATACTTATTTATTGAAAGAGAATAAATTTAGTTGATGATTTTCGAAACTACTAGGGTAAAGATAATAGTTATTGATAGAAGATGGGAGTAAAAAAAAAATAGTGGAGAGGATGACTGTAATATGAACATCACATAGAAGTTGAAGAAGAAACTGAGTGAGAATGGAATGGAGAAAAACACCCATAGATTAGAAACAGGTTTGCCCTCTATTTATAGAGGGCCACTATTACATGTTTAGGGAATACGAAAGGTCTGGAATGTGAAAAGCCTTGTGTCTTTTCATAGTTCCTTATGCCTCTTCATCTGTCCATGTGCCTCTTCAGATCACCACCAATAGGTCATTGTGCCTCTTCAATATCCTCAGTCGATGTATCTTTAACAACCCTCCCAAGTTCATGCTTGGTACAGTATCCAGTTATTAAGGCAAAATTTAGAAATTTTATGGCGTTGTTTGATTTAGACTTAACAAAAAAATGTGTAATACTTTCCTACTTAAATACTCTATAATTAAAAAAGGGCATGTAATGGGTCACTCCACATAGAGACAGTGACGGCGCGACACAGCCCGAGCCCCAAGGAGCGTCTTCAGTGACATCACCATCGCCAATGATACCACTGTCGACTCATGTTTACCCTCCTTGACAACCCAAAGCGACGACGCAAATGCCCGGATTCAAATATATAGGCTAAGTGGCATATCATCTTCATTTTTCCGCTGACTTCATCTGAGTCTTTATCCATGTTTTCATGTGTTTTCCACTATCAGTGTTCGTCTTTTAATATCATTACCCACCCTTCTTTGTCTTTAATTTCTGTCCCCTTTTGGTTTGCGTTGTAGTGAGGGGAAATCCATTCTATAAGGATTTTCCCCTCAACTTTTCTTCCCCCTAATAGGCCTTAAAATCCCCATTTCCTTTCTTTTGAGTTGTTAGGGGCCCATTCATGTATTTCACTATAAAAAGAAAAGGATGGGCTCCCTAACATTTTTGACCTGTTAATTTTCTTATGAAATTTGTGTTGAAGAAAAATAGGTCCCGACCTTGGAGGAGAAGGAAGAGGGAGAACACCATGAAGAGGGAAGAGGAAAGGAGGAGGGAAGCTTGGAGGCCAGGAAGAGAGATTGGTTGTGTGTCTTCCCATAGGATCACCTGACCCCTCCTCGTAGCCGAAACCTCCAGCATCATCGCCAATCAAAGAGACTAGGGGTCTGACCCTCGGTCTGCCGTTCGACTGGTTGACCGCTGACCTAAGAGTTCTCACATGTAACTCATAACCACCGCCCATACTGGGTGGTCGCAACCGACCCCACTATGGCTCTCCCCTGCTGGTTGACCGCACCGCACTCAACATTGCCGTCAGCATTGAGCTAGTGCCATCTGCTGCGACGCCCCTAGTGCCGTCCGCCCTGGTTGTGAGGGTCTTGATAGGTCTTCCAGGCTGCCGCCAATGGGCCAGGTCACTCTCGGTGCACCAAGCACCCGGTGACCTCATCGCCTCACCCTTCCTGCCCCACTAGTGGCCCGCCCTACGCCTAGGGGTGCAACCTAGCACTGTGTTGCCCGACCGTCGAACAACTTCGTCAGCGTGGGCTCTAATCGGTGCTTTAGGCTGCCACAGGATGGGTTGAGTCTCCTCTTGGCGCGCTAGGCATTCTAACTCTGCGAGCAACGTCTATTCTCGGTCCCCTTGTGCACGAATTGGCTGAAAGAACCCTCCTACTCCTTGTTCTAGCTGTCTCCCGCCCGACGTAAGAAGGTCGGTCCATAGTCATTGACGAGGTACGTCTTCTCTGCCCACCCCTCAATATTTCTTTCAGTGCACTTGCGTGTTGACTCTGCCACACTGGGGTTAAACGATGGTGAGAGGGACAAGTTGAGCGAACATCATGCATACAAGAGCGTCTTACCCCGTTGGTAAGAGTCGGGCAAAACCCAGCTGAGTTGCTCCATTTGACGCCATAATCCTCCTCGCCCCTTCGGAAGAGGTTCAAAAGGTCTAACCACCCCCCCCCTACCATCGGGCGACCCTGCCGATGCCCGGGAATCGGTACTCACCTTTAGTCGGCATTTGCACGTAGCAATATCTGTCACATCTTGCATCTCATTGTAGCCTATTTTCCCATATAGGATTTTTCGATCAGACGACACCACGCCATAGTCTGATACCATTATCATGGACCATTACCGCACCATCATATTTGGTGTCGACCGGACGACGTCTCTGGGGACGTTCGACACCAGGCCGAAATTAAGTTTCAGAATTTTTCTCAACCTTGTCATGAAGGAAGTGAGTTTAAAGATAAGACATCTAATTTCTGAGATTTTATGGAAGTTTAGTTCATTTAGATAAATTTCTTCCATCTAAATTAAATGAACATTACAAAAAAAGCAATAAAAATCTTTTTTACTAATTTTTAAATTTTTGATTAAAACTACAAAAAGGAAATAAATATTTTTTCCCTGAATTTATTATTTTTTTAACTTAGTCAGCACCAAAATAATAGAAATATTAAAAAAAGGAAATAAATAATTTTTGGAATTTTCGTAGGTGTTAAAAAATACTTGATATTTATTATATTGAGTTCAAAATACGATAAGACATATGTCTAAGAGGGTGATGCCAATCGATGGACGAGGTTCCCTGGTGAGATAGACTTCAGATGTTGACGGGAGCAAGTGATAGAGTCCTTCCTTCATGTTACTATTGAGAATTGTTTACCCGGTCTTGCCATCCTTAATGTGACAGTAATCAGGGTGAAATTCAAGAAATACATTATTACCCCTCACTAGTATCCAGATATTGGTGCCACGCTCCATGTTGTATCAGATGCACAACATGGATTTCAGCCTACAACATAGTAGGAAGAAGACCAACTCCATGAAGGCGATGGATCAGGTTTGGACATTTTATCTATTGGATCATCACCTATCATCACTCATAACCAAAATCTTGATCTATGTAATGTCTTACATGTGCCAAACATAAACAAAATTTACTTTATGTACGACAACTTACTGAAGATAATAATATATCTTTATCAGCCCCCCCCCCCCCAAGGCGTAGACCAAAATTTTGGTACATGTAAGACATTACTAGATCAAGATTTTGTTTATGAGTGATGATAGATGATGAGCCAATAGAGAAAATGCACAAACCGAAATCATCGACTACATGGAGTTTGTCTTGTCCCAGGTACATTGTGCGCTCGGATAGATGTTGTGCATCTAATACAACATGGTGCGTGGCACCACTATCTGGATACTAGTGACAAGTAATAGGTAAGGTTGTTGAAGTCAAACCTGGTTGAAGACCTTGTTGTGTATGTAAGCTTGAGGTTGATACTGCTGAGGAGAGTAGTTCGATGGCGGAGGAAGTGCATGGAGTGTTGGAGTAGCGGGTGTTGCTGTAAGGCGCCCTGGGCGTGCTCCGAATCATTCAAAGCATACATCTGCTCTATGTCCTACACGACCACATATCTGACATTTTGAGCTGCTACGGTGTTCCCCATTGTGTCCTCCACGTCCTCGATTGTTCCCAGTCTGGCCTCTATTGTGAAGACCATATCTCATCTATGCTTGATTTGCCATAGGTATGGTTCATCAATACCTTCTTCTTCTTCAAATAGTACCATGTTCTCCTCAGATCATAGCATTGCAACGACTGTATCGAGTGATATATGTAACACATTGGTGTTGATGCTAGTGCGGAAGGCTTGGCATTTTGAGCCAAGGCCTGGAAGAAGAACGAACTCAAGTGTACGCTCATTCATCGAACATCCAGCAAACACTAGAGATGTTGCAATATTCCGATTATCCTGCACAAATTCATCAATAGTGCGTGTACGTTGTCGCAGGTTGTCGAGTCTGTTGGTCAGCTTCATTACCCTTGATTCTGAACTGGATGTGAGCTCGCAATTTAGAGTTGTCCATGCTGCATTGGCCGTTTCACAGTCCTGAATGATAGGCAGTACCTCATCTGTCATAGATGACATATGTATGGCCATAACTGCCATGTTTTTCTTCCACCATGGATCTTCAGGATCAGAAAAGACAGGTGCTCCTGATGGACGTTCGTGGGTAAGATGCAGCCCCCAACCTTGTACGTAGACAGAGGTAATTACCTGGCAATGCGAGAGATGATAGTTGTGGCACGTCAACTTTAGACCGATGGGTGGGATATGGCTTGCTGCCAGCTGCAATGTGACATTGAGGGGACCTCGTTCTTATTTTTTGAGGTTTCTGCACAATGGTTTCATCATATTCAGAAGGATCTTGAGGTTCTGAAAGTTGGGCTCTGAAAAACCTTGCACTGATACCATGATAAGAGGTGGAAGTAAAAAAGAAAAGAGTGGCGAAGATGACTGTAAAATGAACATCACAAAGAAGTTGAAGAAGAAACTGAGTGAGAACGGAATGGAAAAAACACTCATAGATTGAGAACAGGTTTTCCCTCTATTTATAGAGGGCCAGTGTCACCAATAGGTGATTTTGCCTCTGCAATATCCTCAGGCGATGTATCTTTAACCGTTATGAAGTATAAAACAACACTCGGCTTCTAAAAAGTTGAGGCACCTTTAGTTTTCTGGTATATAAACTGATATAAAAAGCATCCTTAATTGATCTTATCATAAATCACGTTTATTAGAATTTGTCAAAACTAAGTTTTCTATACCATCTTGTAAAGTAATACATGGTTTTAATGCAGTTTTGTTTGACAAAAAACTAGTGCTTGTGGAAAGTAAGTCCAGTAAACCATGGAAGCACGATAGTGGAAAAAAATGGTTTTTAAAAATTTACACATATAGTGTTGTGTTGCTGAGAGTGTGGCTATAGCCTGGAAACAGGTTTACTTGAACATGGTATACTTAAATCATATTTAAACAGAAAAATTAGTTTAGTAAAATGAAGATACAATTTGGTATTACTAACTGGGAGGTAAAATTTTGCGCATCACGCAAAAGAAAAAGAATAACCGTTCAGGATTTCGGGTCCCTACGGAAGTTTAGTATGTTTGTTTTGAACAAGTCATTGCAGATTTCATCATTATCATTTATTCCTGTTGAATGGTCTGTATAAGTGAGATATTTACGCGAGATTGTAAAGAAATGTGTTCGGCTTCGTTAGGCCAGAATTAGAGCCTATGGATTCACTTGGTAGTTCTATCATTTTTCTTTTAAGATTGAGCGTACATCAATAGGAAAAATGGATCCATCCAGAAGAACCTGCGGCGTCATAGAACCGATCAGCTTTTAGAGGAATCAACCGTCTCTTGATCCAATCTCATATACGCATCTGATGTCAGAGGAAAAAGAAGGCTAACAAAGAGACGAGGATTGGGAATGGAGGCGGCATTTCAACAAAAAAAAGCATACAATTTGGTTGCAAGTTGCAACACATCGATGGTCGCTCGACTTATGTAAAATGATTTTTGGGTCTAAGAGTTTGAAAAAACAGAGATTCAACGAGGATTCCTGGATCAGTGAGAGTGATCTACAGTTTTTATAGTGGGTAGACGATGGACGATTCAGGTCGGTAGCTGCGCACAGATGATCCTCGTCTTCTGGTGAAGAATGAGAACAAGAAAGAGAAAGAGGCACGCAGGCCACGGCGTGAGCGAAGAGAAGGCCCGTGGGGGTTCGCCTGGTCGATGGTCCAGCAGACGGTGAAGAAATCTGTGAGGGAACAAGGAATAACGAGTCCGCCGTAGAAGGTATAGTCGTTCTGGAAGCCGGGCGGCTTCAAGTTGAAGAGAGTGCAGAACAGAGGATGAGACAGGTGCGTGATGGGAATCCAGAACTCGTGTGGCTCCCCTCCGTCTATCTGGTGAATCCCCACCAGGGCTGGCACGCATCACTTCTTGGCCTTCTCATTCTTCTTCTCTAGCGCCATCTCTTCCTTTCTTCCTTCTTCCCTTCCTCCAAGAAGACGATCAGTTCGATGGCTGGATGGTGCAGAGAAGAAACACGCCCAACTATTAATAAAGAGTTGTTCGGGTTGCGGAAGAAGGGTCGATTTTATAGGGGAAGACGATGGAGATCTGTTCTTCACACCAATTGCGGGATTCCACTTGATAAAGAAGACTGTGAACGGGTAATGCTTCTCTTTTCTGTTTGTCTTTCGATGAGTCACCTATCGGCCGAGAGACTCTTAGGGTTTTCTAGGCAGATGATTCTCGGCTATGTTAACGGCTCCCTTACGAAGGAGCGGGACAGCAGTTGTGCCAGTCGCTGGGTTCCGATTGCTGCGCAAGCCATCTGAACGTAGTAATTTTTGAACCAGTCTTTTGAACGAGAGAGAGAGAGCGAGAGAGAGTAAGAGAGAGCAAGAGAGAAAGAGAGCGACAATGATAAAAAGAGAGAGAGAGCGACAGAGAGCGAAAGAGAGCTTGAGAGAGCGACAGAAGCCAGGGAGAGAGCGCGAGAGAGAAAGAGAGCGACAGAGAGCGAGCAGAAGAGAGAGAGAAAGCTCGCCCCCGAACTTCTATAAAATTCCTCATCTTGCAAAGGCATACCATCGTGAAAGTCAACTTTTCGTTTGAATTCACTGGAGCAGTGTATGGCTTACATTATGTCATATTAAATTTTGTAACATTTCTGTCGTATACCTTTTTTAAGAAATAATACTCCTTTTCTGTCTTGAAATATTGGAGTACCAAGAAAATGATGTAGTAAACCAAGCTCAGTCATTTCAAATTCAGACATCACTAAGTTCTTGAGTTTTCAATAAGAGAATCAGAAGATCCCATATAAATCATATCACCAACATAAATACTGACAGTTAGAACATCATCAGCTTTGGTCCTCTTGATGTATAAGATATGCTCATTTTCAGTTCTCTCAAAACCATACTTCATCAAAAAATAATGTAACCTTAAATACCATGCTCTTGGTAATTGTATAAAAACTTATAAAGCTTTCTTTGACTTGTAGACTTTGTCCTCTTGTCCTTTAACCACAAATCCTTTAGGTTCCTCAACATAAATTTCTTCATTCAAAATACCAATCAAGAAATCATATTCAACATCAAACTAATATGCCTACCATGCTTTTTGAGCTACAATGGTTCACAAAATTTTACTGTCTCAAGTCTTGGCATATGAAAAAATGTTTCAAAATCGTCAATTCCCATATTACGTGCATAGTAATTTGCTACTAACCGTGTTTTATACCTTTGTACACTTCCATTCTTACATGCTTGATTCTGCACACCGATTTTAGTTCATTAGGTTTGATTGAAGGTGGTATATCCTCAATATCTCGTGTGTCATTTTTCTCGATACCATTGATTTCATCTTCCACCCTTTCTTATTTGTAGCTTTTGAAAAGAAACTGGTTCATTATGTGATAAAAGTTAAAAAAAATATATGTTTCATATAGTTCTCTCACTAAACTTGTCTATCTTTCTGGTGATGAAGATTTGTCTCAAATTGCTTTCATTGCACTTGACCATAGGGATCCATCCAATCTGGTTATTATGATATAGGTAGGGTCAGGCTTCATGTAAGGAGATCAGGCTAGATCATTGATTTGTTTGAGCCTGGAATGCGATGGACAAAAAATACTAAGAGAGTGAGGGAGAGATAAGCTGAGAGACGAGGTCGGGTGAGGGAGAAGGCAAGCGAGAGAGAGCATGAGAGGGATTGAGGAATCATGAGAGAGAGAGACTAGGGGAGAGGTAGAAAGTTGGCATCCTTCTCATGCACGCTCCTCATCCCCCTCCAGGACAGTCCTCTTTCCCAACATCGTCACTCTTGATGCTGATTCACCATGATTTTCATCCTTGGATAGGATAGACAACATCCTCGTCCCACAACAATTCTTATCCCCATAACAAAGGTCCTCCATCACATTCACTCTGATGTCCTCCATTGTTATCCATCGATATTTGTCGTTAGCCATCTATCATCTCAGATGGATGAGTAGTGATTGTGTTCGAAATCATCCCCATGAGTCATTTATACATTGCCTCGGATAATGACGTAAGAGAAAGTAAAACAAAATGGGCTACATTCGGTCATCTATCAAAACGCCCTAGCCAACCAATTGACATACTGCATATAAAATCAAAGTAAATTTATTGCAAACAGTCCCATTACCCAATGATCGCATGCAATCCGATTGACTCAGAGTGAGGGAAACTGGAAGACCATATCAAATACAAGTAAAATGAATTTTTAAACAAAAGCAATACTTTAATAAATAAATAATCTTATTTAATGACTCATACAAACATTTTTTTTCTATACTTACTGTTTGAAGATTCTTTGAGAAAGTGTATGAAAATATCGAATATAAAAATATAAAACCATTTTAAACCTATATACAGTGCGCTTGTTATAATTTTTTTAAAGTAAATATGTAATCCACGTATAGGAAATATCAAATTATGTGTCAATTCTTTTTATCAAATATTCCCAATGTAATCATTGATAATACATTGTCAAAATCCAGTAACATATTACAGACATTTTATACCTAATTATCAATGTACCCTTATATAATAATTTTTAGTTCATAACTAGGAGATGGCGAAAAATAGCTAAAGTTGCTTCCAAAACTAAAACTTTGTAATATTTAGTTCATGACTTTTCTTACTTTTAGTATAAAATAATGACTGGTTGACCGCATCAAAAGTTTTAAGTAGAATTCATCTCATGTTAGTGCCAATGAGAAGAAATAGATCGAGAGCAGGTTGACAAATATTCCAGGGGGATAATAACATTTAATATGATAGGTTTGTATCACATAGTTCAAAGAAGCGGAAGAGATCTGTATTAAATCATGTTATAGTAGTGAAATGGAGTAAAGTAGGTCATGTTAATAAGAATATAACATAACCTACTTTACATTTCCAGTAGATCAAATAATAAAAAATAAATCTTTACTGTATTTGGTTATCATGTGGGGAATGTTATTGAAAGTAGATATCATTTTACCTACATGAAAATTTAGACTACCGCTCACGCCGGACACTACCTGCAAAGGCCGCCGCTCACGCATGCCTACGCCCGTGCAAGCCGCCTGCCCGCGCGCCGGCCGCCATCCATGTAGGCCGCCTGCCTGTGCAGGCCACCGCCGTGCAGGCCTCCTGCCTGCGCATCGGCTGCCTGCCCTGCAAGCCGCTCGCTTACGCCGGGTACCTGCCGTTGCAGGCCACACGCCATGCCCATCGCCCACTAGTCATACGCGCACCACTCTTACAACCGCCCGCACCCAACCTCACATCTGCCCCACTCCCGCATTCACGCCCTCACACTCGTCTCACTGCCTAACTTCATGCTCATCATCGACACTCGAGAATTCCCCGCAACCTTGTCACACACTATCGAGTACCGAAGTACTTGTACACTCTTCGGTGTCGAGTGTTCGGCATCCAGTATTCTTTGGGTGTTCGTCTGCAGCCGTTGGGTTTGTTTTGGATTTTGAATCTTCTAGGGAATAGACTGAGTAGTTTTTGGATCTTCTAGCGATCGACCAAAAGAATTAATTGATTTTGGTGCTTGGCAACACCACAATGGTTGAAGACAATACTCCCACCCTCAACGAAGTAAAAGGGGCTGCACTATCAATTTTTTGTGCAAGATTTAATTCTCAAACTCAAATCGGGATTTGTGGTCTGTTTTATCCTATTCCTACTCTAGGTCGTCCTAATATGCGGTTACACCGCGTCAACCTGCATCCATTCCCACTCATCCTTCATCATTTTTATGAAGGTTGCTGTATGATTTGGTAAATCAAAATTGGGAGAACACTTAGAACAGGCACAATGTGAATGTGAATCTACTACTTGGGTGTCATGCAGCATCCTGCCTTCACCAAAAAATGATTATTACTATTGTCTTCCAACAAACACGAATTGATTTTCCATCGTCATAGGCTTGGGAGCATACTATCTGATGTTTGAAACGGATCTATCCAAATTTGTTTCATGGATGTCTGATAAATAAAAAATAGTAGGGAATGCTTATGAAATATCAATACATTCCAGAATCTCCTAACAAAAATTGATTTGTATTTCTAGTTTTTTGCTTTTTGAAGTCATTAATTTTGATGTATGTCTACCATCTAGAGCTTGCTTACTTTCTGATCATTGATGCTTCATTACATTGTTTCATTGGTTCCGTTGCAGCACTTCGGTATATCTCATGAAGCACAAGAGAGAAGCCTTCCCTTGCTTTCAGTTATTTTGGAATATGATATATATGTAGTAATAGGCCATAGCCAATACCCATTGATTAGATAATGTCACATAATATATGTCATGGGAGTTTCATGATTGTCAGTGATCTCTTAGCATCATAGACCAAACATCTTTAATAAATATACCACACACAATGGATTGTCTGAACAACTTTAATAATGTATGAACAAGAACTCCATGTGACCAATCTAGAGACCTCAAGAAAGTATCAGGTAGTTAAACAACCTTGCGCACGTAACGATATACATTTCGAAGACACTCAACCAACAAGACATTTAGATGTCCCAATTGCCTTATCCAAGTAGGTACTTCCCAAGGTTCCTACTTCAAATTTTCAAGTTGGAGTTCGGTAAAATGTGATATAATAATGTTTGTGTTCTACGTAGCCATTGAACTATCCCATAAAATGTTTCTTGTATCGCTCTTTTCCACGATAGCTCATAGTACCTAGAGATCCATGTAGGAGTACTCGAAGTGGAAACAAGTACTGGTCAAAGAAACGGATGCTTTTGGAATAAACAAAACATGGGAATTTACTATCCTATCAAAAGGAAATAACACAGTAGGATTCATTGCAAAACAAGCTGTAGAAGGAGCTAGAGATCAATACAAGACTAAACTATTGGTAAACATATATGAATAACCTTTTCACTTCTTGCGACAAATAAAGGCTTGAATCTTTCTCCACTCGATGTTCATACTGCATCTTGGCATGGCGATATCCGAGAAGAATGTTATGTGGATATTTCTTCAGGATCCGATGCATCACAAACAAGAGGCAAGATATTTTATCATAAAAGAGCATTGTAACACTTAAAAGATATCCAAGGGCATGGTTCGATCATTTTCACAAGGTTCTCACTAAAACGTTATATCACCAAATCAATGCTGATTATACTCTTACTTCATACACTCATGACAATTCTTAACTGTATATGCTGATGTCGTTATTAAAACCAAAGATGATGGAAAATAGATCAATTAGTTTAAAAGTAACCTCACACAAAGCTTTGCAGTTAAAGATCCCAGGCAAATGAGGTTCTTCCTTGGAATTGAAGTCTCATGTTGACACGAGCGTATCTTTATCACATAAAGCAAGTATACAATCGATCTGCTTAGATAGGCTGTGAAGCTATGTATGAGGCCAACTATGACCCATATGGAACTTATTAATCAGTTGGTACTTAACGATGGAGACAAAGTTGACCTATGGAAATACCAACGATTGGTGGGATGGTTAAACTAATTGTCACACACATCTTGATATTACCTATGTGAATATGAGGGGACAGTTATGTACGCTGCCAGATCAACACACTTAGATGTTTTCATGTGTGTACTATGTCATATTAAAATTATTCTAGGTGGTGAATTGTTATACTATAATGAAACCAGTTAGGATGTGTAATGTTACAGAGATGCTGATCGGTCAGGAAACAGAGATGACCAGTGGTCCATCTAACGATAGTGAGTATTGTTTGCAAGAAATCTAGTCTGATGGCAACACGAGAAAGACATGTCACTACCCAGTCTACTATAGAGGAATATTATAGATGAATTTCCATTTGTGTTTGTAAAACTGTTAGGGCTACAAATACTCTTGTTAGAGTTAGATATCATCAGTCCTTATCCTATAATCTTATATTGTGGCAGTGAAGCTGGTGTCTATGTTGCCAATACTCTCATACAACACGATCACAACAAGCATGTAGAAATTCAATCCCACTTTATAAAGGACAAGCTGGACCCTAGAATCATATACTTGACACCTGTTAGCTCAATTAAGCAGACTTTGGACATGTTAATAAAGAGGATGAATTCAGCACTATTCGCTTCTATGTGCACTAAAATGAAATTGCATAATATCTTCATGAAGCATTAAGGTATGCAACATCTTAATGAGCTAATCACTTTATCCTTTTTCATTGCTTGCTTCTCAAATCATTAACCATGTTGGATAGTATTTAACATCTCATCTTATACGGGGAGTGTTGTGAACTCGCACTCACTACTTTGGGTCACACTCAATGATAAATATCCAACTTTTATTGTATGAGCGAACGTTCAGTTATAAAAGGTAATGGAGATACGTCAACCCCCACCGTGGGAGTGCAGGAGAGTGGCGGGTTGACTTGTCTAAGCCCACTAAAAGAGAGGGGCACACAGAAACCCAAGTGCCCCCCTCTCTTGTTCTTCTTTGTGGAAATGGCCCATTGGAGACCCATTTCCATTGTTAGTTAAAGGAGTTTCATCCCCTTGAACACTAATACATTTCGCAACCATCGAGTTGTGTTTCTCTTCACTCTTCTTATCTCCTTTTCCTTCTCACTTTCTTTAATATCTTCCTTGCTCCTTTGTTTTTTCCTTGTTCCGGGGGTTCAACGTGGAGCTCCTCTACTACACCATACGACAAGCTTGTACCCTACACTAAAAGCCTTGGACATTGATGCCACGCTAAAGATATACAGAAGTTCATTATCTATTTCTTTATATTCAAATAGGAGTTAAGGTTGCAGATCATTAGGGTCAATGGTGCCACCACGTTGTTGTCGCTGCTTGCCGTGTTCACTCATGCTGTCTACTTAGTGGCAGACATTCATCACTCTGTGCTGGCAAGTTATATATCCCCAACCGCTTTTGTAAATATGTGATTGTCTTTCCTGATTCCTTGGTTTATTTGCTGAGTAGTAGAAAAAGCTATTAAAGTCAGGTGCCATCTCCTAACAGGAAGAATTGTTGCCCTTAACCTGACCAAGTGTTGTTCATCATGGTCATGTCAAAGACTTCTTTGGATGTTATTTGGAATTCTTAAATTCATTTCAGTAAGTTGGGGTACATCCGCCCCTATGAATACATGTATATTTTAACTGATTCCTACAGATAAAAAAATTCTCTTATTTTGCCTCCTTCTATCATCTCTTCGTTAAATTTCTAACAAGGTATTAGAGCAAGCCCTGTCGCAGGCAACGGAACTTCATATCAGGAAGGCATTCTTTAGCGCCAATGGTGAGGAAGAATAAGATCACCGAACGAAGCTACGATGCAACATGTTCCCCCCTTGGGAATCATGCTTGCTCGGATGAACTGTCCATTGTGGATGCGTTGCGTGAAGGCCACAGTCATGACACGAGGGCTTCGCAAGAACCTAATCCGTGGCATACACTCATATGTGCCAATGTTTACAGATCGCGAATGCTCCTGGTCGAAGAAGGATGTGGGGTTCATGGTAACAATGATGCCCTCCATGAGTGAGAAAGCACTTCCCATCGTACAAGACAATATGACTGGTCTTGATGCATAGAGAATGCGCAGCTCTGAACTCTCTTGCAAGTCAAAGTCAAGAATCATGGAGCTAACAAACAAGCTGCATAATGTTTGTCGAGGTACACGAACCATTGATAAATTTCTTCAATAATATAAAGCACTGTAACCTCGCTTGGTGTTGTCGGATGCTATGTCCATAAGTGCACATTGATGCTTGTGCTTTTGTGGGGACTTGCACACACTATCATTCTATACCAATGTAAATACTCATACCAGTACGCACTCATTTGATAATTTAGTAGCGATGCTTGGATCTGAAGAAAATATGCTAACCTTTTGCGAGACACAAGAGGGAGAAGAGCAACTACCTCTACAAGTGAACCAAGCTCACTCACTTGAACATCAACCAACATGATCAAGAAGAGGTCGTGGTTGTCAAGCCCGGACATGTGGTCATCAAGGTCGACAAACCTCTAATCAGAAAACAAGAATGGGTACGAGATGCCAAATATGCTTAAAGATTAGGCTTCAAACTGATGTATGTTATAATTGATTCAAGCCAAGAACCCCATCAAATGCATATTTATCACCTAACACCAAGTTCAGTTATGCTCATGTTCAAGCATATTTTCTCAGTCCAAGAGCCACATCCTCACCATCAAGTCCAGCTCAAACACACTAGTATATAGATATTGGAGTAACTCATCATGTTACTCCAAATCCTCAAGTGATCAACTAACCTAGACCATCTCAAGGATCAGACAAACGTTTCATTGCTGACAGCACAGGTCTGCCTATTTTGGCTACTTGTAGCTCAAGACTTCCTACAAAATTGCACAACATTGTTCTTCAACATTATTCTTCAAAGTTGCACAACATTACTCAGAACCTATTGTTTGGTCATCATCTTACACTTAATAATGTTCATGTTGAATTTCATCAATATAATTAGTTTATCAAGGGTCTATAGATAGGGGACATTCTTCTCAAGGCTGATGCTCGACATTGACTCTGCCATTTGACATTCTCTGTGCATCAACCATTTTTTAACAAACAAGCATCTTTGGAGCTCCACTACTAGCAGCTTGGCCATCATGCTTTAAGTTTTTTCAATAACATTACTAATGACGCACAAGGCCACATACCATCACCGGGCGTGCCACCACTACCGCATGAGACGTCCTATGTAATAACACGATGCCAACGTTAACTTCAGACCTGAGATCTGAGCATCATTTAAAATTTGATTGGAATTTTACAATTATTTAAAATTTTCTCCTCCCCCTAAGATCTACAAAAAGGCCATTGTTGTAGTGAACTTCTTGGTAATTATCTATTGGAACTGAAGTTTTCTTCGAAAGAAATTCCCCTAGTCTTCTCTCCGTTGCCACCATCGCCCCCGTTGTCACCACCCCGCTATTGGGAGGAGGCTGTTCTCCCACTTCCCTGGTATAATCGTTAGCCTCCCCACACCTAAGTGTCATAAGCGCAACAACTGGGCCCATCGCCTGTCATGCACAACCACCCGTGGCATCACACCCTGCCCCGTCGCCCACCGCGCGCAACAGCCTGTGCCGTTGTGTGTCAGGCACTACAATAGTCTGGAAGCCCCCTCCAATGTGGCCGTCGCGCACAGCTACCACGGTGGCCGCCGCGCGTAGTTGCCCAACCCGCACATCCACCTGCGCAGTCACTCAATCACACGGCTGCCTGCACACCCACCACTCGAGAACTTCCCCCTTGACCTTCTTCCAATGGACCATGCAGTTGGATCTGCCTCCACCCATTCAAAGCGCACGTCACTTGCTCCCAGCAACGACACGTGGACAACGTTCCACATTGCCTCTTTACACAACGCCCCGTGCGAAGGGTCCTTTACTCCCCCTTAGGTATCGGTATTATTTCTTCAACTCTCCATTGTGTATTTTCCAATGGTATCCGACTTAGTAGAATAGGTGTGTGGGTGTGTCTTTTCATAATCGACCATTCTGAATATTGAATTTGGATTGTGCTTTTTTCGCGGTGGTCATAAGATAGTCCTACCACCCTTTGCCAAGGAAAGGGGCTGCACCATCAACATTTTCGTTGGATTTAAATGATCGACAATTGATCGTGTTGATTTGTTGCCTGTTTTATCCTCCCTTGGTTGATTATAAGTCTATCCTACTCATATCAGTCCTTGTCGTCCTGATCAATTATCATATGTTTTGGTTTACCAATAAGTAATACGCCTCAACCACATGTGTATGAATCACATGATATGTCGAAGGCCAAACAACTACCCTATGGTGATTGCATTCATTTTTTTTATAAAACCTTGAGAACTTTTTCACGATGAAGTTTGGGGACCTGCACTAGTTGTTTCCCATCTGCTGTTTTCCTATTATGTCATGCTTATTGATGCACTTAGTAGATATAATTGGCTATTTCCTTACAAATGGAAAAGTGATCTACTCGACACCTTTCTTTGATTTCAAAATTTAGTTGAAAGAAAACTCAACCACAAAAACTAATCTTCAACCTGGCTAGGGGAGAGAATACAGGTCTCTACACCAAGCCCTACGAAAGAAACACATCCTGCATCACATCTCGTGTCCTCCTGATCAACAACGGAATCAATTCATATAATGCAAGCATTGACATATCATTGAAACCAGTCTTTCAATCATAGATGATGTAGCCAATCCCAACGGCAGTAGATCAAAACCACATCAATTGTCACTTATCTCATCCATTACCTCCCTACGGCAGGACTACAATTCAAATCCTTCATTGAGGAACTGTATAATCAAACTCCAGACTACTCTTTCCTTAAAAGTTTTGGATGCTTGTGTTTTCCCAATCGCTGGCAATGTGTTTCCTGCAAGCTGAGCTCTCAATCCGAATGGCGCGCATTTCTCGCCTACAACTCTCGCAATCATGGGTATATATGTTTTAATATTTGCACAACTCTGAATAATGTTTCTAGATATATCATTTTTTTATGAAATGTATACTTTTCCAATCCATCAATATCCCTATAGCACCTCTATCCTACAATAAACCAAACACTAATGTGGTATCACCTTGGTCCATATCCAAATGATTAGCCACCTTAGATTAACCCTCTTATGACAATAATCCTTAATCTCAGCCACTAGAACAAGGGTCATCCATTGCAACATCTCCCTCGCCGTACATTACCCTGTCTGAAAGAACCATACGACAGACCCCAATTCAAGAAGCACCACCTACCTCAACCCCTCCTCAACACCATCCACCCGTTGCACCAACCCCAAATCAAACAGGACCTATGAATATAGACTCCGCTCTCCAAGATCCTCTGTTGCATAAACCAAACCAATGTATGAACAATATTCTGCTCTTATTGATAATTAAACTTGAAATCTTGTTATTACACCATCCAACACAAAGCTAGTTAGATGTAAATAGGTGTTTCCCACAAAGCTGCAACCAGACAGATCTCTTGATCAATGCAAGGTTCAGTTAGTTCCCCAAGGCCTGAATCAAACTCCAGGTATTGATTACCATGAAAACTATAGTACCCAACTGTCAATCAGGTTGAGTCACGTCACATTTATGTAATTGGCCCTTACACCTGAGACACCAAAGACGTCTTGTGGATGGACAGTTGTACTTTGACTATGACCTACGTGTCCCTAGTCATGGGATTCGAAATAGTCTTAGTTCGAGTGCATCAAGAACTTCATGAAGATTATTGAGTGTCAAGATGAGATCGTTCACCCTTGTTATAAAAGGTGATAGCTCAAGGAAGCTGATGTCTTAAAGTCCTTTGCCAAGGTAGTCTATATTGGGTGCATAGTTCTCTATTGATTTCTCAGTGCATTTGTAGTAACTCGGATGACTGATTAGGACTTGGCAGTAGACCACATCCTCTGTTTTCTTACGAACGCCGAGTGGATGGACTATACATACATAGTAACAGATGATGAACAGGTCTAATGAGTGAGTCAATTCACACTCCTATGTATCTTATAGAACACCAGGGTAGCTTGGCACCCTATGTATTGGAGACTCAACCTATCAATTGGGTTAAATCGATTTGATCTTAAATAATCCATATGGTGATATAGTTAATTAATTTGTAAGGCCATAAAGGTTCTTCGGCTGCTTGAGTCATTAACTAGGTGGATACACGGGCCTAGAGGGGCGCATGCAAAAGGTTTCTTGGACGTGCGACGATATACTTGAGTCTTGGGGGTTTTTATAAAAATACACACTTAGTATGAATAGGGGAAGGCCCTAAACAAAATTCGCCAATTCCAGATTTTTTCATGCGCTTCCCCTTCTTCTCCCTTACACACCTCTTCTCCACTCCCGATGTGATCGGGACGAAGTAATGACCACAATCGATATCGAACAAGACGCATCAATGAGATGTAGGAGAACCGACATGCCACGGACCGCATGGATACTTCTAGAAATTGCACGCATGAGCAACTCCATGTGACTCATTTAAGGATAAGGGAATCACGATGTGAACCGTGCACATGTACTTTTTTCAATGATTTTAATGATGCTATTTAATTCCGTATAAATCTTCCACCACGGATCATTTTGATTTCTTCCTGGATCTTAAGGCCTAAAAAACCCAACAAAAACTAGTAAAAATATTAACGTTTTGTGCATCCTCCATATCGAACCCAACAGTTCGCACATCCTCGACCTTGTGATAAGTTGACAATATTTAGAATAACTTTTTGCAAATTTTGTTTTTTTTTTCTACAGATGAATAGTTGCTACCATCCATACAAAGCGAAAGAGTTTGGATTTTTGGTTAACCTTTGAAAGAGATACAGGTTAAACATGAATGATTCAGGCGGTTAATTGAGACAGTAGCGATAATGATTTCTAGATATTTATATGATTGGAGTTTGAATACTTTATGTGAGATAACAATTGTGCAAAAGTGTGTTACAAACTGTTTAAGTAGAAACATTGCATTTGGTGAGGGAGGGAAAAGATATTTAAGTTTTATGCAACAGGGATCAAACACAAATCAAGAAATTTCATCCAAATGAAAAAGTGGAGGGCAAGATGGCTTGAAGAAAGCACTGCCACAAACAGTGAGGTACGACTACAGGGAAGTCATAGTTAATTTTAAAAATTATTGTCTAAGAATTAAGAAATTTCTGATCTAAAAATATTCATGTTGAAATACATGAACTTAGTCCTTGTCTTGAATAGTATTTAATTGTTATTAGGTGAATATGTTGTTCAGAGATGTGTGGTTCTTACTAGATCTTTGTAATCCGTCAAGTTAAGGCTTGGGGTCATAAGAAGAAGGCTTCTGGGGCCAAGTTGAAGTAGATCAAATGACATTGTTCTATGAAGGTCTTCGAGAGTTGTGGACGACAAAGCTTCATCGAGTTTTTCATTTTCTTGGTATCCTTGTTCAGCCCTCTTTCCAAATGGTTTCCTTAAAGGGCACTCACATAAAGACCTTTAGTGCAACGTATCACCTAAACATGGATACCCGTGAAAAGCAATAAGGACTGGCGTATGCTTTTCTAAAACAATAATCGTGTTTCCCATTTCCCCCACTTCCTTTTTGAGGGATAAATATCATAGGTTGATTATAAGTAAAAACATTATACAGATAGATAACCTAATTCACCCCCCTCTTTGGTTATCCCTTCACCAATTAAACACACACTAGCTACTACCTTGTATTTTATGTCTGTATTTATTTACAATTTAATAAAGATTCATTATATGCAGAGATTTGTTATGCCAAGGATTTAAGCTTTAATATAATCGAAAAACTTTAAATACGTGTAATGCATTATTTTACTCTACATATCAACATGGGGTACTAATACATATAGTTTCGAGCCCTAATTTCAGACTCTTCTCTTTCTCTTTGAAACTTTCAGTTCAAAAACTCACGCTATAAACCAATTTTCAAACAATTTTTCAGCATTTCTTCCCAATGATATTTGTGGCAAACATCCATTAGAGGCCATATAACTTACAATGGTGGTTGTTGATGCAGAATCTATGAACATGGAAAGGAAATAAGGCTGGCCCTCAAATTTCAAATGTTTTTTACCCTATGACAAAACTGACATGTTTAACATATTTTAGATTGATTTTGAGATTTTCTTCAACTTATGAATAGTTTCTAACACTCACAAATATCCTTATAACTTAACATCAGATCTCTGATTAACTTTTGAAAATGTTGCGTGGGTTTGATATTGGATAAAGAATAATAAAACACTTGAATAAGAGCATGGAAATGTTGAGATTTGTAGATATATTCCATTCAATCTTGATTGCGTAGTATTAGATTCCAGTTGGGCACAATCATGTTAAAAAATCATGTGAATTGGAATTCCATACTTACTTAGTCAAATCAAAAAGGTATTTTTGTTTTAACCAGAAAATTTCAAACATGAATCAATGAGTTTCATCCAAATAGAAATGTTGAGGATAAGAGGACTTGAGGCAAGAGATAGCACAAACAGGTAGGTATTTATGCCAGGAAGTCACAGTTACATTTTCAAATAAATTTATCTCTGAAGTAATATATTTCAGATCAGAAATATATTTGCTGAGATACATAAATAATACTTAAGTGTTGGCATGGAAAAGTACATAATGTTAAAAAATATAATGTTCGTATTAGATCTTTGTTGTTAGGTTAAGTCTTTGGGGCCATAAGGAGAATTGTTTAAGGGCCAAGTTCACAGAGGTCAAGTCATGTCAGTGAATGGAAGACTATGGGGGTTGAGCATAACAAAGCTACATCAACTTTTCCTTTTTCGGTTGTCCTTGTTCAGCTCTGTTTCCAATTAGTTTTATCGGGGGCATTCACACAAACAAATCAAGTATACATCATCACCTAGGAGCGGATACAACCAAAAATCATTAAAGATTAACCTAATATATCCAAAACAGATAACTATCTCACCTATTCCCTTACGTCATTTCCTAGTTACACAAATCCTATGTTACCTAAGAACAAATATATAACATAGCTGAAGAACCTAATTCACCCCCCCACCTCAAATTATTTCATAGCCACTTAAACTAACAGTTACTCAATAACCTAAAGCAATTGATGACCAGGACTTCAGCATTGGACTTTGTCCAGTGCATACCAGCATATGCTAGGTATGTACAGTGATCATAAGTACCTCCACCAAGGACAAATAAAGTCTACTTGAGTGAGACTGCTTGTTCAGTTTTGTCAGATTTACACCTCTCATCAAATGTGGTATAGGCAGAGTAACCTTCACACAATAATTGCTCAAAACTAGAGGCGTCGTAAATATAACGCCCAAGGAAGTTTATGACCATTTATAACTAGGGGAGCTACAGTGCTTGCTTATCAAACTACAACTAGCGAATGAGTCGGTAAGGCGTCCATACGGAACTATTGAAGTTATAGTTGTAAAGGTAGAAAAATGTGAATTTCCAGTTGACTTCATAATGCCAGACATGAACGTTTCCAAATAACTTAGTCGAGCTCTAATTATACTTGGCAGGCCTTTCTTGGGGACTGCAAATCCCATCACATATGGGAGAAAGGTAAGGTTAAGCAGAAGGTCAGACATGACAAGGTAAAATTAAATGTATCAAGACTTATGCAGCACTCCTCCAAAGTTCAGAAATTGTTGAGGCCATTAAAGTAGTATAGGACTATGTTGATGAGTTAACATAAAACGTTTTTTGAAACACACAAAACTCACGAAACAAATGCAGGAAGTATGCCTTTCTAGATGAGCAACGACCCTCAAGGTGATCATCTCTATTGAGCTTACAAGAAACCAGGAAATACAACTTATAAGTGTGCTTCTAGAACATCGAGACACCATTGTGTGGTCATATATGTACTTAAAAGGCTTAATTCCATCTACATGTGTTCACAAATTCTATTTAGATGAAAATTCAAGGCCGGTACAAGAGGCTCAAAGAAGACATCCTTGTGTATGGGATGATGTAGACAAAGAGATGATGAAATGGATCTACTCTAGGATTATATAGCCTATTTCAGATAGCCCATGAGTGCGCCCAATGCACGTGGTGCTAAAAAATAAATTACCACAATGGCAATAAATGGACAAGGTGAGGAAATTCATACACTGTTTTCCACTAAATGGCATTATTTATGTAGATTATTAGAAATTAATGAAGCTATTACGAAAAATAACTTTCTTCTTCCACTCATTCACCCACTCTTTCAAATATAAGCTCGACGTGAGTATTTTTTTCTTAAAGGGGTACTCTATTTTTTTCTTAGATATCGATATCGCCTGGGTTCAAGATAAGACTGCATTCACATGCCCATTCAGTACTTATGCACTTAACAGAATGACATTTGGGTTATGCAATGCACATGCAACCTTTCAGCAATGCATGACACCTATTTTTCAGAACTGCATGAGGATAGTCGGGAAGTTTTCATGTAGCTTTTGGGGATTGTTTCACCAAAAAATAAAAAACATTAGGACGATTTGTGTTAAGAAGAGATCCATCTTAAGGCGTGAAAAATCAGATTTATGGGGCAAGATGGGGTAGTATAGGGGCCTATAATTTCCTACATTAGACTTAAAGTGGATTTATCTAAAATAGTGATTATCTACAATCTCCCGTTGCAGAAAAACATCATGGGTATTAGATCTTTCTAAACCATTTGGGGCAATTGATTAAATTTTTGCAGGTAAGTTTTACAATCAATTTATTTAAAAGTGTTCGTTGATATTTAAACATTAATCTTGCTCTTGGGTCCTATACTAGAACGACCTGACTAGGAGACACGCTATGGAATTTATGTGTGATGCATTCAACTATGCATGGGTCCAATATTAAGACTGGTGGCAACCTATTGTGTGAGCGAAATGCTGAACAATCCACAAAGTAACTATACTACCACAGAAAAAGGGCTTCTCCAGGTAATCTTTGCTATGGAAAATTAGATCATCTATTGTAAACACAAAAATTAATGTTTATGTGAGCAGGCTTCATTGTGATATCTTATGGGCATAAGGATGCAAAACCAAGACTCATCTGTTCATTGTTACTACTGCAATAATCCAATCCCAAAATAAAAAACATGAATAGTAGAAAAACTGCAAAACCTTACCCCTTACCATGATTAAGTACAGATTTAGAAGTGGAAATGGATCTAGATTTTTTTATTTGAGTATATTCTGGCCATACACAATCAAGAGGCACCATCGTTCGCCTGCTGAGTAAACAACCATGCAGCAAGATTTATACCATACTTCTGGCCTATAGATAAAAGGTAGAAATTCCAATACGCTATGATGTTCTATATCTGGGAGGACCCAAAATTATATCACTTAGGAGTACGTCCATTTTGGTGAGATGTGCACCAGCATATGAACATGGCAGTGTTTTATGGATGTGCCATTCTACATTATGTTGTGGGCATTTTACTAGGCCACTATATTAAAAGATCCTACATTTTCCTTTGAGGCATGTTTCAGATGTCAAGCATTTACTAATCTCTCAGCACGAGACAAGATGCCTTGTCAACCATCACTAGAAGTAGAGACCTTTGACATATGGGCAATCTATTTCATGGGACCTTATTCTTGTTGATTTAGAAATGGGTTTACTCTGCTAAAATTTTTCTTTGACGCGGTTTTACAAACCAATAACAGATAAACACATTTTAGAAACCAGCCTTTTCAAACTCTATTAAATAAGTATGGATCACCTCAGTAGATTGCAACACATATAATCCACATAATAGATTTGTACTAGTTAGGGTCAGGCACATTATGTAAGCATATCAAGATTAGATAAGAGATTCGTTCGAACCAAGGTTAATGTACTCTCGAGGCACATACAAAAAAGACAGGCAGTGTGTGAGATCTAAGCTGAGAAAGAAAGTGAGATTGACATGGAGAGTGGAAGACCATATAGAGTGAGCAAGAAGGCAACAGACAAAGGATAAGAGGGATTGATAAATCATAAGAGTAAGAGAGCGAGGGAGAGATAGACCCTTGGCATCCCACTAATGTACTCTCCACGTCCCCCTCCCTAACAGTCTTCTTTCCCATTAATTGGGTCTGACCTTGATTTTCATCCTTGTCTCGTATAGGCATCGTCCTCATGGAGGACCTCCATAACTTTCATTCCACACGGTCCTTATCGCCATCATGAAGGTTGCTAACATGCATTTTTTGTACCTTATATGCTCGTATTTAAATTACTCATATTGGCATATTATCAATCTTAAAATGATTAAGTATATTTTTAAAATGAATTTCTCACTTTTCTACATTTTCAGCATACCTTTTGGAATTTTCTGACAATCGATTCAAAATTATTATAATTTTTAAGATAGAATAAGATTTATTTTGAATTTCTCAACATTAAATATGGAAATATAGAATGATTTAAGTCAAAATAAATATTTCTAAGTACTTTACGGGCTTTTATTTTATTTAGTTTAAATTTTTAAAGTACGTTACTTTTTTATTGGCCCCCATGTGTCTTTGTTCGATTCATCGAACATCGCAAATCATATGAATCAATGATGATTGGCACCAGCCAATCAATAGCTGAGTTAATGATTGGCATCAGCCAGCCATTAATCAGGCAGTCAATGCTTCACGAAGCGATGATAGCATTTATCATAACTGAAAATATTTTTAATTTCTGTGAGCAAGATGTCGTGGAGGAACCAAAAAATATGTTTTTTCACAATAACTGGGCACAGGCGTCGAGGGAGAAAAGACAGAAACGTTTTGACTTTTATTATTTTTCTTTTCTTGGTATATTAGCGAGTGACGTGGCCGCGCCACGCGAGCCCACGTGTACACCTCGCCTGGGTAAGGCAATGTGGCACACACATGGCGGCTGCTAAGAGGAGAAAAGTGGGCCTAGATCACGCGGCGTGCAGAGATGCGCCGCCACGTCAGCTACAAGGAATTTTGTTTTTTTCTTTCTTTCCTACTATCTTTCCCTTTTTCTCTTTTTGTCTGCCTTTTCCGGTACACGTGGCATGAAATACAAAGAGCATCACATAGAATATGAAAATTGCGGAGTGCAGAGTGTATGACTTCTCAACGGGCACAAAAAAGGGTGACACTAATGAGGAGAGAGAAGGAAATCAACGGTTATGATTGGGTAAACTTCAAACGGTCATAACTTTTGAAATACAACCCCTATTGAGCTGACATTTTCAGTGGTGCTTCCTATTTCCCTTCCTCTTTCCATCCATATTATTTGATCTATAAATAGAGGCCCGGATTATTATGAAATTTATGTTGCACATGCTTCCTACCTGTGTGAGCTGAATGAAGGATAGTGCATTTTGAGATCCATCAAGTGTGTTCTTGGTGACTTGGGTGTGTTGGAAAAAGCGTAAGAGAAGAGGGGGAGCTAAGCGGCATGTGCAAATCACCGTGATCTTAGCGGAATGTAAGAATCTGAGGTAAGTGTATTTGCCTAATGTTGTTTCTTTCCCAACTTTATTTTTATGATAATAATAGTCTTTTGTCAACTTTTCATTCATCATTTCACTTACTTACGTCCCCATTGTCTCGGGTCTATCTTTATCAGCATACAGTTCACGTGCTCAATCACTATAGTATTCGTCGAACCATCCCCCTTATTCCCATAACACTTCCCGTAACTATACTAATATTTCCTAGATATCACTATCTCGCTTATTCTATTGTTCTATTTATCTCTCCTCATACTGATAATCCCTATAGTGAGAAAGTTAAATCCTTAATCATCATTCCTTGTGGAGACAAGCAGTACTCATCGCTAGCTAAATATTATTAATTACAGTTCCATATAGTTATTATTGAGTAATCTCAATTACGAAAGAAATAATTAAAACCCCTAAAGTTGAGATTACCAAATGTTCAGATTACTAAAGTTAAATTCTTCCAAAAAAAAACAAAAAAAAAACAAAATCCAAGAAATTCGTAAAAAATTCTAGAAACTTCCAGAAAAATCACTGATTCATTCCCATGCTAATAAATGTCGAAATAAAATTTTAAATATGCCATTTTAATCCAAAAACAATTATTTCGAGCTTCAACAAATCCTTAAAAATTCATATATTTGACAAAAAATTAGGGAAAAATCAGAAATTACTTGAAAACATTATTTTCGTGTAAATGTATGATAACAACCCAATTTTAAGCTCTTTAAATGCATAAAATCATGCCAATAACATGAAATAAAGACCAGAATTAGGGTGTTCTCATATACCCCCCTACTTAGACATTGCTAGTCCCTTAGCAACATCTATGTATTTTGCCGCATTATCATTTCTTTCATCCTGTAGGTCAGAGGCCAGACAACAAGTGTTGGAAGTGTTAAGTGTATCAATCACAAGCTAAGCTAAAACACTAAGTGACAGTTTGAGCTCCGACCTTCGCAGGAATGTGGGATTTCTTTCTCCTTGGTTTGAATGCCTAAGTGGGTGAGAAGGAAGTGTACTTGTTTCTAGGTATGACACTATACTCCTCAGGGAAACTCTCTACACTCATGTGAAGCTGGACTCACATCTCTCGCAAGCAAGATCACTCTCTCCAAGGGTGGCGGCACTCGGACAACGAAGAGTGTTGATAGGAGGGGCACCACGCCCGCATCTAGAGGAGTGTGCGTGCCGACGTCGCCGTCTTTGAGGGTTCACAAAAACCCAAGGAGTTCATCAACAGGGAGTAGAGCATGAGCTCCTACTTTCGGTGGTACCGCATGGACGATGACCAATGCGTTGAATATATGGAGACGAGACTTGGCAGACAGGCCGAGATCTTCTAGGAGAACGTGCGCATCACCGCCGAGCGACGAGGATGACCCATCACTTCATGGGTTGACATGGCGCAAAAGCTTTAGAGCAAATACGTTCCTCGATAGTACTAGATGTTGTTGTTCGTCTCGTGGCTCAACCTTAGGCAAGGTCGACTCATTGTGACGTAATACATCGAGGCATTTGAGGAATGTCAGATGCGCTGTAGATTCTTGGAGGATCCGCGAATCATTATTAGGTTGTTCGCCCATGGGCTCCGACCGGCCCTACGCAATGAGGTTCTCAAATGCAACGTGGCTGAGGTGGACGAGGCATATCACTTAGTCGAGCATATGGATCCTCCAAGTGACGAGGTGAAAACCCCCAGCGCGACCACCGCGCCCCGGATTACACTGGTTTGACCTGTTTGTGTTCGGACTACCCCGCCCGCGACCGTACGGCCCACTCAAACCACCAGGGCGCAAGAAACCGCCCCCCCCCCTCCCTTCAATGGGATCTACCCCACCTGCTCGGGTTGTCGCAGACGATACCCCAACCTGTAGCATCACCGTCAGCCAAGCACATGTCACATAATTAAGGTGCCAAGGAAGAGGGCACCGGGCGAATCAATGCCCATCGTCATCACTATTGATCGATGTTGGAGACGTCGACCTCAGCTACACGGATGACGTGGAAGCCCCGCAAGATGATCACTATCACGGGGAGGAAGAGTTTGAAATTGAGTGCGAGGAACCCGACGGAAAGCTCGGGTACATCCCAATCACGATACCTTGCATGACTCCTTCCACGCAGCCACGAGCTCTGGGCTGTCTGCTGGCCAACATAGCCGTTGACCAGCCCAACACTAGTAGGGCACGGCCACCACCTCGAGCCACACCGCTTGTTTGGACCACTCCAATAGAGCCCTGGCAAGACGCTCCGGTAGACGTGTCACTCCGCTTCTCGATCTTTCACACTTATGTCAAGATCAATGTCAAAGTGTGTAAATTGATCATCGATAGTGGGAGTTGCATCAATGCCCTATCCAATACGATGGTTACCCGACTCGGGCTAACCCCGATCCCACATCCGACTCCCTACGATGTATCGTGGATAAACCCTTCATCGCTAGCGGTGATGGGCCAGTGCCGCGTACCGTTGAAGGTGACCACCTATGATGAGAGCGTCCCCTGTGACGTACTTCACTTGAAAATAGCAAGCATCATCTTAGGCCATCCCTGGCTATATGAACACGATGTTACTCAAGCTGGAAGGACGAACACGTGTTTGTTCCTATACTAGGGGTGACGTGTCACTTGGCACCCCTATACGACGAAACCAGCGAACAAGCCAGTCCCGGCCAAGCCCGTAGGGCTAATGGTTGTTCTAGGCCCCTTGTTCGTTCAAGACTTAGGCTGCGAGGGCGACGACACGCCCATGTGCCTCACCATCACCCTCGACGTCTCCGCTGACCCACTCGTAGAGCACCAACCACCTGAGGTTGAAGCCCTTGTATCGGAGTTTGGTGATGTTTTCCCCGAGGAGCTTCCCTGTGAACTACTACAGATGCCTAGCATCCAGCACGCGATTGATCTCGTGCCCGGCGCGTCATTGCTAAACCTTCCCAATTACCGAATGGAGTCGTAGAGGTACGAGGAGCTACTACGACAGGTCTGCGAGCTACTCTCGAAGGGTCTCATCCAGGAGAGCCTCAGCCCTTGCGCGGTACCCGCTCTCCTAGCTCTAAAGAAGGTCCGTTGCACTTGGTGCATGTGCTGCAACAGCCGCGCCATCAACAGGATAATGGTCCGATACCGCTTTCCCATTCCTCGCGTCTAGGACCTCCTAGATATGATGGCTGGTGCCATTATCTTCTCGAAGATAGATTTACGCAGTGGCTACCATCAGGTTTGGATTCATCCTGGTGACAAATGGAAGGTCGCCTTTAAGATAATGGACGGGTTGTATGAGTGGAGAGTCATGCCTTTCGGCCTCTCCAATGCGCCGAGTACCTTTCGGTGCCTCATGAATGAGCTATTGTGCACATTCATCGAGAGGTTTGACATTGTCTACTTCGACGACATCCTCATCTACACCCGCTCAAGGGAGGATCACTTAGATCATCTTCGGTAAGTTTGCATTGTCCTACGGCGTGAATAGTTATACACGCACCCTAAGAAGTGTAGCTTCCTTACCTCCGAAGTCGCCTTCCTCAGGTTCATCGTGTCCACCTAGGGCGTTGCCATGGACGCGGATAAGGTCTGGGCCATTATGTCTTGGCCGACACCGGCCAGCCTCCACGACGTACAGAGCTTCATCGACTAAGCTACCTTCTACCTACGCTTTGTATAGAATTTCAGTTGAGTTACGGCTTCCATCACTGACTACCTCAAGGTGGAGCCGTTCACTTGGACGCAGGCTGCCGCACGCGTTTTCCAGCATGTGAAGCTTTTGATGACCCAGTCGCCCGTCCTTTGCCTACCCGACTTTGGGAAGGTGTTCGAGGTTACACGTGACACCTCAGGCAGGAAGGTCACCCCGTCAAGTTTTTCCGCGAGAAGCTGAACGACGCTAGACTCCGCTACTCGACATAGGACAAGGAGTTCTACGCAATCGTCCAAGCATTGAGACATTGGCGATAATATCTCCTTTCCAAGGAGTTCGTGCTCTTCTCAGATCACGAGGCACTCAAATACCTGCACTCCCAACAGAAGTTGAGTGATCGACAAGCGAGATGGGTTAAGTATTTTCAGGACTATTCCTTCATCATCAAGCACAATAAGGGCAAGGATAACGTCGTCGTCGACGTGCTTAGCTGATGAGCCCACGTGCTCAACATCATGAGGGTCAATGTCCTCGAGTTTGAAACCATCCGAGAGGGATACGACAGTTGCCCTGACTGTGGACCGATCATCGCTAGAGTTTGACAATGACCATCCTGCAACTACCAGGACTACGTCATCACCGACGATTATCTGTTCTACTAGAACAGACTATGCGTGACACACACATCTCTACACGACTTCCTCACATGGGAATGTCACGCCGAAGGTCTTAGCGGTCACTTGGGACGTGACAAGACCATATCTGTAGTAAAATACCAATACTATTAGCCATCGCTGAAACGCGACGTTGGCACCATTATTGCCCACTACTGCGTATATGCCTTGTCCAAACAGGTCAAGAAGAGTGCCAAGTTGTACACCTTGCTACCGACGCCTAAGCGTCCGTGGGACGACATCAGTATGGACTTTGTCCTAGGACTGCCTAGGACAGCACGACGACATGAGTCCTTCATGGTTTTCGTCGACAGGTTCTTGAATATGGCACACTTCGTGCCCTACGCGAAGATTTCTGATGCCACGAAGGTCGCACAATTGTTCTTACGAGAAATCGTGCGCCTCCATGGCCTATCAGATTCGATTGCGTCCGATCGAGATGTGCGCTACACCAGCTACTTCTGGAAGACATTGTGGAGTCTCCTCAGCACACGACTCAAATTTTTGACTGCCTACCACCCACAGACCGACGGTCAAACGGAGGTCATCAATCGAAGTTTGGGCAACCTTCTATGTTCCTTAGTGTCGGAACACCTCGCGACTTGGGATATGACCATCCCTCACGCCGAGTTCGCGTATAACTCCTCGGTAAACCTCACTATCAGGTTGAGCCTGTTTGAGATCCTCGACAACTAAACTTAGCACCGGTTGATCCGCATGTTAGGGTATCCGAGGATGTCATTGCATTCGCCCAACATATTTCTGCATTGTATCAGCATATCCATGATGGGATCAATAGCCAAAATGCATTGTACAAGCAGACTGCCGACTTGCACCATTGACCCCGAGTCTTTGATGTGGGAGACCTAGTGATGGTTAGGCTTAGGCCATAGAGATACTCTCCCGGGATGACTACAAAGCTATACGATTGTAGTGCCGTCCCGTTCTTGATCCTCCGAAGGGTGGGCAAAAATGCCTCTATCGTCGAGACTCCTCCTACGTGGGTAATAAGCTCCACGTTCAACGTGGCGGATTTGGTTCCGTAGTGAACCCCTTCTCACCCCCTCGACCAAGCCTCTTTAGACCCTTTCAGCGTGAGTGAGTTTGCCACAACCACTCCCCCGTTTGTTTCACCCGATTGGCACGAGGCAATCGATTGTGTACTGTATGAGATAATTGACTATGCAAGGAACGAATTCTTGAGGAGGTTCTTGGTACGGTGGGTGGGACAGACCAGCATAAAAGACAACTAGATATCTAAAGCAGAACTCCGCCCCCTTCGGCCGGATCTACTCTAGCCACTATCTTTCGGCACACCTAACTCATCGGAGTCGAGTTCTCCCGACCCCAGGAGGATTGATGGCGCAGACCACTCGCAGCCCTGGAAACATCTTTGGAAACGTCACCATCACCCCCGACAACGCCAACCGTACATGTTCAAACTGCTCGGCAAGGCAAGGCGACGGTACACACTCCCGGATTCAAATATCCCAGGTAACGGACACTTTATCATCACCTTTACATTGTCGTTTTGTTCATCATTTTGGTTTTGGTCTCCGTCGTTCGTCATTTTAAAACCCGTCGTGCTCATGTGTAAGGAGGGTTGTTCATCCTATAAGGATATCCCCCTCGCCCTCTTCATCGTGTCCCTATTCTTCTCTTTCGTTATCTAGTCGTTTTAGAGTCATCGTGTTAGACTTAAGTCACCCATGCTTGCCCCCCCTGTATAAGTGAAGAAAAGATGCCCTAAAATCCAGCCCCGTTGTTTTTCTTGAAAGAATATCACAGAAGAGTAAAGGTTTTTTTCCTTCGTTCGTGGGGAAAAGAAGAGGAAGGGGAAGAAGAGAATAGAAGAAGGAAAAAAAGGGAGAAGGAAGGGGTGCAAGGCTACCTGTTGCTGCTGCAGATCCAGCACAATTGAGGACGTCTTCTCCGTGCCCGAACTGCCTTGCACGCCGCTCTGTCTCAACCCTTCCTTGTCACACCACCGCCGTCTTCGCCACGTCGCTCCGCACGGTTGTGCTGTGACTACTGCCTGCTTGATGTGGCCGCGCCTCTACCGTGATCGCAACGCTGCCTTGACGCGGCTGCGGTCCTTCGAAGCCTTCCGCGTGTTGTTCTCCCTTCGCGACCTTGCCTCGACTACTGTTTTTGCACCAGCTGATGACCCCCCTGTGAGGCGGTCAGCTTTTCCCTCAACTGACCCTCACGCCCTCGGTCTTACCTCCTACAACGTTGCCCTGTGTTGGCCGTCCATTCACAGCTAGAGCCGTTGCCTCGACCGCGGACGAGCGTCTGGTTTCTACCATCGCACAAACGGCTCCTCGTGCTGGTTATCCTCTCATTGGCTCCACCTAACGCCACCAAGAACTTATCGGCCGTCACGCGACCGACGACGAGTGCAGTCGATGCGCTCGCATCTTCCACCACGCCCTGTTATCACGCCGCGCAACCCAGCCAAGCGCCCGTCGCACTACGCCCGCCACTCCTTGCCCCCCCCCCCTCGTGCCGCACTCGCTGCTCCATACACCGCGCGCTGCACCCGCCACGCATCGCCGCATGCCTGTTTTCTGCCCCTTTGCTGTTGCTGGGCCTCATCAACAGCACCCATACTGTCCACGCGCCGGTAACAGTCATTTATCGGCCCACTTTTGTCACCGACCCATTACCACCGAACTGCCCAAGATCGAGAGGACTGACCCCTAGAGAACTAGGAGGTACGTCGTCCCGACCCATCTCTTATTTCTTGCGGTATACTTTCTTTTGTCTCCTTGCACTCGGGTTAGACGTTGGTGAGTGTGTAAGGTTGAGTGAATATATGTTGATCTTGAGCGTCTTACCTGTTTCGTACGAGTCAGGTCTGCCGTTCTGTGTGTGCGCTATTCGGACGGAGTCATCCCGTTCGACGCTGTAGCGTCCTCGTCCATCCGGGTGAGGGTAAGGAGGTCTACCCCCGTCTCTGGATGACCCCATTGATGTCCCAGAGGTTGGCCACTCCTTGCTTGTCGGTAGTTGTAAGTACTAGACACCCTACGCCTGTGCATTTCATCGTAGGTCTTCCTCCTAGGAACCCTAGTCGGACGACTACCTCGGAGTCGACGTCTGACTTCGTTACACTCAACAGCGAGTTAATATACCTAAGTGATGGTAGGAATTCGTCCCTGACGTTGCCCTGCATCAGAGCACCCACTATCTATCCTTGGTGTCGTCACACTAATGGCCATAGGACAGGCCATACTCATCAAATGAGTGAGGCTAGACAGTGCTATTCTATCTGGATACTTCGATGTCCTTCCAATGTGTCCTTTGAATATGAATGTTTAGAACACATGGTTAAAGGCTAGTTATCTCCGTATTACGATCTCATCATAATTCACTAAGTGTGATCATGTATTGATGGACTTCGTTATACACATCACACGTGCATTATAATGAATATGTTATATTAATGAACATGGAACGAGATGTGGAATGTGTGATTGGCTTGCTGGCCACATATATTTCCATCAATCTCCCACTCGGACAAAAACCAATCACTCTTAGTGAACAAACCCTTTGTTTACAATTGATACTCAAGATACATTGATCTAATGGCTTCGTCTATAGATCTGCTAGAATGTTGGTCAATGGAACACTTCCATTACGTAATCTCCTACTAAAGATGATCTTCCTAATTATTGAAGTATCTTAAGATGATCTCGAACTTCAGATGAGACCTAGACAATTTCACTCGTGCAAAAGCACCATTGGTGTCACACAAGAATGGAATAGGGTTTATGATCAAGGATAAATGTAGGGTTAGGGATGAACATTTCAACTACTATTTCATCTTTTGGAAACACCAACTACAATGATGTACTCCACTCTTGTCGTCAAGTTTTTTAGTTGGCCTACTTGGAAACCTTCCAATAGTTTATACTTTTATACAATTAAACAAAATTTCAACTGTAGACTCTCCATCATTTGAACCTCATTGAAACTGAATTTATGTTGCCCTTAAGTTTCAACTTATATTCTCGATGAACTCAAACATTTCTTTTTGATTCTTCACGACATCAAGTACACATTTAATATTGTTTTCATGCTCATTGTAGGTAGAGCTGAGGCCAGTTTAGGCCTTACGCATAGAATCATGTACATGACTAACCTTATTATCATGATACAATGAACTATTCTCAAAGTTCCCCATCCCAAAACTCCTTTTTTCTGATGATATCTAGTTTATGGATTCGGAGAGTAGTGACGTTATTGATCAATCTCTATAGTTGGGTATTCTCCAATACATAAGTTACTTCTCCAAAATCCTTTCATCGAGAAGATATTTGACAGTCATTCTTTTATAGAGTATAACATCCCTACATCATTCTCAATTAGTAGAATGACTCTACACAAAGAATGTGATAATTATGATTGTATTGTGCTTCCACTGATCATCATATATACGCGCATGGCTGGTTCTTCATGCTCAATGAAGCCATGAGATTTGATCACTCTATCAAAACTCATATTCCAAATTCAGAATGCCTGCTTCAATCCATAATTGGATTTTTTGTAGCTTGCACTTGGATGTATAATTTTAGGTTGTATCATATACACCTTCATCCATTTCTTGATTTGTAATCATAGTGTGCATCTATGGGAAGAACAATTCTGGTGGACTGTATCATGGCACCTATTGTGAACCCTTACTCCATGAACTTTTGCTTTGAACAATTTCAATCCTTCCATCAGCACCTAATCTTTATCAAAAGATTATTTAATCATAATGGGTACAATACCCTTTAGAGTGTTGACCAAGTTCACTACTTGGTTGAGATCTATGGACCAAATTCCAGAATCCATGTGTTCTCACTCATTCCAAATGTTAGAATAGCCGCTTCATATGTTAGAGATCACCATCTCTTAGATAGCGTAGCAACTCAAAATCACAATTCCCAACATTATGGTCGCGTTATTTATCCACTTCTACCAAACATATGAACCTCTTCGGTATACTTTTGAACAAGTTTAGGACTAACCCCTCATCCAATGAGATTATGATATTTATGGATCAGGAATTCCTTCCGAGACTACCTTGGCTGTCACTATCTTCTCGTAGAAGATATGTGTCTTCCAACAAGACAATCCTTAGTCAACAAAACACTATCGTTTCCTAGGATGGTAAAAATAGTAACCAAACTTCCCAATTTGGACATCCATAAAATCCATATTTTATAGTCCTCAAATCCATAATATCTAAGTCAGCCCTCATCTTATGGGCTAGACTTCCCATTTGTAAACTTGGGTTTCATTCTCTTTCCACGAGTCCTATGAAATAGAATTCACAGATTAAATGGGTAAGAGGTTCAGCATTTATGAAATTGTAATGTGCGCATATACACGTGGGTTCACTAGAAGTATTAAGTTGCTCGTCATGGACTCCACCACGTCCAACAGTGTAAATCTATGTCTTTGATGAACCATTCATCTCACAAGTGAACGACTGAGTTGAGATGGGTTACATCTTCATGCGTGAACTATGTGAACTCCATACTCAAATATTATTCTCTTCGATCACATCGAAAAGTTTTTTTATACTCTTTCTGGTATGTAGAAATGTACATCCATATGTATCAACTTCAAAAAATCATTGACATGTTCTTCACTTCATAAGTTTGAAGACATGGGTACTTTACCCAAAAGTTACGAATAGCATCTAGCATATGATTCAAAATCAAATGCTCTACTTATGCATCCTATGCATCTTAGATTCTGTGTCTTTTGAGAATATTACATATGTTCATAAAGATGAGCTTCCTTCAAATAGTTCTTGCTCCTTTTACGAGCAACATCACTTTGAGATAATGGTAAGAATCATACACTATGATTATTCCCTTCATATCCTTGCTAAAGTAATCAAATAAATGGAACAACTATTGTTCTCAATAGTTAGGGAATATCTAAATCTGTTCATAACAGGTATGAAGTTATTATTCATGATAGGAACATGATTATCTTCCAAAGACACCATATCTCCAAAGTGAATATTGAGGTTCACTATCCAAATAGAGATCATCGTAAGATTTACAATACTTTGTAACCTCAACTTCATGTTTCATTTTTCTCAACTTCCTTCCACACATTAAGTAATTAAAACATCCATATGCTTCAACTTGCTCTGAGCAATCTTAATGAGTTACTACGTATAGTTCCTCTTAAAGTGACCTTCCAGGCCATGGTATAAATATTTATTGTTGCTTATATATCTTTGTGTGATTGGGACACCTTAACATGCTTTCTTCCTTCGTCCTTCTCGAGAACATGAAACACCTTCTAATTGGTCATTCCCAACAAGGTGTCTCAGGATGTTACCTTCTAAAGGTTAACCTTTGACATTCTGAAGCAAGTTAATTTGAGGCATGAAGGAATTGAATGATCAGATCAACAATAAACCGCACAACGAACCATTATCCTAATAGATCAGTCTCTCGTCATTTCAATCATCTTCTGCATATCCTCATATGCAGAAGATCCCTTGACCATGTTAGCCTTGAATTGACTCTTGGATTGCACATCCAAATAACTATCTTATAGTGTTACATGGCCTTGTGTTCTTTGTATTCATACTACCTCAATAGCTAACAGCTCATTGATGGTGCGTTAACATTGAACCTTGTCATTGTGAACTCTTCGCTTCAACCTTTCACTCGTATCCAATCACCATCACTGTCATTGTTTGTAAGGACATAAACTAATATTTTGAACTTGAAGACTCTCATCAAGTCCATGAGCATATCATAATTCTCAACTTGACAATGAGTTGCATCATACATGCAATCTAATGGGGTACTTGACTACGAGTGTTTATCGGATATTAGGTCAATGAGGAACCTCGAAAGTTTTAGCAGATGTTCTATTCATTAATAAAGATCTCTCACAAAAATTTGTCGATCCATACAGCCCTCAAGTGTACAGAAGCAGAGAAATTGACTATCTCCTAGTGGGACCGGAATTTCAATACATGTAATACGACCTGGAGTATGCCCCACCAATCCTAATACACATTTTTTAACACCTATCTCATGGGACTTGCAACTCTTTACAATATCCAGTCATAGTTTTGTCCCCAACGCTCATTTTGCCTGGAGTATGCCCACCAATCTTTGAGATAAGATTCAGAAATATCATCGTTACTTGTCAAAAATAGATTTGCGCGTAATCCTCGAGTATGCCCCACCAAACTATACGGTTCCTCTATCTGAACCTCGTGCCACACACTAGCTCTTAGTTCCTTCTCCCGAAGAAGTAGGCCCAGAGTTTGCCCCACGCACCTAGCTTAGAAAGGACTTGGATCCTACGACTATAACGGCAGAGGACCACGCATAAGTTCGTCACTTTCGTGTTGCGGCTCAGATTTTAATTTTAGTGATTTTAGGTTTGGTCTCTTTGATCATGAAGAGCACTTATGTAATATCTCATATCACATGTCTTCATCTAGCACATATGAATAATACATATGCGTCGTGTATGGTGCAAGGACGTGAATATATCTTGACAATCAGCCATAGTCAAAATTTTAATCCCAATGTCACTCTATATTAGATAACCAAAACTAAGGCATCCTACGTTAGGTCCATCTAGAGCTTTTAGGTTCTCATTCAATCCACCATTCCGTAGTATAATATTGCAAATAACATATTAAATAAATAAATGCAATGCTAAAGACAAGTTTATTCACATTAGATTAAAGCATATTTGATCACACTAAATTAAAGCATGTTTAGTCACATTAAACCATTGCTAAATTTAAATCTCATGACATTCATGAAAAACAAATCAACAAACAACCATTTAAACAATTTTAAATGGTTATATGAATTTTATTGACTTTAATAACCTAACTCTTAAATTATTTCATTCAAATATTCCAAATATATATGTATTCCCTGTGTTAAGGAATTTTATTAACATCAAATAAATCAACTTGTAATTGAATTTGATGGATAAAATCAAATGTATATTATTCCTCATTCTTCTAGAATTTATTTGGCATTAAAAAATTTAACTTTTAAATTATTGAACTCAAATAAAGGGAAATCAATATTTCCAATTTATATTTTTGATTTATATGACAACAAAATTTAAGATTAAAATTTTCTCATGTCAAGGAATCAACAATATAGTTTTCCTGATTTTTTAAGAATTTTCTGGAATTTTTTTCATGCATAAAAGAATTATTTTACTTAAAATGCATATTCCAGTTTTTAAGAAGATCGATCTAATTAAATTTTAGTTCATTTCAACAAGAAATGGATATCCTGGTAGTACTATGCATTGCCAAGCGGTCACCAGGTGTGGGGTTCTTAACACAACGGGGCCAAATGTGAGAAACAAAACAAAACAAGGCCCCATTTCGCCATGGGAAGACAACGGGTTCCGCTCACGCTGAATGGAGACCCGTTCTGCCCTGCACAGACCCCGTTCAGCGGCTAAATGGGGTCAGTTCAAGCTCTAGTGAGCTCAGAACGGAACGGGCCGATACTTCGAATGGGATTTAACCAAAACAATGCGAAAACAACTTTTTGCACCCATTTTGGAGGATTTTGATGCCGTTCTACATCCAAATCAAAGCACAACCTGGCTCTAATACCACTCTTGGGTTCTAGAGACCTTGACATGGATGAACCAATGAAAACGATGCGCAGTGGAAGACTTTTGCAAAGTAGGTATTTTGTTCAAGGCCTTCCCATATTTATACTAAGTGGGTATTTTTCATAAACCCCCCAAAACCTAAGTATATCTTCCAACGTCTAGAAGACCATTTGCGTGTGACCCTCTAGGCCTATGTATCAGTCTAGTTAATGACTCGACCGGCCCATTAACCTTTATTGGACTTCCAAATTAATTAACTATATCATCATATAGATTAACTAAGGTCTGATCGATTTAACCCAATCGATAGGTCAAGACTCCGACACGTGGGGTGCTACGCTACACCTACTGTCCTAGAAGATACAAAGGAGTGTGTATCAACTCACTCATGGAACCTGTTCGTCGTTAGTTGCCGTGTATGTATAATTCCTCATCCACTTGACGCTCCTTGGATGACTTAGGGTATGGTCAACTGTCAAACCCTAATCCATCATCCGAGTTAATACTGATGCATTCGGAAATCATCAGAAAACTCTTCTCCGGTATTTCACTGCCTAGGCCAAGGACTTCATTGCATTGTCTTCCTTGAGTTGTCACCTATTATACCGCGGGTGGACGATCCCATCTTGACCACTCAATCGCCTTCGTGTACTTCTTGATGCACCCGAACTAAGACCGTTTAGAATCCCATGATTAGAGTCTCGTTGGCCATAGGCAAAGAACAATCGTCTGTTTACAAGACGGCTTTGGTGTCTCAACTCTAAGGACCACTTACACAACCGTGACATGAATTAACCTGATTAACAGTTGGGTATAATACCTTTCAGGGATTTGTACAAATCAATTCACTGAACTCTTTCCACTAAAGAGCACCCACTATCTATCCTTAGTACCATCACACTAATGGGCACAAGACAAGCCATACTCGTCAAATATGTGAGGCTGAATAGTGCTCGTCAAGACAGTTCCTTCCGAGACTTTACTCGGACCACACACCGATTCTCCTCATCTCGGATCCGCCGCCCCCCATTCCGCTTCCAAACCATGTGGTTGGAGCATAGTGATTTCCATAGATATGTACGTAGTCATTGGTACGGTTCGATTTCTACGTCACCAATGGAAAACTTTAGTTACCATCTGCGCAACCTCAAGTTCCACCTCAAATGGTGGAACGGCCATGTCTTTGGAGACGTCCACTCCCCGGTAGAGGAGCTTAAATGGAAATTGGTTGATGTCGACCGTCACCTACAGGAGTGCTGGACAGATGACATGGGGGAGCGACAGCTACAACTTAGAGAGCAACTGGAGGATGCTATGCGACGACAGGGATATTTTTTATCTAAAAAAATCGCGCATCCAATGGCTGTGAGAGGGTGATAGGAATACACGTTTCTTTCACGCCTCGATCCGTCACAGAGCCCGCCCGAACTATACGACCCTCCTCGAGACGCATGGCCAGGACCCTATCGAGCTAGCAGGTGCAGGCATGGAGTACTATCACTCCCTCCTCTCCTCGCAGCCCACTATTATGAGCGAGGATATTCTCACCTCCATCCCCCCCTTAGTGACCAACCAAGAAAATGCACTTTTGCTAGCTACCCCGACGCGCGCGGAGATCAAAGAGATAGTGTTCTCCTTGGGCCGTAAGAAAGCCCCAGTACCCGATGGCTTCACTACAGAATTCTATACGGCGTGATGGGATGTGGTAGGCACCGAATTGGTCCTAGCTATCAAGGAAGCGTTCCAACGTAAAGTCTTCGCAAAGAGTTGGAAATCCACTTTTTTGGCGCTTATTCCGAAAGTGGACACCCGCACTTCCTTCCGTGACTTTCGTCTGATCAGTCTTTGTAATGTATGCTATAAAGTTGCATCAAAGATCATTAAAAACCGACTTGGACGCTTCCTTGATAGACTTATCTCGCCAGAACAGTGTGGCTTTCTCAAGGGTCGACAGATCCATGACCGCATCACACTAGTACACGAGCTAGCCCAATCGATAGACACTCATATTCTGGGCTCTAACGTTATCATCAAGCTTGATATGGAGAAAGTCTTTCATCGAGTTGAGTGGAACTTCCTCCTCGAAGTGTTGCGCCGCTTCGGATTCACGGATGCGTTCATCGCACTGGTCGATGCTTGCATCAGGGAGAATCATTTCTCCGTCTTTGATGGATGGAAATTCCACCGGCTTTTTCACGGCTACGCGGGGACTCAGGCAAGGTGACCCTATCTCACCCATCCTCTTTATATTGATGGAGGAGGTCTTTAGCCGATCGCTCACACGGGCGATCAACCAAGGCCTCATCCAACCGTACTTTACAAAGAGGGATTGCCCGATCATCTCTCACTCCTTATTTGCTGATGATGCCATCTTGTTCCTTAATGGATCTAAAAAATCCATCATGGAATTTACGAGTGTCCTTACAGCGTACGACCAAGCCTCCGGCCATCTCGTCAACGCTTCGAAGAGCAGCTTTATTGTGGGCCCGTCCACCACTATGAGGCACTCTGAGATCATTCAGCACTCCACACGATACTCACGAGGACAGCTTCCATTCGACTACCTTGGATGCCCTATCTTCCTTGGCCCTGCTCATCATCATTATTTTGATGCCGTGCTAGGCAAGCTAAGGAAGAAACTAGAGGGATGGAAACTACGTTTCCTCTCCCCCGGAGGCCGCATCCAACTAATACGACATGTCCTCATGAGTATCCCACTACACATTTTGGCGGTCCACTCACTATCACTTACGGTTCTCCGCTCGGTCGAACGCCTATGTGTACGCTTCCTATGGTCTGGTCATTTCGAGGGGGAGCGACGTCACCATTGGGTTTCTTGGGAGAAAGTGTGTCGGTCGACGCTCGAAGGGGGTCTAGGGATCAGACGCCTCTCGGATGTCCAAGACATGCTTCAAAAGGAACTCGTATGGCGTATGCGTACCACCCACTCCCCATTGGGGAGTTTCATCTTAGCTAAATACAAAGAATGGGCCCGACGCGAGCTTGATATTCGGGGCACCAAGCCATGGCGGACATGGCAGCGCCACTGGCTTGAGACGAGTCACGTGACCCGTTGGCACATCGGTAGAGGCGACATTAGCGCTTGGTATGACACCTAGCATGCTGATGCGGCGCTCGCCTCTCATCCTCAGTTCGTACCACACAGTGTGCGCCTCAAAGTGGCCCAGTTGCTTAGAAGCAACACACCACACCTATGGGAGCAGCACGGCCTTCCCTTGGCGACTTTATCCGAGGTCCAGACTACCCCTCTTGACCTTAGTCCTGATCGTGCCATCTGGACACTCACACCCCAGGGAGCATACACGTGTCGTTCCTCGTGGGAGCATTTCCGTGTGAAATCTCCCTCAAAGCACTGTGGTCAGCGCATTTGGTATCCGGCGATCCATACACGTGTCTCCTTTTTCATTTTGAGAGTCCTCCACCGAGGCCTCCCGACTGACGACCGAGTGGCTCGGATAAGCTGTTCTCTTAGTTCGCGCTGCCATTACTGCCCCACTCTCCCGCACGCAGAGACGATAGATCATCTCTTCTTCCATAGCGAGACGGCAGTGGACTGTTGGCATCTCATCACCGATTGTCTTCGTCCTTTGACACCGTCTGAGTGTTTCAGCAAGTTTATCCTCTCGCCGACTCGCTCTGCAAGGAGCTCCATCCTCCCCATCACCGTAGCTTATCTTCTATGGGAGATTTGGAAAGGGAGAAATTCATCTCGTTTTGTAGGTACACCTATGCGAGCTGAGGACATCAGGCGTCGGTTTCAGCTGTGGCTTTGACGCATTCAGCCGCTCCTCACACCGCGAGACATCTGATCACCACTTGCATGCAACCTCCTCTGCTCTATTGGCATCCTAGTGACCCCCCTCGCCACCCGCATCCAGTATCGAGTAGTTTATTGGCTCCCACCGCCAATAGGCTTTCTCAAATTGAGTGAGGATGGTGTGGCGAAAGGGAACCCAGGGCCAGCAGGGGGTGGAGGTGTCCTCCGCGATCACACAGGGAGCCTCCTTCTTGCCTTCTCTTCTTTTTATGGCGTACAAACTAATACAGTAGCCGAGGCTATGGCGATACGTGATGGTCTCCTCCTCTGTGAGGAACGGAACCTTCATAATATCATCGTGGAATTGGACTCACAGATATTAGTTGATATGTTTCGTGCAGGCACATGCTCCTAGTGGCGACTACGTCGAGCATGGAATGACATCATGCGGTGTTGCTCGCGTATCGCGTGCTTTCGTCATCAGCTGAGAGAGGGAAACCAGACAGCTGATGCCCTCGCCAACCATGCGGTTCACGCTCGCACGAACTCCGCTTTTTCCTATTCTTGGCAGGAGCTTCCGCCCATGGCTCGAGGATGTCATCGGCTCGATCGTCTTGGCTTGCCCTCCCTCCGCATACGCTGCCTCCTCGTGACGCCCGGCCCGCGGGATTGGAGGATCGCCTAGAGCGCCGGCGTACGAGGCGTGGAACGTGCCCGCCTCGACTAGAGCGTCACTCCGCCCACTCCCAGCACACATGAAGAAGATGACGAAGAACCACAGCGCGACCAAGCGCTACAATGACCTCGTGGAACCGCTCTGGAGAAACGACGACGAACACACTTCCTCAAGCGTCCGCGAGGTACCACTCATGTATCTTTTCTTTTCCCTAACTATGGGCGTGGACGAGGGATCCGAGTGTAATTGGGATATATATACTCGATCCACGCCCACAAACATTGAAAAACACTACACTCTACAAATAAAAACCCCCTGGGTGGCATCCAGGGCACGGCTGAATCAGACTACGGGCTTCACCCTAGGGTTGGACGTACCCAGCACCGTGATTTTTGCCATTAAAAAAAAAAAGAAAAAAGAATAGTGCTATTCTATCCACGATACTTTGATGTCCATCTAACGTATCCTTTGAATAGGAATGTTTAGAACACATGCTTAAAGGCTAGTAATCTCCGTATTATGATCTCATCATAATTCACTAAGTGCGATCATGTATTGATGGACTTCATTATACACATCACACGTGCATTATAATGAATATGTTATATTAATGAACATGGAACGAGGTGTGGAATGTGTGATTGGCTTGCCGGTCACATATATTTCCATCAAAATGTTATGACTATAAGTAATCTTGCAAGGATTAGATGTGCTCAGATTGCAAGGTTATGACTACAAGTAATACGCATTTATTATATTGTGAGAATAAAGCTGATATCCATGTTGTCAAGACTCTCGTACAACATGATCACACCAAGCATGTAGAGACTGACTGACAATTGAAAAATGATAAGCTGGACCCTAGAATCATATACTAGACACATGTTAGATAAACAAAGGGGATGAACTCATGATATCTTCATGAGATGGCACCAAAATGAAGTTACATGATATCTTCATCAATCATGGAGCTATACGACATCTTGATGATCCATGACTTCACCAAATTTTTTTACTTGCTTTTTATAATCGTTAATCACGTTGGATATTATTTAACGTCTTATTGTTAAGGGGAGGGCTGTGAACTCTGTTGCAAGTGTGGATTACACTCAATGGAGAATATACATCTTAGTGTACCTGCGAACGTTCGGTTAAGAAAGGTGAGGGGGATACATCATCCCACACCCCCGCCACCACCACAAAAATGTGCCAGAGGGAGACTTGACTAGTCTAAGCCCCCTCAAAGAGCGGGGCATGCAGAAATCCAAGCGCTCCCATTTTTCTTGTCCTTTTGTGAGGAAAGGCCCCAGGGGCCCATTTTGCTTGTTAATTAAAGGAGTTTCACCCCCCTTGATCCCTAACCCGTTACATAGCCGCAAAGTGATGTTTCTGTTTATTCTTCTTGTCTCCTCCTCTCTTCCCTCTCTCTCTCTCCCCCTTGGGTTATTCTCCTAATTACTCCTTTGTTACTTCCTTGGGAGTTCAACCTGGAGGTCCTTTACTGCACCATATGACAAGCCTGTGCCCTGCACTAAAATCCTTGGATGGTGACATCATGCCGGTGACATACAGAGGTTCTTTATCTATCTCTGTATGCTGTCATGTTGATTTTGTCCCGGTTGTTGTATTCCGTGTTTTGCGATACCAACTTGGATATCTTTCAACAGAACGAGAAACGAGTTTCTTTTCCATTGCTCTCTCCTTTCTTCCCTTTCCCTCAATCTTACTTCTTTTTCCAGACTTTGAAATGCATTTTACTCTTCTCCTTCCCTCCTCTTCTCCTCACCTTCTCTCTCCTATTCTACAATACGAGTACTTTCTTTAGCGCGAGCTCCGAATGTCCCTTTCTCTTGGAAACTAATGCACGATACCTGAGTTTTACATCCAAGTGTGATAAAAAGACGTACTATCCTAATAGATTATTTCTGATGGATGTATGTGTTATGGGGCTTCCAGGCAAGACGAAGAAACGGATTCCACAAAATCAGAAAACTCGAATTGTAAAATGCTATGCTGGTTAGAAAAAGAGTATACGATCTGACTGATCTCTATTTATCAAAGGTTATCTCATTCAAAATGTTCCGAGAATACACATTATGAGCTGCTTTGTAATATGTATGAGAATATCAGAATGAAGAAAATATAACTTTGCCCTGATTATTTAAGTTACTGGAGTTTTACAATTGTCGTGATTTGCAATGTGCATTGTTATGGATGATAAATGATTAATTGTCGTATTCGAGTTAATCATATTCCAGTACGAGTTAGGAGAGCAGATCGTTGGGATCGATGATGCCGCCTCGCCGTTGTCGCTGCTTGCCGTCCTCTCTCTCGCTGTTACTCAGCGGCGGTCATTCATCAGCCTGCCCCGGCGAGTTATATACCCACAACCTTTTTTGGGAATATGGGATCATCGTTGCTGATTTCGTTGTATATTTACAGATCCACAACAAGTCATCAAACCTATCAGCTCTAAAATAAATCGGCTAATGATTCCGACAGCGGGGAAAGAAATAGAACGAAATAATAATAGCCTAGTTGTGGTCTGTGTTGGCTTTGACAAGCCTAGAACCCTCTCTCAAGAAATTGCTAGAAACGGCAAGCAAGAGCAAGAGAGAAAAAGAAAAAAAAATTCACGTAGAAGAAGCGAACAGCGTTTTCTCAGGTGCACATTTCATCAAACACTTAACCCTTTATATAGGGTCCCACCCGAGCAGACGTAGGACGAAAGACTCTAACTGACTCAGCATGCCAGCTGTCCTCGCATCCCCGTTGGCAGCATCCTCGCCGTTATAACCCCAGGAGATGGACGGCTACGATTATCCTGAAAAACAGAAATAACAAACTGACGAACGGAATTCCCAAATTTGTCTATCGGCGGCGAACCACCGGAGACGGCGAAACGTATCGGAGAAGCTTGAGCAACTTCCATCAGTCTGTTCGCCTCTTATCGGAGATCGGTCAATTTTTGCAGCATAATGTCTTTTAAATGAAGTCGAAAAAACAGGTTCAAAGAAGTATAGCTCGATCATTAAGACGGGTGTACAGATTTTACGATAGAATGAGCGATGGATTTAGTAAAGCTACATATTAGTAACTGGGAGCCGATGATCCCCGTCTTCTGGTGAACCAAGAGAACAGGAAAGAGAGGGAGAACCACAAGCAACCGTCAGAGCGAGGAGAAGGCCGGCGGTGGCGGTCCTCTCGGCGCCCGGACGCCTGGTCGATGACCCAGCAGACGGTGAAGAAATCCGCAAGGGGACAGGGAAGAACCAATCCTCCACGGGATGTCTAGTCGTACTCGGACCCGGCCGGCTTGAAATCGCGGAGAAAAGTTGCGAACAGAGGATGATAGATGTGCGAGATGGGAATACAGAACTCGTGAAGCTCCTCTCCGTCTTTCTCCGGAATCCCCACCTTCACTTTCACGTATCCCTTCTTCGCCTTCGTCTCCTTCTCTAACGCCATCTCTTCCGCCCTTCCTCCGCGAAGACGATCAGCGAAGAAGAAACACGGCCAACTACGGATGAAGAGTTGTCCCAGTTGCGAAAAAGGGATAAATTTTATAGGGAAAGAAGACCGAGGTCGGTTGTTTGAACCAATGGCGGGATCCAGCCGATGCGGAACACTTTTGAACAGGTTAATGTTTTTCTTGGCTGTTTGTTTTCCCACGACTAACCAACCTGTCAACGAAGCATTTTTAAGTTTTGGACACGGAAGATTCTCGGCTATGTTCGCGGATCTTTGTTGCACGCTGGTTGCTGCGGCAACTCTTACGAACGTCGCATTTCATATTTTATTTCATTTTGATTTTAGCACACACACTATCTAATTGTGAATTATATGCAAAATAACATGATTTTTTTTTGAATTAATAGACAAACCACAATAATAATCGCGAAACGTGTTTATGGAAGGAGAATAAGCGTAGTTGACGAATAACGAAAAAGAGGGGTTGATGCTTTTCGAAACTAATACGGACCCCAAAAACTGAGTCAGGAACCAATCGACATAAAACAACCCTCGATGCCAAAACTGAGGCACCTTTATTTTGCCGGATTGTAAGATGAGATGCCAAAACAACATCATAAATTTATCTTATCACAAATTATGCATATCAGAGTTTATTATGTTTTAGACAGTATCAGATGATCTTTCTCTAGTTTTGTTTGACAAAGAATTTGTGCTGGGGGAAAACAAGTCATGAAATTATGGGTAGCATTCCGTGGAAAAGATGGTACTTAAAAGTTTTCCTCAAAAAGTGGTGTGGTGCGGACAATGTGGCTACCGTCAGGAAATAGGTTCACATGAATATTGTACTGATTTGTAAGTCACCTAAGCAAAAATTTTAGTTTAGTAATAAAAAAAAGATATTTGGTATGACTCACTGGGGGGTCTAATTTACGGCGGCACAAAAGAAAAGGAATAACCGTTCTGGGTTTCTGGTCGCTGTGGAAGTTTATTATGTCTGTTTTTGAAATGGTCATATGGAGATTTCATCGTTTTCATTTATTGCTGTTGAATGGCCTATATAGGAAACAAATTTATGCGACCTTATAACAAATTTTGTTGGGCTTCGTTAGATCACAATTTTAGCCCGTGTGTTGACTGGGTAGTTCTATCCTTCTCCTTTCAGTTGGTGTAGACATCAATAAGAGAAATGGACTCTTCCAGAAGAACCCCCACCGTCCTCTCTCTCGGGAGCGACGGAGGGGTTACGACGTCATAGAACCGATCGGCTCTTTGTGCAATCAACCATCCGTTGATCCGATCGCAGTACGCATCTGATAATCGTCCAAAAGAAAGAAGGCTAGACAGGGAGGGTTGTGAGGATCGCAGGAAGAATTTCGTTAAAAGACCATACGATCTGTTTGGAGCACATATAAGGCATCGTTCGATTGGAGCAAAACAATTCCCATACTTAGAGTTCAAAAAAAGAGATTAAAAGAAGTAGTGATGTTTCATCGAGACAGATTTAGAGTTTCTACAGTGAGTTATGAGATGGAACCCAGTAAGATTCAACTTAGTAGCTGCTCGCGGATGATCCGGGTCTTCGTGTGTAGAGTGAGAACAAGAAAGAGAAAGAGGCACGCATGCCACGGCGAGATCGAAGAGAAGGCCGGTGGCGGGGCTCTTGGCGATGATCCAGCAGACGGTGAAGAAATCGGCGAGGGGACAAGGAATAACGAATCTGCCGTAGAAGGTGTAGTCGTGCTGGAACACGGGGGGTTTCAACTCGACGAGAGACTGGAACAGCGGATGACACAGGTGCGTGATGGGAATCCAGAACTCGTGTGGCTCCCCGCCGTCCTTCCGGTGAATCCCCACCAAGACTGGCACGCACCCCTTCTTCGCCTTCTCCTTCTTCTCTGGCGCCATCTCTTCCTTCCTTTCTTCCTAGGAGAAGACGATCAGTTCGCTGGCTGGATGGTACAGAGAAGAAATACTCCCAAGTACGAATGGCGTGGTGTTCCAGTTGCGGAACAAGGGTGGAGTTTAGAGGGGAAGAATATAGAGATCTGTTGTTTGTGCGAACTGCGAGTTTCCACTCGACGCGGAACACTTTGGAACGGGTTAATGTTTCTGTTTGTCTTTCGATGGCTCCAGATACTCTTTGGAATTTCAAAATGGGGGATTTCCGGCTTCTGTTTCCTCTCTCGCGTTGACTGACGGCTTCCTGACGAAGAGGAGGGATCGCTGTTTGTATCCTCACGCTGCCGTCTTCCGAACGTTGACGGTATCCTAGTTTGCATTTTCAGCATGTCTTTTCCGACTGTGGGCATTTGTGCTTGTGGCCATACCTTGTATTTGGACTTGGAAAGGTGAATCCCAAGTGTGGGCCTTCGAGGAGCCCATTACTACCTCTATGTAAGGGGGGCTGCCCCCTCTACAAGAACAAAGAAAAGGAAGAAAAACTATATTTTCTTATAATTTTATTATCAATTTCAGTTTTTAATTGTTTTACAGTTCTGCTACTCTGATTTTGAGTATGGAAAATCTAGCTGATCGTCACCATTGCCGCCCCTGCCATGATCACGCCCAGTGTAGCCCTGGCCGTGAATTCGTGGCCGCCGCACTGTAGCCCAGCACTGTCCGGGACCGTGCAAAGCTTCTATCCTTCTTCGCCTTCGCCTTCTTGCCTCCTCTGCATTCTCGATACAAGTGAGATGTGATTTTGAATGACGAGTTGAGATTGAATGACCATTCTATCATCAACTGTTCGGGTGTAATGCAAATGGATGATAATGCACATGCACGCGCAAAAATCAATGAGAAGTATGTACTTCGTGTCAAAAGACACTAGCGGCTGATAAATCACGTCATGGGGACCCTTGTGTATGCCATAAGGGTCCCAATGACCTAAGCATGGAGTTGAAGAATGATGCTGTGAGCACGGCTGCTGCTGCTAGTGCGCACGCCATCAATCGGTCCAACCAAGGATGTATCGTTTGAAAATCTATCTTATGGAACATCAACAGTATCTATACTTATTCTAACCCCAGCATTGGAGACACTTTGGGGATGTACTAGAAAGAATAATGCACACGTAAATGGGAAGAGGTGCGAACGCACCAGATTAGTTGTGACCCTGTCATCCGCGCCACTGATAATGGGAGCAGTCGAGCAATAGGTTGGTGATGTGTACGGCATGCAAGGACGGCGTGGGCATTGCGGGAAGAGTTGGCGATGAAGGCATGGACGATGGCACGCGTATTGGAGCACAGTTAATAGGGCACAATGTAGGTGTAACACTGTAGGGGGGGCTGTGGTTGCAAGACATGGCAGTGGCATGGCACGGGGTTGAGCAGCGCACTATGTGGTCGATGGTGGAGCGGGGTAGCTGACACCAGCATTTGCGCAGGCAGCTCAAGAGCAATGTGGCACCTCGGGACAGGATGAGGCAGCAGTACGAGAGCAAAAACTGTACTTATGTTTGATGTACTTACTGGTGGTTTAATTTAACTTGGCAGTTCTGACCAAGATGAAGAAATGGACTCCAGAGTTCATAAAAATCTCATTGTAATTTGTTTTGCTAAAAAAAAGAGACTAGAATCTTTATGGTGTTTGATTATTAAAAATGATCCTAGTTACTATATTCAGAATACACGTATTCATAGTTGGTGTAATATGCATGCACATGCAAGACTCTTGTTGGGGTTTGTCAGCCCCCCCATTACGAGAATGTGGAGGGGGGGGGGTTGACTAGTCAAGCCCCAATAAAGAGGAGGAGGATATGAAAAGGCTGAACCCTCCCTCTTGTCTATGTGGGGAAGATGAAAAGGCTTGTTTTGCCAATATGAAAAGGCTCATGGATTTTCATATTCCAGACCTTTCACATTCCCTTAACATGTAAGTGACCCTCTATAAATAGAGGGCAAACCTTTTCTCAATGAGATGCATATGAGTTTTCTGTTCATTCTTCTTGTCTCTTCCTCTTTCTCCTCTCACTCTCCCTTAGTTTCTTTTCATCACTCCTTGGTGGTCACTACCTTACCTTGGGAGTTGAAAAAGTTGCTCTACAGCACCGCACGAGAGGCCAGTGCCCTGCAACGAGAGCCTTGGATGTTGGCATCACGCCGGTGATGTAAATAGGTTCTTGTTATCTGTCTCTATACACCGGCACGTTTATCTCGTCCGTGTTGATTCCGCATTTCCACCGTAGCGTCTTGGGTCGTTGTTTTCTTCAACGAGTTTCAACAAGTGGTATCAGAGCTATTCGTTGCTTTACTCAGATTTGATATGGTATCGTCTTCATCTCGTTTTGATGTTGAGAAGCTAGACAGTTCATCAAACTTTAACCTGTGGCAACAGCGGGTGTACGATCTATTGATCCAGCAGGATTTGACGTTGACCTTTGATGGGCCGAAGCCTGATAATGTTATGGCGGCTGATTGGCACAAGTATCAGCAGAAGGCCGCAAGCACCATTCGTTCGTGTTTATCCGATAGTGCTCTTTATCATGTTCTCGGCGACAAGGATCCCGCGGCGATTTGGGATAAGTTGGCAAAGCGCTTTGCATCGAAGTCAATAATGAGCAAGTTGGCATTGAAGAGAAGATTTTTCGGGCTATGAATGGATGAAGGTGCTGATTTATTTGTTTATATTGATTGTTTTAATCAGCTGATCAGAGAACTGATGAAGATTGAGGAGGTGTTTTCCGATGAGAACAAAGTGATTTTTCTGCTTGTTTCTCGAGTCGCATGATCACCTCGTGACGACCTTGTTACATGGAAGCAGAGCGCCAGGTCTTGAGGAGGTTATTACAACCTTGATGGAGTATTATCAGCGGAAGAAAGGAGCTGAAGATAACCATGAAGAGGCACTCTACGTGAAGAATGGGAAAGAAAATGGATGGCAGAAGGAGAAGGGGAGGTCAGGAGAGAAGAACGAAAGTCTCATACAAATTGATTAAAGAGCGTGACATGCCACAAGTGTTATGAGAAATGACATCTTTGGAGAGATTTTCCAAAGTTGAAGAATGGGAAGACGGATGCTGTTGAGACAAGCACTACTAATGTCGTGAGGGTTGAGGAGGGTAGCAATGGAGACGTCTACTCTGCCTTGGTTGCGGCTGGTGAATTAGTAGACTCATGGATTCTGGATTCTGGCTGCTCTTACCATTTATGCCCTCACCCTGACTGGTTTTACTCTTATGTGAGTGCTTCACGAGTCGTTTCTATGGGGAACGATACTCCTCGCAAGATTGTTGGCGTTGGAGCGGTGAAGATCCGAATGTTTGATGGAACAATCATAATGCTGAGAAATGTGCGGCACGTGCCGGAGCTACGACAAGGTTTGATTTCCCTCGAGTACTTGGAGGCGAATGGCTGCACATTCAAGGCTGCAGACGTAGTATTGAAAGTTTGTAAAGGAGCGCTCATTGTGATGAAGGGGGCACGATGTCGGACGTCGTCAACACGTTGTTCGGTCGACAGCGAGGGTAGCGGCTCAGTATCGATTAAGGATCTCTATCGGACGACGACGGCGAGTGTCGTCCGATAATGCAGATGGAGAGATATGAATAATGACAGAAATGCAAAGAATCCTAACTGTAGTACGTGCGAGTGCCGATGTGCGGTTGTGCCGTTCCAGAGATCCGACGGGGTCACCTAGGATATAATCAACTAGACCACCCGTACCTCGCCTATGAGGGTCGAGGACGACTATGTCGCCGAATAAGAATATCCCACTTAGATGCCCCCACTCGTCAGGCTCGCCCGACGCGTACCAGCCAGGTAAGACTCTCAAAGAATTCGTTGTCGTTTTCTCAACCTGTCTCACTCACCTACGTCTACCGAGCGCGCAGGATGCAATACGAAAGCGTACTGAAGTAGATAAGAGACGTAAAGAGCAGAAAGAGAGGGATACCTTCGTCGCGTCCTACGATAGATATCTCGTGAAACTTGGAATCTGGAGCAACAACTGTGCTTGCGCGGGCGCGGGTGTTGGAGAGACGAGGGGAGCAGCGATGCAGCGGCGTGGGCGACCGGTGGAGTGGAGGGGCACAGCACAGGCAAGAGCCAACGCTCGGCACTCAATGTGGTTGGGCGTAGCAGGGCAAGGCATTGGGGCGCGGGTCACTGTATGGGGTGTCGGCGCGGTGCGGCAGTCATCGCAGCACGGGCGCGGCACCGCACGGTGAGGCGCGGTCGCAACTCGGGCGCGGAGCAGGGTGCGAGTTTGGATCCCGGGGCAGGGTGCCGAGCGCGCACGATGACCAACGCATCACGGATGCGGGGCGGCGCAGTTGCGGAGCAGCATGGTGTGGCATAGGCATGGCTCCAAAGCGGACGCGGGCGGTACCCGGCTGCAGGCAGTGGCGAGCTGTCAGTGACGGTAGTGGGTGGTGCTCCTCTTAGTGGTGTCGGCAGCTGTCCGCAGGGGGCGGAGCGGAGGTGTAGCGTCGCGCGCGCAGGGAGCCGGGCAGCGTGCACATTAACGGAGGCTTTCGTGTGGTGGCGATCAGTGGGGCGGCAGGAAGGCCGGGAGGGCGGCCTCGTGTCCAGTCTAACGGTGGTGGCTAAACAGACAGGGGGGCGGCGAGGCCGGTCGAGCGGCGGCGGACAGAGCGGTGGCGGCGGAAGAGGCGGCACGACGGCACGTTCTCTCTCCTTCTTCTCTCTCCCTTCTTGTACTTCTTCTTCCTTCTTCTTCTTCCCTCTTATTCTTCTTTCTTGTTCTTCCTCTCCTCGCGAGGGTGACTCTTCAACTTCTCAGGTTAAACTTTCAATATGAAATTCAAGAGTGGTTCGGGGGGCGCCCAGGCCTCACTTATATAGGAAGGATAAATGGGCCCCTTAAACTACAAAGGGAAAAGAAAATAAAAGGGGCTTATTAGGCCCACTAGGTTCATGGGAGGGGATGGTATTCTCATATGGGAATTTCCCCTCACTACAACATAGATGAGAAGACAAAATTATGAAAGACGAGAAGTGCAATAAAAATAAAAAGATAGATGGGATCGAAGGGGGGGTGCGCCGCTATCCGGGATATCTGAATCAGGGTGTGCACGTTGTCGCTTTGGCTAGTTGTTCGGGCTGGATGCGAGTCGGTGGCGAGATTGAAGGCGGTGCCGACTGCTCGAGCGATGGTCGTGCGGTCTCGGACGGGGCTGCACCATCAACCCTCCCGGGGTGGAAAGGACTCGACTCCGGCGAGTCAAGGTGGATGAACGGTAGCGGTTGGAGTAGGTCTGGCCGAAGGCAGTGGAGCTCGTCTTCTAAAATCCAGGTGTCATCCACGCATGTTCGTCCTGTCCAACGCACCAGCAGCCTCCTCGATATCCCCTCCCCTGCATGTTCAATTACATCCTCTAGTACACGAGCGATTGCCTCGTGCCTATCGGGCAAATCAATTGGGGGAGTGGTCGCCGCAAACCCACTCACACTGATGGAGTCTAGAGAGGCTGAGTCTGGGGGTGAGAAGGGGCCGAGTACGGAGCTAGGTCCACCGCATTGAATATTGAGCCTAGTGTCCGCCCGTCCCAATGTCGTTACCGGATGCCGGTATCGGGACGAATGCTGAACCGGATACTGGAACTTGATTTTTTGGTATCCATTTTTTTCGATATCCGGATGCTGGATGTCAGTATTGGATATCGGTTGCTACAATGCCAATATCCCATACCGATATCCGTTTGGTACCAGCATCCGTCTCCATCTCAGGGGGACAGATGATGGTATCGAATCTTGGATGCGGATATCGGTTTTCGATATCCGCATCGAATTTCATAAGTTATGAAATGTCCTCCGTCTTACTCCTCTTTTTTCAAAGGGGGACAACGGTGAGCAACGGTGAGCGATTAACAGCGAGTGGGCAACAAGGAGCGGCGGGGAGTGGACAGCGGTGTCGGCGGACGAAGGCAGCGGTATGGGTTTCTTGATCGCTCTATGATTGTCTAGCATTTCAATCTGATTCCTATGATTTCCCCATTCGAATGAAACTGGAGAGTTCATTCTCAACCTTCTAGGAATCGGTGAAGTTGAAACAGACAAGAACGATCGACCAATCAGCCCTGTTCCCATAATTGCCAGCGTGGAGGTAAAATTTCTTCATTTAGTGTTGAATTTCTAAGAAATCCTCATGAATTTTGTTGAATTTCAAGGTCTGAAAACATGTTTAATTTTCATTATTGTTCATCTTGTTTGCAAATGCGAATATCAATGTCTCCCTCTCTCCATTTCTCCCTCCCTCTCTCTCTCTCTTTCCATTTCTCCCTCTCTCTCTCCCACTCAATTTCTCCGTCCCTCTCCATCTCTCCCTCTCTCTCCACTTCTCCCTCCCTCTATCTGTTTGCTTTTTTCCCTCTCTCTCTTTCTCCATTTCTCACTCTCTCTCGATTTCTCCCTCCCTCTCTCTCTTTCTATTTCTCCCTCTATATCTCTCTCTCCATTTCTCTCTCCCCCTCCATTTCTCCCTCCATCCATCTCTTTCCATTTCTCTCTCTCTCTCTCACTCAATTTCTCCCTCCCTCTCTTCCTCTCTCATTCCATTTCTCCCCCTCTCTTTCCATTTCTCTCTCTCTCTCTCACTTCTTTTTCTCCCTCCTCTCTCCCTCTCTCTTTTTATCTCTCCCCCTCTCTTTCCATTTCTCTCTCTCTCTCTCTCACTCAATTTCTCCCTCCCTCTCCATTTCTCCCTCTCTCACTATTTGTCCCACACTAATCACTGTGAAGCGTTGGCTCCGTGCGGACAACAAACGTTGGTACAATGACGTCGAGCTAGATGTGGATGCTGACGACGAAGAAGATGGTGTGGTTGCATGTGCTCGAGGTACAGGTCACATAACTCAACTAGATCTTCTTATTTCTACGTAATGATCGTTACTTATCACTTATCTTATGCAACGCAGGTGATGATCAATTGAGCACAAATCTCTGACAGAGCCATTAAGACTACGCTTTTTTGAAAGGATTACAGTCATAGCATACGTGTGAATTTTGCTAGAAATCTCGAATTAACGACGTGTATGGATTCTTTTAAATTTATTCAAATTTTTATACATTTTCCAAATATGTAATTGAATATCCCTAGATTACTATGACGATTCCGATGAATGCATAATATTATATTTTATATCAACTTGAATAGACACTTTCAGTTCTTGTTGCAAGGTTATATCCATCATCACTATATTCCTCCAACTGTCGAATTAATAATCTTAGTAACAATCAAGATAATTAATCCCTGTAATTAAATATACTGCCAAGAAGTATACTTACTCGTCTAGTATATGTATTCACTACATTACACATTTCTATTCTCTTAAAATAACAGTATATTAATGTCCTAATAACAATAGTTTTTAGTTAAAAATAACAATTCTACAACAATCTAGTTATGGTTCTACGTATTTTATTAATACCACTAGTTGTTATGTCATATTAAATCTATCGTTAATTTTATTTACTATATTAGCGACTTTATTTACTCAACATTAATATATATTAATTACCTAGTAGCATTATTATTTACTTCAATAACTATAAAACCCACTTTTGTTTTCCTAAAATAGCAATATATTTATTTCTTAATACCACTAGTTGTTATGTAAGATTAAATCTATTGTTATTTTTATTTACTATATTAACAACATTATTTGCTCAAAATGACTATAGATTAATTGCCTAGTAGAATTAGTTGTTAGGACATATTAACATTACTATTTAATTCACTAACTATAAAACGCAATTTTTTTTTCCTAAAATAACAATATATTTATTTCTTAATACCACTGGTTCTTATGTAAGATTAAATCTTTTGTTATTTTTATTCACTATATTAGCAAAAATTTTTACTCAAAATGACTACATATTAATTATCTAGTATCATTAGTTGTGAGGTCATATTAACATTATTAGTTCATTCACTAACTATAAAACGCAGTTTTGTTTTCCTAAAATAACATTATATTTATTTCTTAATACCACTAGTTGTTTTGTAAGATTAAATCTATTGTTATTTTTTTTACTATATTTGCAACTTTATTTACCCAAAATGACTATATATTAATTACCTAGTAGCATTAGTTGTTAGGTCCTATTAACATTATTATTTCATTTACTAACTATAAAACGGAATATATTTTCTTCAAATAACATTAAATTTATTAATATTTTTGTTAGCTATATTAGGCAACTCTACCCTCGTTATCATGATAATTTAAAATTTTTAAATTTACATAATTATGGGACACGGGCTGGGGATGATGAGATTGAACTGAAAAATGGCTGGGGTGAATATATAGTCTCACGGCAATTGGAATTTTCCGATATGGGATGCAGACAACTGAACAAAAATTGCCGGATATCAAAAACCAATATCCAGCATCCGAGATTTGCCTCGTCCCTCCCCCTCCGATATCCGGTACCGATATCCGTCAAACCACTGATAGACGATATCGCTGGATATCCGATATCCGATATCCCGAACCGTTTGACTTTTTCCCAGATATCGGATATCGGTTGTCCGATACAAGATATTGGACGGATATCAGGACGGCGAACACTAGTTGAGCCTATTCCCCATGTAGGAGGAATCTCGACAACGTAGGCGTTGTCGCCCACTCTTCGGAGGATCGGGAACGGGCCAGCACTAGGAGCATGTAGCTTCGTAGCCGTCCCGAGAGAGTACCTCTCCGGCCTAAGTCTCACCGTTACTAGGTCTCCCACATCAAAATCTCTAGGTCGGCGATGCAAGTCGGCGGCTTGCTTGTACAATGCATTTTGCTGTGTGATCCTATCATGAATGCGATGATGTAATGCAGAAATATGATAGGCAAATGCAAGTTGTCTTCTGACACCCTAACATGCGGGTCTACGGGAGCTAGGTCTAGTGGTCGACGGGGGGCCTAGCCGTAGGCAATCGCAAAGGTGCTCAACCCGGTGGTACGGTTCACCGAGGAGTTATAGGCAAACTCGATGCGTGGTATGATCAGATCCCACGACACGAGATGTTCACCAACTACGGAACGGAGGAGTTCGCCCAAACTTCGATTGACTACCTCTGTCTGACCATCGGGTCTGCCGATGGTAAGCAGTCAAGAATTTGAGCTTCGTGCCCAAGAGGCTCCACGAGGTCTTCCAGAAGTAACTTGTGAAGCGCACGTCCCGGTTGGACACGATCGCCACTGGCAGGCCACGAAGACGCACAATCTCCCTAAAGAATACCTGTGCGACCTTCGTGGCGTCGGATGTCTTCGCGCAAGGCACGAAGTGTGCCATCTTCGAGAACTTGTCCATGACTACCATGATAGACTCATGGTGCTTTGCGGTGTGAGGTAGTCCTAAGACGAAATCCATACTCACGTCGTCCCAGGGACGCTTGGGCATCGGTAGCGGGGTGTATAACCTAGTGCTTTTCTTGACCTGTTTGGCCGAGGCACAAACGCGGCATTGGGCAACTATGTTGCTGACATCGCGCTTTAATGAAGGCCTATAGAACTGGTATTCTACGGCCGCAATAGTCTTATCGCGGCCGAAGTGGCAGCTAAGTCCCCCAGCGTGACACTCCCAGGTAAGGGAGTTACGTAGCGATGTGCGAGGCACACATAAGTTGTTATTGTAGAACAGGTATCCATCAGTGACGACATAGTCATGATGATCACGTGACGGGCCTCGTCGGACTTCGGCGATGATGGAGCTGAAGTCGGGGCAACTTTCGTACGTCTCGGATGGTCTCAAACCTGAGGACTGTCACCTTCATGACGTTCAGCACATGCGCTCTACGGCTGAGGGCATCAGCGACAACATTGTCCTTGCCCTTCTTGTGCTTGATGACGAATGTGTAGTCCTATAGGTACTCGACCCACCTGGTGTGTCGGTCGCTCAACTTCTGCTACGAGTGCAGGTATTTGAGCGCCTCATGGTCCGAGAAGAGCACAAACTCCGAGGATAGGAGGTAGTGTCGCCAATGCCTCAAGGCCTAGACAACGGCGTAGAACTCCTTGTCGTAAGTGGAGTATCGCAGTCTGGCATCATTCAGCTTCTCGTTGAAGAACTCGACGGGGTGGCCCTCCTGACTAAGGATGCCACCAATCCCAATGCCTGAGGCGTCACATGTGATCTCGAATATCTTCCCGAAGTCGGATAGGTGGAGGACCGGGGCTTGGGTCATCATGAGCTTTATCTTTTGGAAAGCTCGTTCTGCCGCAGGGGTCCAAGCAAATGTCTCAACTTTGAGACAGTAGGTGATTGGAGCCGAGACAAAACTAAAGTTCCGTATGAATCGTCGATAAAAAGTTGCGAAACCTATGAAGCTCCTAATGTCGTGCAGACTAGCCGGTGTCGACCATGACGTGATAGCCCGGACCTTCTCCGGGTCCGCGGCAATGCGTTGCGTGGATACGAAAAACCCGAGTAAGGCGACTTCCGAGGTGAGGAAGCTGCACTTCTTGGGGTGTGCGTACAGCTGCAAACACCGAAGGACGGTGCAGATCTGTCGGAGGTGGTCAAGATGCTCTTCCCTCGAGCGACAAGAGATGAGAATGTGATCAAAGTACACGATGACGAACCTCTCGATGAACGCACGTAGTACCTCGTTCATGAGGCACTGAAAGGTACTTGGTGCATTGGAGAGGCCAAATGGCTCCACTCATATAACCCATCCTTTATCTTTAAGGTGGTCTTCCATTCGTCGCTAGGACGAATTCTAACCTGATGGTATCCACTCCGTAGATCTATCTTGGAGAAGATAGTAGATCCAGCCATCATGTCGAATAAGTCCTATACACGAGGAATGGGAAAACGGTACTTGACAGTTATCTTGTTGATGGCACGAATATCGCAGCACATACGCCACGTGCCATCCTTTTTCGAGGCTAAGAGAGCAAGAACTGCACACGGGCTAAGGCTATCCTGGATAAGGCCCTTCTCTAGGAGGTCCCAGACCTGTCGTAGTAGCTCCTCGTACTTCTGCGGCTCCATACGATAATGAGACAGGTTCGGTAAAGTCGCACCGGGCACGAGATCTATGGCATGCTAAATGTTACGCATCAGTGGTAGCCCAGCGGGTAACTCATCCGGGAAGACATCGCGGAACTCCGATACGAGGGCATCGACCTCGGGTGGCTGAAAAACTACGGACGGATCGGTGGGTATGTCGAGGGTGATGGCGAGGCACAAAGGCGTGTCGTCCCCCTTGCTGCCCAAGTCTCGGGTAAACAAGGGCCCTCGAACGACCACTAACCCTACAGGTTTGGTCATGGCCAACTTGTTCCCCAGCTTCATGGTATAAGGGTACCATTTCACCCGTCGCCCCTGATACATGAACGAACACGTGTTCGTTCTACCGGCTAGAGTGACATCGTAGTCGTATAGCCATGGACGGCCCAGGATGATGCTCCTCACTTTCATCGGGAGTGCATCGCAGAGGACGTTCTCATCGTAGGCACTCACCTTCAACGGAACGCGACATTGACGCTTCACCAGTAGTGAGGAAGCGTCAATCTACGAGACGTCGAAGGGAGTCGGATGATCGATAGCGGCCAAACCTAGTCGGGTAACCATCGTATCAGAGATAGCGTTGATGCAACTGCCACTATCCACGATCAGCTTACACACCTTGCCATTGATCTTGACATATGTGTAGAAGATTGAGGTGCGGAGGACCGCATCGACAAACGGTTCCCGCCGTGGTTCGACCGAAGGGGTCCTAGCCTGGACGGTAACCCACGGTGATGTTGGCCAACGGTCGATTGGACAAACGTGGTGCCATGGAGGGGGTCTCTCGTGCCTCGGTGATCTGTATATACCCAACGTGTCCATCGGGTTCCTCATACTCGAGGGCGAACTCTTCATCTCTGTGATAGTGGCCATCCTATGGTGTGTCCACTCCATACATTTGGTCGGGGTCAACGTCTCTAGTGTCGATCAGAAGTGCCGAAGAGGCACATTGATTGGCCCGGTGTCCTTTCGCTTGGCACTTATAGCACGTTACATGTGCTTGACTCACAGTAGTGCTCCCGGCCAGTAAGTCGCTAGTGGCGGCCAGAGCTAGTGGTGTGGACCCCACGGATGTTGGGGGGTGTAGTTCCCTGCCCCCGGTGGTCAGAATGACCCGTGCAGTCACGGGTGGTGCGGTCCGAGCGGGGTTGGTCCGGATAGGTGGGTTCCGGGGCGCTGTGCTCGTGTTGGCTACTGGAGTGTCATCAGTGGGAAGGTCCATGTGTTCCACTAGGTGGTAAGCCTCATCGACCTCGGCCGGATGGCACTCGAGGACCTTGTTGCGCAGGGCGGGTCTGAGGCCGTTCGCGATAATCCAATGATGACCCGAGCGTCATCCACGAAATGGCAGCACATCCGGCATTCCTTGAAGGCTTCGATGTACTCTGTCACCGTGAGTCGACCTTGCTTGAGGTTGAGCAACGAGAGGAAGAGGGACATCCAGTACTGCCGAGGAACGTACTTGCTCCGCAGCTTCTGCTCCATGTCTACCCAGGACGTGATGGGTCGTCCTCATCACTCAGCGGCGACACGCTCGTTCTCCCAGGAAATCTTGGCCTGTCCGCCAAGTCTCGTCTCTGCGCACTCAACACATAGGTCGTTGTCCATACGGTACCACTGAAAATAAGAGTTCATGTTTGATTCCCAGTCGAGGAACTCTTTGGGCTTCCAGGAGCCTCAAAGATGACAACGTCGGCATGCATGCTTCTCTGGATGCATGCGCGGTGCTCCTCGCGCCGATGTTCGTCATCGTCCAAGTGCCGCTCGGTCACTGTGTAGTCTCTGTGTCACGGCTCCATGTGGCAACGGGGCGGGATCGGCTTGTGGCCACGGTCATCCTAAAGGTGGGGAGGGCCGTCACGAGGTGCGCGGTCGATGGTCATCGCACTGTGTGGATGTATGGGGACATCGTCAACCCTGTAGTGTCGGGGCGGGGGCGGCCAGAAGTAGTCGTCACGGCACGCCAGTGGGTCAGCCATCTGCCTAGGATCATAGGGCATCGGCGGACCTTATATTCGGCGTCCATTTCATGATTATACCGTCGGACGTAAGGGTCCAGGCAGACCGGTCGATCCGCGTCATACCCGCGAGCAGGGTCGTCCCACGGGTGCTGCATATCCCAGGCATGAACATCCTGGAGGTCTCGTGCTAGGTCTCTGATCAGGCATCCACGCGGAGGGACACCGTCTAACCGGTAGTCAAAACCCTCGTAATCATCATCTAGGTCGTGGATGTGTTTCCCTAAGGGTCCTTGTAGAGCAACCCATGACAGGTTGCGTGGTCGCCTCTTGGCGGCCGGACACATGCCAGCTCCATGCTCGGACGTTCGTTGGTTGGCAAACATGCGCTCGATGTGTTCCATCCTAGGGGTCATGGCATGGAAGTAGGCTCCCTGGTCGTCCGGTAGCTCATCTCGAAGCGGGTCCTGGCAGTGTACTCCTCTCTGACCTTGTCTTTGACCCTGTGTGGGGGTCGCTCAGGGAGTGTAGTTGATAACGGGACATTTCCCATGGGGTCGTCGATCTACGATCGTCCTATCCTCGTAGTCACTAGGCGAGGCATCGTCGAAGAATCGTGGTGAGCCGCGTGGAGAGTGCTGTAGTTTACGGGATGCACCGAGGGTTCCGGGGGGCCCAATGTCCCAGGAGCAACCGTACCGTCCGGTGTGGTCTGCGTAGCCTCAACATGTGGTAGTACCGGACGGGACTGGCTACCGGTGTCGCGGGTTGGGGTCCCAAGAGGGCAGTATCATTGCCCCACTCGTCTTGCGACGGGTCTGAATGTTGCGGGGAGGTAGAACCTCCGCGTTGTGCCATCCGTGTCGATCGCGTCTCTACGGCCATTCCTAGGGTTCCTATATGATTTTCGAAAAGACGATGCGATGCAGATGCAACTAGATGCTGATGCGAAGTCGGAGGCGTGCTGTGGGCAACCACAGCCGGGCTCTGATACCAATTTGATGCCGGACGCCATCCGACAAGACGACATCCGGTCGACACTGAGGGTAGCGGCTTGGTATCGAATAAGGATGGCTATCAGATGACAATGGCAAGTATCATCCGATAATGCGGATGGATAGATACGAATAATCATGGAAATGCGAAGAATCCTAACTGTAGTACGTGCGAGTGTTGATGTGCAGTTGTGTCGTTCCAGAGATCCGACGAGCTCGCTGATGACTCTAAAATATGTCATCAAATAATCAAGTTCTCAAGTTTAAATTCATTACAATTATCTTGTGAATTCATGCTAAGTTCATGCATATGTATTATTTTATGAAATCACTAACCCCACTTGATTCTTTTAATCAAGTGGAATATATTTAACGTTTTATGGCTAGTGAACATTCAGAAACAGGTTAAGAAGATCAAGGAAGAGAGGAGGATCAACAGAAGTGGGCAAAAATTCAAGTGGCAAAATTACGAAAATGCCCTGGGCATGACTTAAGAGAAAACCTATAAATACTCTCTTGAGAGAGGAGTTTAGGTGTTCAGAATTTTCTAAGGAAACTAGGGCTTGGAGAAGAGGATTTCTGCACCCTCCAGGAGCTGATGAGCTTTGGAGTTGGAGAGGAAGAACAGACTGAAGATAGCTTGGATTGAAGAACCACGCCCGCCGCAAGGACGTGACACCCGACGTGGAAATCGCAAGCTTCAGCCCTGTAATCCCTCTCTTCTCAGACAATTTTGGTTGGATTGGAAGAGTCACAAGATCTTCCAATGTTTCCCAAGCGAGGATTGTTTCGTTTAGATTTGATTTCAGTTTAAACTTTGTTCCTTTGTTGTTCAAATCGTCTTCCCAAATCTTCCAAAAGAACAGAACTCCTCCGCATCTCCCACACGCCGTGCAGCAAAGCCGCGCTCAGCGTGCACAGCCGCCGCGCAACGCAGCGCGCCGCACTGCACATCACGCAGCACACAGCCGCCAAAGGCCGCGCGCGCCGCGTGCAGCGCAGCGCGCGGCCGCGTGCAGCACGCACCGCGCGCAGCGCGCAGCACGCGCAGCGCACTGCGCGCAGACGCGGCCGCACGCAATCGTGCAGCACGCAGCCGCGTGCAGCACGCAGCCGCGCAGCACGCAGCGCGCGCGCGCAGCACGCGCGCCGCGCGCAGCACGCTGTTGCGTGCAGGCATTCCGATGCATAGCAGCCGCCGCGCTGCATAGTCAGCGCGCAGAGGTCGCCAAACACGCAACACCTGCGCGCAGGTTATCCCTGCACGCAAGGTGTTCGATCCTTTGCCCCAAAGGGCAAGGATCTGTCTACAGAGAAATTCTCGTAGACGGCTTGATTAAGTTGCACTTTAACGTACTGAAAAGGAATTTCTTGCTGTTTTCTTTGCTCCTGTGCATCGACCCTCACTACTCTAACTTGTGAGGTTTATAAATTCGTTGAATAAGCTTAATCCTCACACATGTTACTGATAAATAACCAGTAAAAACACAGTAAAATTTAGCTTATCAACTGGCGCCGCTGTGGGAGCACGGTATTACAGTAGAAAATTCTATTTTCTCTGAATCTACAGTTATCTCTCTAAACCTACAGTCATTTTGGTGAATCTATAGTCATTTTGTGAATCTACTGTCATTTCTCTAAATCTACAGTCATTTTGTTGATTTTCTAGAGCTGCAGGACTTGACAATCCTCAGCTCATTGTTATTCTAACCGCTTGCTGTAGATTTATGGTAGTAACACGCCAGGAGCTGGTGAAAAGTCTGCAGAAAAAGACATTAGAGACGCCACTCCGGATTCTACAGTGACAGAACCAGAAATTCAGCAGAGAAATATGGCTGAAGAGATGCACCAGCAGAATGAGAGGAGGAGGACTATGCTGGATAGGTCCACACCGTCGGGAAGCTTATGCCAAACCGATGTAAATCTGAACATCGGTGACGGTATTTCCTTTCGATATGACAATGCATTAATTCATTCCTTACCTGAATTTAATGGACTGCCTGCTCAAAACCCATTAGAATTCCTTGATGATTTCCACATTAGGTGTTCATCTCAAAACGTTCCAGGGATATCTACAGAAATTTTAAAAATGAAATATTTTCCTCTAACCTTAAAAGATAAAGCATTTTCCTGGTACCGCAATTTAGGAATCACTTTAATTCATGGGAAGAGATGCAGGAAAATTTCTGCAGAAATTTTACCTCTCTCCAAAACTAACTTTTATAGAAGGAAATTCACAACTTCCATCCTCATGATGGTGAGGCGTTTAGTGAATCATGGGAGAGGTTCAATGATCTGTTGAGGAAGTGCCCTCACTATGGAATTGAACAATGTCAACTAGCTCAGATATTTTATGAGTCTCTCTCTGATTTTATGAAAAACAAGGTAAACCTCGCCACGGGTGGAACGTTTTATACTGCATATGAGGATGAAGTCTTTGATATTTTGGAGAGAGTTGCAGAAACTGATTTGCAGGAGATTGGAGCCAATCAGAATGGGAGGAATGTGCAGCCCAAGAGAGCAGGAGTTCTGCAGGTCAACGCCAAGGAGGGAGAGCTACAAGCGGGCCTAAGGGAGACCAACCAGAAATTGGAGGAGCTCACCTCTACCTTGAAGAATGTCTTCCTAGGTAACTCTCCCATCATTAAAGCTAAGATCTGCTCTCTCTGTTTTAGCAGGAACATGAAGATGGAGCTTGCCAAGCCATGGAAGAAGAGGTGAAGGCTTTCAACCAGCCGCAACAACCGTGGGCGGGTCAAAAGCGGTCAAATTTCCAAACGGAGAGGCCCTCCACCAAGGAAACAAGTCGGCAGCTCCACCCCCGTTCCAGCACAGACAGCCACTCCAGCACAGGCCTCCACAACAGCACCAGCTTTCATCGCAAACCCCACCTGATCTCTCCACATTAACTCCGTCATTTCAGATATGATCGAAAAGCAAAATCAAAAGTTGCGGCGGAAATGGAGATGCGGATGCAAGTGATGATGGAGTTTCAAACGAAGCAAATGCTGGATGCTCAAGAGCAGATGAGGAAGATGCTAGAAAGCCTCAGACCTGTCCAATCTGAACACCAAGGTATACAGTTAGATTCTCCTTGCACATCTTATAAACTTCACGAAACCGCCCATCAATCCATGCAACTTGCATCATGTGCAGCATTCCATTCATGATGAGACGAATAGAGATGATCCTGAGGTTCTAGCCATCTCAAAATTGAGAAATGGGAAAGAACTTCAGGATCCTATCGGACTTCTATAGAGAATTCTAAGAAGGGAACCGAACCACAAGAGGGAGAAGGAGAGGACCCCACGTGGAGGAGCCTCTACCTTCTACGAGTGGGCAGCATGTTCCCTACCCTTCCGCTTTAAATAGAAAAAAACCGATATTTGATTATGAAAACCGACTGCTAGAGAATTTTAGAAAAGCCACCATGACTGTTACTGTCGAAGATATGCTTAGGTGTGCACCTTCCCTAAAGAAGTACCTTAAGGACTCTTGCACCATTAAGAAGCCTAGGGAAGTGGTTAAATTATCTGAAAATGCCTCTAGCATTCTTAATGCCATCCCTATCAAAATGAGAGACCCCGGAGCCCCTTTCATTACATGCGAAATAGGAGGAAACACCTTCTCTAAAGTTTTATTAGATACGGGAGCAAGCATAAGTATCATTCCGACCGCATTAAATGAGGAGAGTGGGTTTGGAGAGTTGGAGGAAATTCATATGGACCTACTCTTAGCTGACGGCACTGTTAGGCAACCCGAGGGAAGGTTAACCGATGTCATGATCACTGTAGAGAATTGTGAAATCCCTGTAGACTTTATAGTGACAGATGTAAAGATATCGGGAGACATTAATTTAGCTCCTATCATCTTAGGTAGACCATTCTTGGTTACGGCAAAAACGATTATGGATTGGGAGAAGGGGACGGTTGAGTTTAAAATTGGAAAGGATAGAGTTCAACTGGATATATCGAAAATGATGAAATGTCCTGTAGGAAGCAATGTGGAGTTAAAATTGTGTGCAGAAGATGAAGGAGAGGATGTGGTTAAAGAATACTTGTCACAAGTAGAGGGTAGAGAGCTAGAGGGAGAGATCATAGACCCCCCTTCGGTAGAGGTAGGGCCAGAATTGAAACCTTTGCCCTCATCCCTCAAATATGCATATCTAGATGAGCAGAAAATCCTACCGGTAATCATATCTTCATCACTATCCTCTGAACAGGAAAAGGACTTGCTAGAGGTACTTAGGGAGCATAGAAATGCCATAGGTTGGACCTTTGATGATATTAGAGGAATTCCATCTTTGATCTGTGAACATAGGATATTTTAGAAGAGGAAGAAAACCTTGTAGAGAGCATCAAAGGAGACTCAACCCTTACATGAGAGAAGTTCTTGAGAAAGAAGTGATTAAGTGGTTGAATGCAGGAATAATTTATGCTATATCCGACAGTAGATGGGTGAGTCCTGTACACGTGGTACCAAAGAAATCTGGAATTACCGTAGAAGTGAACGAAAAAGGGGAAGAGGTGCAGAAAAGATTGACCACAGGGTGGAGGGTGTGCATTGATTACAGGAAATTAAATAAGGCGACAAAGAAGGATCACTACCCACTACCCTTCATAGATCAAATACTAGAAAAACTGTCAGGGCAGCAATATTTTTGTTTTCTTGATGGTTATTCAGGATACAACCAAGTAAACATCCCTCCCCATGATCAATAGAAGACAACATTTACGAGTCCCCTAGGGACATATGCCTTCAGGCGTATGCCCTTCGGGTTATGCAATGCCCCGCCACATTTCAGCGATGTATGAATGCCTATTTTCTGATTTAGTAGGCGAATGTTTAGAAATATTTATGGATGATTTTTCAGTATTTGGATCTACCTTTGAGAACTGCCTCCTAAGCCTCACCAAAGTATTGAAGAGGTGCATTGAGTCCAACCTTGTCCTAAGTTGGGAAAAATCTCATTTCATGGTGCAGGAGGGAGTAGTGCTGGGACACACGGTCAGGAACCGTGGATTGAAGTGGACAAGGCCAAAATCGAAATCATCCAGGGCCTTCCACCTCCAACCAACCTAAAACCCTTAGGGGTTTCTCGCCACGCGGGTTTCTATAGACGTTTTATCCTTGATTTTGCTAAAATTTCTAAACCTCTTACAAACCTTTTATCGTCTAAAAATAATGATTTTGAACTAACACTAGAGGCTAAAGATGCATTTTATAAATTGAAAGAAGCTTTGGTTAATGCGCCTATCCTGCAAGGGCCCGATTGGACCCTTCCTTTTGAACTAATGTGCGACGCTTCTGATTTTGCAGTAGGTGCAGTGTTAGGCCAAAGAATTGATAACAAACCCGTGGTGATCTACTACGCCTGCAGGACCTTAGTGGACGCACAACTGAATTACACCACCACCGAAAAGGAGCTGCTGGCCATTATTTTCGCTTTAGCAAAGTTTAGGTCTTATTTACTAGGTAGTAAAATGACTGTTTATTCTGATCATGCAGCTATTAGATACTTGTTAACGAAGAAAGAGGCTAAACCGAGATTGATTAGATGGGTGCTTTTATTACAGGAATTTGATTTGGAAATTAAAGACAAGAAAGGGTGTGAAAATGTAGTAGCCGACCATCTCTCACGAATCATAGGCGCCCCACCTGAACAAATTAATGATGCATTTCCTGATGAATTTGTCCTAACTGCACAAGGAACATTCGTTCCTTGGTATGCACATATTGTCAACTTTTTAGTTTCAGGACAAATTCCTACAGGTTGGACTTCCCACGAGAGAAAAAAGCTACTCAAGGATGCGCGATTTTATTTTTGGGAAGATCCGGAGCTGTTTCACCAAGGACAAGATCAAATTCTCCGACGATGCGTCCCCGAGAGCGAGCAACGAAGCATCCTAGAATTCTGCCACGCAAAACCAGGAGGGGGTCACTACTCGGCCAAGGTAACAGCTCATAAGATTGTTGAATCGGGTTTCTTTTGGCCTACATTATTTCATGACGCGCAGAAATTTTATAACAGTTGTTTAGCATGCCAAGCATCCATCAATATCAATAGGAAAGATAGAATGCCCCTACAACCCATCTTAGAAGTGGAAATATTTGATTTATGGGGAATTGATTTTATGGGTCCATTTCCTAGTTCTAACGGTTATGAATACATCTTGATGGCTGTTGACTACGTCTCCAAATGGGTAGAAGCCATTCCCTCCAAAACCAATGACAGTAAGGTAGTGACCAATTTTATTGAAAAACACATTTTTTATAGATATGGATGCCCACGAGCGATCATTAGTGATGGAGGTTCACACTTCACAAATTACAACTTTAGGAATCTCCTCAAAAAGTTTGGTGTTCATCATCGAGTCACTACCCCATATCATCCTCAAGCCAATGGACAAGTTGAATTGTGCAATAGAGAGGTGAAGAAAATTTTGAGGAAAATAGTGCGTCCAGATGGGAAAGATTGGTCCAGGAAGCTAGACGAGGCGTTATGGGCTTATAGGACAGCTTACAAAACCCTTCTCGGCATGTCTCCCTTCTGCCTTATCTTTGGCAAAGCTTGTCACCTACCACTTGAGTTAGAACACAAGGCCCTTTGGGCTATTAGAAAACTCAACCTAGATTTGGATAGAGCCGGCAAGCATAGACTTCTTCAATTGAATGAGTTGGAAGAGTTAAGAAATGAGGCTTATGAGAATTCAAAGATTTATAAAGCCAAGATGAAGATGTTTCATGACAAGAGCTTGAGGAGAAGAATTTTTGTGGAGAATCAAAAAGTATGGCTTTACACCTCTAGACTAAAACTCTTTCCAGGTAAATTGAAAACGCGATGGGATGGTCCTTCCTTGTTCAACAGGTTTTTGAGAATGGAGCCGTTACAATTTTAGATCCTACGTCTCAAAGACGATTCACTGTGAACGAACGGCTCAAACCCTACTTAGAAGAAGAAGATCTTCACAGCCCCATGAAGATTACGTTAGAAAAGCCATCGCATGATAGCTCATGATCCGATTAGTTGTTGTTTTTACTACGTTTCATATTCGCTCTGCTTGATGACTTTCCTTGTTTTGTTTTTGTTTTTGCGTTTTTGTTTCTGTTCTCGTGTGCAGCCACTCCGATCCACGCCCACCTAACACGTCACTGGACAACACGCATGCTGATCGCTGCCCTTCCTTCCATGCTTTGGTATTCCTTTCTCCATTCTCTCATTTTTTATTTGTCATGTAGGAACATGCCTTTTATTGAGGGGAGGGGAGTACATTTACATGCATTATCCAGGAAATTTTTTTCGTTTTTGCATTCACAAACCATGGATATTTGATGATCTTAGGAGATGATTGTCCAATGATATGCATGATAATTTGATTCTTTTCAAAAGGGTAGAAATGCAAGAGTGGCCAGCTAGGGAATCCTAGGTGAAGTAAGCCTAGCTAGGTGCACTAGGATCCATACCACGACAGTCGTATCTATTACCATTATACTTCTCTCACCTCACCATCCACCTCGGGTTGAGTTAGCACTTACATGCACGAAAAATTTTTAGCTTTAGTGGAGAGTAGGGTTAGTGTTAGCTCATTGGCAGTATTATTATGGCGTGAGTGAAGCTCCTGACCCATGAAGGATACATAACCGTGGGGAATAAGCTGCCGGTCTACTAAGGACGGCACATGGGTAGTGGATAAGCGCCACCAAACTATCAAGTGAAAGCTGCACTGCGCATAAACAAGCAAAAGCTTGCATCATAGTACTAAAGTTGATTGTCATCAAAAATGACCAACAAGCAGAAAATGCCAAATAAAATAAAGGTGGAAAAGCTGTCTCCCGTGTGTTTGAGCCGATGCTACTATAGCCATAGTATTGAGCTAGCATTAATGCCACTCTCTACGCCTGCTCAGTAGTGCGCTGGGGGGGTTAACTCGATCTTATTCCATATACTATGTACTTACTATATGTACTCCATAGATCATGTGCACTTAGTTGAGGTTTAAGGCTGAGATAGATCCTAAATTTCTTCTACGCTGGTCAATTTAAATTGCTGAAAGTACTCCTTGAGAGGAGCATGAATCAAAGTTATCGAAGTCAAAACTCACATTGAGATCATCTTTTATTCTCACCTGCATGTCATTACTAAGGGACTAGTAATGCTCTAAGCTGGGGGGGGTTTGATGACTCTAAAATATGTCATCAAATAATGAAGTTCTCAAGTTTAAATTCATTACAATTATCTTGTGAATTCATGCTCAGTTCATGCATATGTATTGTGTTATGAAATCATTAACCCCACTTGATTCTTTGAATCAAGTGGAATATATTTAACGTTTTATGGCTAGTGACCATTCAGAAACAGGTTAAGAAGATCAAGGAAGAGAGGAGGATCAACAGAAGTGGGCAAAAAATTCGAAGTGGCAAAACTTACGAAAATGCCCCTGGGCATGACTTAAGAGAAACCCTATAAATACTCTCTTGAGAGCGGAGTTTAGGTGTTCATAATTTTCTCTAAGGAAACTAGGGCTTGGAGCAGAGGATTTCTGCACCCTCCAGGAGCTGATGAGCTTTGGAGTTGGAGAGGAAGAACAGACTGAAGATAGCTTGGATTGAAGAACCACGCCTGCCGCAAGGACGTGACACCCGACGTGGGAAATCGCAAGCTTCAGCCCTGTAATCCCTCTCTTCTCAGACAATTTTGGTTGGATTGGAAGAGTCACAAGATCTTCCAATGTTTCCCAACTGAGGATTGTTTCGTTTAGATTTGATTTCAGTTTAAACTTTGTTCCTTTGTTGTTCAAATCGTCTTCCCAAATCTTCCAAAAGAACAGAACTCCTCCGCATCTCCACCACGCCGTGCAGCAAAGCCGCCAGCCGCACAGCCGCGCAGCCGCGCGCAGCACGCTGCTGCGCAGCAACGCTGTTTTGGCAGGCATTCACGTGCATAGGCAGCCGCCCGCGCTGCATAGTCAGCGCAGAGGCTGCATCGCACCTTGACCTGCGCCAGGTTATCCTGCACGCAAGGTGTTCGATCCTTTGCCCCAAAGGGCAAGGATCTGTCTCAGAGGAATTCTCTGTAGACGGCTTGATTAAGTTGCACTTTAACGTACTGAAAAGGGATTTCGTGCTGTTTTCTTTTGCTCCCTGTGGATCGACCCTCACTCGCCCTAACTTGTGAGGTTTATAAATTCGTTGAATAAGCTTAATCCTCACACATGTTACTGATAAATAACCAGTAAAAAACACAGTAAAATTGAGCTTATCAGTCGCCTAGGATATGATCAAATAGACCACCCGAACCTCGCCCGTGAGGGTTGAGGACGACTATGTCGCCAAACGGGAATATCCCGGTTAGATGCTCACACTCGTCGGGCTCTCCCGACACGTATGAGCTAGGTAAGACTCACCAAGAATTTGTCATCATTTTTTCAACCTGTCTCGCTCACCTACGTCTAACCCGAGTGTCGAGCAAGAATTTGTCATTTTTTCAACCCGAGTGCGGCGGTCGTGGCAGCACAGGCGCAGCACAGCACGGTGAGGCACGGTTGCAACTCGAGTGCGGGGCAGGGTGCGAGTTTGGATCCCGGGGCGGGGTGCCGGGCGTGAGGGGCGACCGATGCGGAGCAGATGCGGCGCGGCGGCTGCGGCGCGGCACGGTGTGGCGCGTGCGTGGCTCGGGTGCAGACGCCGGCGGTACACGCCGGTAGGCAACGGCGAGCTGTCAGCGATGGCGGCAGCGGGTGCTCCTCCTCTTAGTGGTGTTGGCATCTGTCCACAGCTGATGGAGCAGAGGTGGGGCGTCGCACGCGCGCTGGGAGCCGGGCAGCGTGCATAGTGACAGAGGCGGCGTGCGATGGCGATTAGCGGGCGGCAGGAAGGCCAAGCGGGCGGCCGCGCCGCCAGTTGGGTGGTGGCAGAATAGGACAGCGGCAGCGGCGAGGCCAGTCGAGCGCCAGCGGACAGGGCGGTGGCGGCGGAACAGGGCGGGGCGGCGGCACGTTCTCTCTTCTTCTTCTTCTCCTCTCTCCCTTCTTTTTCTTCTTCCTTCTTCTTCTTCCTTCTTCTTCTTCTTTCTTCTTCTTCCTCTCCTCACGAAGGTGACTCTTGACCTTCTTAGGTTAAACTTTCAATATGAAATTTAAGAGTGGTCTGGGGGGCGCCCACGCCTCCCTTATATAGGAAGGATAAATTGGCTCCTTAAACTACAAAGGGAAAAGAAAATAAAAGGGGCTTATTAGGCCCACTAGGTTGATGGGAGGGGACGGTATCCTCATTTGGGAACTTCCCCTCACTACAACGTAGATGAGACGACAAAATTATGAAAGACGAGAAGTGCAATAAAAATAAAAAGATAGATGGGATCGAAGGGGGGATGCGCCGCTATCCGAGATATCTGAATCCGGGTGCGCACGTTGTCGCTTTGGCTTGTCGTGCGGGCTGGATGCGAGTCAGTTGCGAGATCGAAGGCGGTGCCGACTCCTCGAGCGGTGGTCGTGAGGTCTCGGACGGGGCTGCGCCATCAACCCTCTCGGGGTGGAAAGGACTCGACTCCGGCGAGTCAGGGTGGATGAACGGCAACGGTTGGAGTAGGTCTGGACGAAGGTGGTGGAGCTCCTCTCCTAAAATCCAGGTATCCGACCCAACGCACCAGCAGCCTCCTCGATATTCCCTCCCCTGCATGTTCAATTACCTCCTGCAACACACAAGCAGTTGCCTCGTGCCTATCGGGCGAAACAACTGGGGGAGTGGTCACCACAAACCCACTCACACTGATGGGGTCTGGAGAGACTGAGTGTGGGGGGTAAGAAGGGGCCCGGTACGGAGCTAGGTCCGCCACATTGAATGTTGAGCCTATTCCCCATGTAGGAGGAATCTCAACGACGTAGGCGTTGTCGCCCACTCTTTGGAGGATCGGGAACGGGCCGGCACTACGAGCATGTAGCTTCGTAGCCGTCCCGCGAGAGTACCTCTCCGCCCTGAGTCTCGCCATCACTAAGTCTCCCACGTCAAAATTTCTGGGTCGGCGATGGAAGTCGGCGGCTTGCTTGTACAATGCATTTTGCTGCGTAATCCTAGCATGAATGCGATGATGTAATGCAGAAATATGCTGGGCAAATGCAAGTTCGTCTTTTGCCACCCTAACAAGCGGGTCTCAGATGGGGCCGCGCCATTAGAGCACATCTACGATCCAACATTTACAAGCTTAAAGGGAGCACTGTGATCGGTGGAGCTGTAAATGCTACACCACGTGAGCCAATGACAAACGACACACTCTTGTGGCGCTTGCACTTGGCCCATATGAGTAAGGCCAGTAGGCCGAAGCTACATGCACGAGGTCTGCTACCTAGGGTGAGGTCATGCAAATTGCACTTTTGCAAGTACTATGTCATGGGCAAACATTGTCGAGTGATGTTCAAGGCGGCAAAGCATGACATTGGTGGTGTCATGGATTAGATCCATGCTGATGTTTGGGGACCCATTGACGTGATGAGCCGTGGAGGTGCTCGATATTTTCTAACGTTTGTTGATGATTTTCAAGGAAATTTTGGGTTTATTTCTTGAACCAGAAGTTAGACATTTTCTCGCGGTTCAAGACTTGGTGCGCAAGAGTTGAGAACCAAACAGGGAGGACGATCAAGGTCTTGCGCATAGACAATGATATGGAATTGAAGAATTTTGAATCTGATCAGCTCTGCGAAGAACATGGTATTTGACGTCATTTTATGGTGAAGAAGACCCCTCAAAAGAATGGCATTGCAGAACACATAAACCACACCATTGCGGGTAGAGCAATGTGTTTGCGGTCGAATGCTGAATTGCCCAAGGAGTTCTGGGCAGAGGCAGTTCCGATGGCGGTGATAACATGCAAATTAATATACTTAATTACTGAATTATACATTCTATTTATGTGTTTTAATGGTCATATTTGCATGTTATCATGATAAAATACATTGAAATTAGTTAACATGTCGTTTTTCTATTATTTCATATTTTTTATCATTTTTTACATGGAATTTGACATTGTTTCAGTGAAGAAATATTTTTTTACATGATTTTATTTGCTTGGTTTAAGGTCAGTAAATCATCTCCTGATTTTTCTGAATTTCTCCCATATTTTTATGAATTTTTCTGACCATTATTTAGGCAAGAAACGATTTTTATTTAATTAAATAATATATTGATTATTTATTTTTCATTTTAAATGCATTTAAAATGAATATCCACGTCATTAAGCCCAAATTGGCGAATGAAGGGATATATTAATTAAATAAGAAAGGAGAGAAGAGAGGAGAGAGATAGGAAAAGTCAAATAGAGTGATTAAAGAGAGAGAGAGGAGAGAGAGAGAGAGTAGAGCGGCTAGAGAGGAGAGAGAAGAAAAGATATTTAATAGGAGGAGAGAGATTTGAAAAGTCAGAAAGAGCTAGAGAGAGAGAGAAAACAAAGGCGGAAGAGAAGATAGAAAAGTCAGGAAAGCGGCTAGGAGGAGAGAGATTAAAAAAAGAAAAAAGCACTATTTTGTCCTTTTCTGTTTTCTTAAAAAGCAGCAAAAAAAGTGCGGCCCACGCGGACAACGAGGGTGCATGTGTCCCGAAACACGGAAAGTGAGAAAATCAAGCCCAGCCAATAGGAAATTCCGTTTTTTTAGAGAAAATAAAAGAGATCCAACGGCCCACATTTGATCTCACTAAAACTGCGATATCTTGAGATCTACAACTCCGATTTGGCTGAAATTTTGAGGCCAGGTTCGTCTTTTCCTCCTCTACAATCTGGACGGTTGGATCTTTAAATAGAGGTCAGAAAAAAGGCGAAACTCACTTTTGGAGGCTCTCCTCAAGCAATTGGCCAGGAAGGACACAGGAGGCATTCTGGAAGTCGTCAGATCTACATCTCTTTATCAAATTTGTAAGTTTCTGAATTGTATTTGATCATCTTCTAGAACGATTCAAAAACGCCTTGGCATGGGCGAAATGTACATGCCCTAGATTCATGTTTTGAATGCATCAGCACTTCTTTCTGATTTGGATTCGAGATCTGACTTTTGATAATTAATTCTTAATCATTTTAGGACATTTCTGCTTCATTACATTTTTAATTTAGGGTCGAAATTGGGGCTTTCCCCAATTTCTTCACTTTCTCTCTCTAGGTTAATTTGATTTGTTTCTCTCTCTAGATTTCAGTTTTTCTTGTTTAGGAATTTAATTTGATATATAAAAAACCCAAAAATAAAATTTGAACCGAAAATTCATCTATTTTGAACTCCAATTCAAAAATCACTTTTTTGATTATTAATTTCCCAATTTTAATTCTGAAAATTATTATAAATTTTATTAAATTGGGAAATTAATAATTTATACTTTTATGAGCTTAAAATAATAATAATATTCTTATCTGGAATTATCTGACCGAAATCAAAATTAGGTTTTACTTAATTTTGATTATTTTAAGAATATTATTTAATATTAATTGAGTTAGATATTATATAATTTGAAATAACTTGACTTGATTCATAAAAATTGTTTGAAAATTCTGAATTGTTGCCTCCTTGCGGATCGACCCCTTGCTTGCTCTATATTCTTATTTAGTAATTAAGGGAATTATAAATTTATTGCATAAGTCTAAAAAGCGCAACGACCACATAATGTTACGTGATTTTTCGGCTTATCAATTGGCGCCGTTGCTGGGGACGCACGGTTTTAATTTTTAAATTATCCTGTGTGGATTCATTACTCTTTATTTTTTATATCAAGTCTTGGATTGAGCTGAGTTTTGCGATTATTTTGTGAATTTTGATGAAATAGTGAAATTGAGAAAAAAAAAAATCATCATTGCATAATTAATTTTTCTTGTTCATCAAAACTGATTATTTTTTATATTGATGTGTTTAACATTGCATGTTCGGTAGGAGATCTTTTAAACCTCATCTCGTGAATCTTGAAACAGTTTGTAGAACTCCTAGTTTTGATTGTATTTTTTAAAGCTCCGAAGGTGAAAATCAGCATTTTTGTGACTTAATGGAGAATAATCAAAATTTTGGGGTTGAACAGGGTGTTAGAAGAATGAGGTTGAGAGAATTTTCTGACCCTATAGAGAGTGAAACCTACACTAAAATATCTGCTCCTTTACCAGAAAATATTAACTTTAGAATTGACCCGAATATGATTAATCAATTGCCTACATTTTATGGAAGATTTAATGAGGAGCCTTATGAGTTTTTGGAAGAGTATAACCAGATTTGTTCTGCTTATAGTTATGCAGGTGTTCCTCAGGAAATTCTCAAACTAAGGTTATTTCAATTTGCTTTGAAAGATAGGGCAAAGATTGGTTTAAAGGGTAGGTCAAGAATTTCAATCTTGGAGTGAAATGCAAGCTTGCTTTTTAAAGAGATTCTTTTCTTATGGAAAGACATCTTCAATTAAGAAACATATAAGAGATTTTTGTCAAGGAACTGACACTCTAGGAGAAGCATGGGAGAGATTCATGTCACTCACTAGGAAGTGCCCACATCATGGCATACCATCTCATGAATTGGTTGAATTTTTTATGGTGGATTGAATGATCAGGAAAGGCATCTAGTGGATATATCTAGTGGAGGAATGTTCCTTGATACCCATGCAGATGAATCCATGTAATTGATGGAAACATTAGTAGAAGATTGGACATACCGTCAAAGTTTTAGTACACTAACGAAGTGCAGGTCCCAAGCGTGGAGGAATCATTGACGTCAAGGCAGTTGAACCGAAGATCAGGATTGATAAGCTAGAAAGAGAAATGAGCAATATTGGTAAAACAGTTAAAGATATGAGCAATGATATTAAATCTTTTTTGCAGGAGTCTAAAGGAAAGGCGAATGCAAACGAGGGCAACAATTCCACTAACAACCCTTGTTGTTTTTGTTCTAGTGAAGAACATTCTGATGAGGCTTGTCCTATGGTTGAACAGGTTAATGCATTTGGGAGACAAGATGCAGGTCAAAACCAATGGAATGCACGACCTAATCAAAATTGGAGCAAAGGAGGAAACAACAATTTCACCTCAAAGCAATTACCCGCAACCATATCAGCAAAATTTTCAAAATTTTCTAAGCCCTTTTACTCTCGTCCTAACAACAATAATGACAACACTAACTCTACTTTAATGGATTTTATCAGGGAAATGCAGGAAGAGAGAAAAAGCATGCATGAGGAAAGGAAGATGTTGATGCAAACTTTAGAAGAGCACAAGAAGGAAATTGAGATGCTCAGCGAGGACAAGGGATTCAAGCACAACAACCTGCTCTCAGGATGAAAGGTAAATCAGAAGAAATCCTTCTAAGAGAACGACATCCAGGTCAACTCCCTACCCAACCTAATATAAATCCTAGAAATATCATGTTGTGTGTAGATAGAAATTTAGAATCATCATGTTGTGTGTCTTCCGAAATTTTAAATGAATCTTGCATTGGTGAAAATAATAATGTTGCATCATGTCATGATTTTACAAATAATATTTTACATGGCTTTGAAGAAGATATGATTAATGATGAACATGTGAGTGTGATTTCAAAATTACGAAGTGGGAAGGTTTTGTTAGATACTCATAAAAAAAATGTAGGATTGCGGAGCATTAAGATAAAGAAAATGGAGAGATGGAAAATGATCAACAAGATAAGGGTGGCCAGGATGAGGAAAGGCATCCACGAACGGCAGACCCTAATCCTAGTGCTTTAAATATATCCAAGCAAAAACCTGAAAATTCTCATTTGCTTGAAATTTTTAAAAATGCAATCATCACTATTCCACTGACTGAGGCAATACAAAATATTCCTTCTTATGCAAAATATGTGAAGGAACTATGTACACCTTCTAGAAAGCAGAAAAGGGTACAACTTTCTGAAAATATCGGTTCAATTTTATTGAATGATATTCCTAGGAAAAGAAGAGATCCGGTGCTCCTCTCATTAAATGTGAAATAGGAGGCATGGTTTTTAGTAAATCACTTCTTGATTCAGGAGCTAGTGTAAACATAATGCCTAAAGCTTTGTATGATAAATTTAAATTTGGTGAGCTTGAACCTATTTTTCTTGAATTACAATTGTGATGGTTCAATTAGGCAACCTTATGGAAAATTAGAAGATGTCATAGTAAAAGTGGAGAATTGTAAATTTCCTGTTGATTTCATAGTTGCAGATATGAAAATAACAGGAAATTTGAGCCATACCCTATCATTTTAGGTCGACCATTCCTAGCTACGGTGAAAGCCACAACGGATTGGGATAAGGTACAGTGGAACTTAAAGTAGGAGATGAAAAAAATTGAACTATCTATCTCCAAATTAATGAAATACCCTAAAGACACAAGTGAGGATGTTTGCTTTCTAGGGTTGGTAGAAGAAGATGACTTTGATTTTGATCCATGCTCTTATGATTTATTTTCTTGTGAATCTAATGAATGTTTGAATGAAAAATCTTCCATACCAACAAATATTTCTTTGCATTCTGAAATTGAACTTAAGCCTTTACCATCATCTCTGAAATATGCTTATTTAGGACCATGCAAGTCTTTTCCTGTAATCATATCATCATTGTTATCATCTGAACAAGAATTAGAGCTTTTGAATGTCTTATCTACTTATAAATCCGCTATAGGATGGACAATTGATGACATTAAAGGCATCGGTCCAAATATTTGTGAGCACAGAATTTTTCTAGAAGAAAATTCTAGGGCAACAAGAGCAACCCCAAAGCGACTTAACCGCACATGTTGGAGGTTGTTAAAAAGGAAATCATGAAATGGCTAAAAGCTGATTTTATTTATGCCATTTCAGATAGCCCATGGGTAAGTCCTATTCATGTAGTACCTAAGAAAACAGGAATAACAGTGACTAAAGATGAAAATGGTAATGAGGTACAAACTCGAGTAGCTTCTAGTTGGAGAGTATGCATTGATTATAGGAAGCTTAATTCTGTGACTAAGAAAGATCATTATCCATTACCATTTATTGATCAGATTCTTGAAAGACTTTCAGGTCAAAATTTTTATTATTTTTTAGATGTATATTCAGGTTATAATCAAATTGAAATTAACAAAAGTGATCAAGAGAAAACAACATTTACATGTCCAGTAGGTACTTTTGCATTTAAAAGAATGCCTTTTGGGTTATGTAATGCTCCAGCTGCTTTTCAAAGGTGTATGACTGCCATGTTTTTTGAATTAGTAGGGGATTGCTTGGAAATTTTTATGGATGAATTTTCAGTGTTTGGTTCCTCATTCGATATTTGTCTATCTAATTTAACTAAGGTTTTGCAGATATGTGTACAGAACAATCTGGTTCTAAGTTGGGAGAAATCCCACTTTATGGTGGATGAGGGAATTGTCCTAGGCCACCATATCAGCAAGGATGGGCTAAGGGTCGACAGGGCCAAAGTCGAGGTTATCAAGAACCTCCCCCTGCCCACAACCCTAAAGCAACTTAGGGGATTTCTAGGGCATGCTGGCTTCTACAGAAGATTTATAAAAGATTTTGCTAAAATTTCTAAACCCTTAACTAATTTACTTTCTAAAGATACACTATTTGTTTTTTATGAAAATGCTAAAGCATCCTTTTTGCAGATTAAAGAAGCTCTAATTCAAGCACCTATTTTGCAAGCTCCAGATTGGGGTAAGCCTTTTGAAATTATGTGTGATGCTTCTGACAATGCAGTGGGAGCAATTTTAGGACAAAGAGTGGATAAGAAGCCAGTTGCCATCTACTATGCAAGCAAGACTCTAGGAGGAGCACAAGTAAATTACTCTACTGAAAAAGAATTGCTTGCTATTATTTTTGCCCTAGAAAATTTTCGTTCTTATCTTTTAGGTAGTAAAATAATTGTGTTTTCAGATCATGCAGCTTTAAAGTTTTTACTGAATAAAAAAGAAACCAAACCTAGATTAATTCGGTGGATTTTACTTTTGCAAGAATTTGATTTGGAAATAAAAGATAAGCGAGGATAGATAATACTGTTGCAGATCATCTTTCTAGATTATCTACAGAATTATCTATTCCTATTCATGATGGTTTTCCCGACGAATATATTTAAAAAATTCAAAGTAACAGGCTTCCATGGTACGCTCATATTGTGAATTTTCTTGTCACAGGATTAATACCTAATGATTGGGATATGAATGATAGAAAGAAATTTTATAAAGATATTAATTACTATTATTATGATGAACCTGAGCTTTTTAAATTAGGTGTTGATCATGTGTTTAGAAGGTGTGTACCGGAGGAAGAACAATGGAGCATTTTAGATGCTTGCCATTCTTCTTTATGTGCTGGACATTATGCTCCTAAATTGACTGCATTTAAAGTTTTAAACTGTGGATTTTTCTGGCCAACTCTATTTTCTGATGCTTTTAAGTTTTGCTCTAGTTGTTTAAAATGTCAAGCAGCGCTGAATATCAAAAAGAATGATAGAATGCCACTACAGCCTATCATTGAAGTAGAAATATTTGACCTATGGGGGATTGATTTTATGGGACCATTTCCTAATTCAGATGGGCATGAGTACATCTTAATGGGAGTGGATTATCTTTCCAGATGGGTTGAGGCAATCCCCACTAGGTCAAATGATCATAAAGTAGTGCTTAAATTCATTCAACAACATATATTTTGCAGGTTTGGTTGTCCTAGAGCAATCATAAGTGATGGAGGAAGCCATTTTAATAATTCTCAATTCAGGACCATGCTTAAAAAATATGGGGTTCAACATAGAATCACTACCCCATATCATCCACAAGCAAATGGTCAAATTGAGAATTCAAATAGGGAGATTAAAAAGATTATAAAGAAGATCATTAGGCCTGATGGAAAAGATTGGTCTAGCAGATTATATGATGCTCTATGGGCTTATAGAACTGCTTACAAAACACCTTTAGGGATGTCTCCTTACAGGGTTGTTTTTGGTAAAGCATGTCATCTTCCAGTTGAAATAAAACATAGAGCTTATTGGGCTATTAAGAAACTTAATCTCTCTTTAGATGCAGCGGGAAAACAACGTTTATTGCAGATGCATGAACTCCAGGAGCTAAGGAACGAAGCTTACGAAAATTCAAGAATCTATAAAGCCAGGATGAAGCACTTCCACGACAAGAATATTAACCGTAAGCATTTTCAGAAACAACAAAAGGTTTGGCTTTATAATTCAAGGTTGAAAATTTTTCCAGGAAAATTAAAATCAAGATGGGATGGGCCATTTACAATTTCTGACATATATGATCATGGAGCTGTTTTTATTTTTGATCCTAAGAAAGGGAAGGAGTTCACAGTTAATGGTATGCGACTTAAGCCATATGTGGAAGCAGAAGTTATATCGCAACCTACGGCAACAATAACGCTAAATCCGATCGAAACCACCATACATGAAGCATAAATCTAGGATTTTGATTTCACTACTTTTCTCTTTTTATTAATGAATTTTGATTTTGCAAATAAAGGGGAATTAACCTAATTCCTTGGCTCGTAGTTTTTCTTTGATTTTGTTTTCAGTTTATAGCTTTTCCAGAATAAAGAAGATGATCAAGTACAATTCAGAAACAACACGAGATGTCGACTCATCATTAGTAAGTCCTTCAAAGATCACGCCAAGCAGGTTTGCAATTCTGAACTTCTGAATTTCAATTTTGATCTTTTTCCCATGCATTGAGGACATTGCATAATTTAGTGGGGGGGAGAGAACATTTCATGTGTTTACATTGCATAATGCAAACCTTTACTTTTCTTTATGTCATATAAATTCCATGTATAAATGAAACCCACCTTTAGGAGATATTCTTCATCCATGAATTCGAATTACATGTGTAGGGAAGTTTGGCTTTATATAGCGGATCATGATCATGCAAAGATGGGACAAACTTTGATTTTGGATGATATGAGAGTTGATTTCCAAATGGCTAGGTTATCTAGTGGGTGTGTAGGGGATAGGAAAATCAAAGGATTGAAGCACTATGGTTCAATATGCTAGAGAGTTGAGTGAATTGAGGACCCCCATCGCGCCACCAATCAATGAGCCGATCCTACTTGATTGTTTTCATTCTTCCATTAAGTCAATCTTACTGTAGGCTGGAAGATAGGCATTTCTCCAAGTCCTTAAGCACAGAACTCCCTTTTCTTGATCTACCTTATGCCATTTGCCATACCATTCTACTTATCATGCTATCCACATTATCATCTATTTATTCAACCATGAGCCAGTTTTTCCTATCCACTTGTTGAATTTTTTTTTTCATGGATGGTAGCCATCTCCCGAGCCACTCTATCTCTCTTTCCATGGGATCACTTTTATCCCACCTCTATCTCCAATTCTGTCTAAATTCTTATTAACTCTTCTTCTCTCAAATGATTTTTTCAAAAAAAAATAAAAAAAAATCATGCCCTTATTAGAGTCAATGATAAATTTTTTTGTTTTTGCTTTTTAAAAAAATTTAGTAGTTTTTTATCCCCCTTTAAAAAAAAAAAAAAAAAAAAAAAGTGGAAGTCCTCAAGCTCAAGAAAAAATATGAGGAAAAAAAAAAAAAAAAAAAAAAATTCATTCAAAGAAAACAAATGGGGTTTTTTGTGATAGGGATTATTGGTAGATTGATTTTTGCTTTGAATTATTGATTCTAGTAAGGGCATTTTTCACTATATCTTCTTTCTATTTCTTTCTCACTTCGTCTAAGTCTTGGGAGAAGGCAACTTGAAATGAGACATCTTTGATATACCCTCCATTCGCGACTCATCTCTTCACCTTTGAGCCTACGTTTTTCATTCATTCTTATGCTCTTACCCATGCCATCACACCACTTGATATTCTGTGCTAACTGGGAGGCGGAGAATGTTTAAATTTCATCTTATAGTGGGAGGAAACTTAGTGGAGAATTTGAACACAAGTAGCCGCTACCCGTGAGAGAGTGATCTTGTTATGAGAGGAAAGGCCCACCACTTGATGAGTGTAGTGAGGAGCATTATGGATCATAGTGTAATATCTAGAGAGAAGTACATCTTTCTACTCATTTCATTAGCTCTATCCAAACCATGAGGACGGCACTCATATTCCTCACAAGGTGGAATCCGAATTGTCGAAGAGAGTTTCGTTTAAGCATGTTATTGATAATTCTAACACTTCATGCAGATGAATAAGGATGAATGGATGAAGAAATCATCTAAAGAATTCATGATACATTGCTAAGGGACTAGCAATGATTTAAGTGAGGGTATGATAACATGCAAATTAATATACTTAATTACTGAATTATACATTCTATTTATGTGTTTTAATGGTCATATTTGCATGTTATCATGATAAAATACATTGAAATCAGTTAACATGTCGTTTTTCTATTATTTCATATTTTTTATCATTTTTTACATGGAATTTGACATTGTTTCAGTGAAGAAATATTTTTTTACATGATTTTATTTGCTTGGTTTAAGGTCAGTAAATCATCTCCTGATTTTTCTGAATTTCTCCCATATTTTTATGAATTTTTCTGACCATTATTTAGGCAAGAAATGATTTTTATTTAATTAAATAATATATTGATTATTTATTTTGTATTTTAAATGCATTTAAAATGAATATCCACGTCATTCGCCCCAAATTCGGGCGAATGAAGGGATATATTAATTAAATAAGAAAGGAGAGAAGAGAGGAGAGAGATAGGAAAAGTCAAATAGAGTGATTAAAAGAGAGAGAGAGAAAAGCGGAAGAGAGAGGAGAGAGAGTAGAGCGGCTAGAGAGGAGAGAGAAGAAAAGATATTTAATAGGAGGAGAGAGATTTGAAAAGTCAGAAAGAGCGGCTAGAGAGGAGAGAGAAAACAAAGGCGGAAGAGAGAGAAGATAGAAAAGTCAGGAAAAGCGGCTAGGAGGAGAGAGATTAAAAAAAGAAAAAAGCACTATTTTGTCCTTTTCTGTTTTCTTAAAAAGCAGCAAAAAAAGTGCGGCCCACGCGGACAACGAGGGTGCATGTGTCCCGAAACACGGAAAGTGAGAAAATCAAGCCCAGCCAATAGGAAATTCCGTTTTTTTAGAGAAAATAAAAGAGATCCAACGGCCCACATTTGATCTCACTAAAACTGCGATATCTTGAGATCTACAACTCCGATTTGGCTGAAATTTTGAGGCCAGGTTCGTCTTTTCCTCCTCTACAATCTGGACGGTTGGATCTTTAAATAGAGGTCAGAAAAAAGGCGAAACTCACTTTTGGAGGCTCTCCTCAAGCAATTGGCCAGGAAGGACACAGGAGGCATTCTGGAAGTCGTCAGATCTGCATCTCTTTATCAAATTTGTAAGTTTCTGAATTGTATTTGATCATCTTCTAGAACGATTCGAAAACGCCTTGGCATGGGCGAAATGTACATGCCCTAGATTCATGTTTTGAATGCATCAGCACTTCTTTCTGATTTGGATTCGAGATCTGACTTTTGATAATTAATTCTTAATCATTTTAGGACATTTCTGCTTCATTACATTTTTAATTTAGGGTGAAATTGGGGCTTTCCCCAATTTCTTCACTTTCTCTCTCTAGGTTAATTTGATTTGTTTCTCTCTCTAGATTTCGGTTTTTATTGTTTAGGAATTTAATTTAATATATAAAAACCCAAAAATAAAATTTGAACCGAAAATTCATCCATTTTGAACTCCAATTCAAAAATCACTTTTTGATTATTAATTTCTCAATTTTAATTCTGAAAATTATTATAAATTTTATTAAATTGGGAAATTAATAATTTATACTTTTATGAGCTTAAAATAATAATAATATTCTTATCTGGAATTATCTGACCGAAATCAAAATTAGGTTTTACTTAATTTTGATTATTTTAAGAATATTATTTAATATTAATTGAATTAAATGTTGCAAAATTCAAAATTACTTGACTTGATTCATAAAAATTGTTTGAAAATTCTGAATTGTTGATTCCTTGCGGATCGACCCCTTGCTTGCTCTATATTCTTATTTAGTAATTAAGGGAATTATAAATTTATTGCATAAGTCTAAAAAGCGCAACGACCACGTAATTTTACGTGATTTTTCGGCTTATCAGGCGGCGTATTTGGTGAATGGCTTGCCGCATTTGGCTCTTGACGGAAAGGTGGCTGAAGAGGTATGGACTGGAAAACCTGTGGACTATTCCATGTTGGGTGCATTTGGATGTCCATGTTATGTCCTTAAACCTGCTGATGAGAGATTGAAGCTTGATCCAAAGTCCAAGAAGTGCATTTTCTTGGGGTATAGCGACAAAGTGAAGGTTTATCGGCTTTGGGAGCTGGAAGCACAAAACATTGTGTTCATCAAAGATGTGGTTTTTGATGAAAATCTCATGGTGAAGCCTTCCAACGAGCAGGGAGATCAGAGTTCAGGTGGCGACAATGTCCAAGAGAGGACTTGGGTGGAGGTGGAGAATGTGCAGATTCCACCCAGTTCAGTTGGTGGTGGAGGATCAATTGTGGAGGTCGCGGAGAATTTTGAGAGCATTGCTGTTAGGCGGGCGAGGCGGGAGATGAGGATGCCTGCACGTCTTGATGATTATGTGACTGTTGCTTTGTTTGCAGGAGATGTTGATAATCGAAGATCCACGACTGGTTATGTGTTTACAGTGGTTGGTGGACCTGTGAGCTGGAAGTCAACACTTCAATCAATTGTTGCATTGTGATGCCGGACGTCGTCTCAACGGCGTTCGACCGTCACCGAGGGTAGGAACTCGGTGTCGTATCACTAACTAATCGGTTCACGTCCGCGACGTCAACCGATGGATATGCGGAGAACAGGAATGTATGTATGACGATAACGAGGATGATGGTCCTACTTTGGTACGTGCAATGCGCCGACAAGCTATGAGAGCCAACCCGGAGCGGGGACGGGGTCGCCGAGCTGGGTCGAACCAGGTGGGTCGAGGGCGCGCACGCCGTCGAATGGGATAACTCCCACTGGAATGCTCACACGCGTCGGGGCGTCCCGACTCGTACCCGACAGGTAAGACGCTCGTCTTTGTTTCGTCGTTCTCTCAATCTGTCTCACTCACCTATCTAACCCGAGCGCGGTGGAGGCAATACGAAAGAGTACTGTAAGAAATAAGGACTGAAGAAGCGAGGGTAGCAAAGTACCTACGTCGCGGGGCGACGGTTGACTCGAGTAGGAGCTTCCACGAGAGGAGCCAATGGTGAGGGAGTATGCCAATCACGAGCACGTGACAAGGGGAGGCGACCGGGCGCAGCAGCAGCAGTGCAGCAGCAAGAGCGGGGGCGGCGCGCGCGGCGCAGCTCAGCGGTGATGATCGATGCGGACTCACGGTGCAAGCTCACGGCGGCAGTCGTGCGCTGCGCGCCGGTCGAGCAGGTCGCACTCACGGTCGGCTCGGCGGCAGTGTGGCGCACGCCACGGCGCTCGCGCGACAGCGAGAATGGCGGCAGCACGCAGCGGCGGCTCGGCGGCGGCGGCAGGCGAGCACGCGGCGGCGGCACGACCAGGTCGCGCGGCTGGTGGCCCTGCTGGTCGCGTGGCGAGTCGCAGCGATCGGCAGCGAGGCGGCGCGGCTGATCGGTAGCGGCGCTGGCGCGACTGGTGGCGGCTCGAGCAGCGGCGCGCAACAGCGGCCCTGGCGGCGCGGCGCGGAGGCGGCGCGGACTCGGCAACAGGGCGGTGCGGCGCCGTGACGAGGCGAGCGCGCAGGTGGTCTCCTTCCCTTCCCTTCTCTTCTCCTTCTCTTCTTCCTTTCTTCTTCTTCTTCTTTCTTCTCTTCTTCTCCACGACCTGACCCCTTCCCTTCCAAAAGTGCAATTCAGATTTAGGCCAAAGGTGAGGGAAGCGCCCACCTCTTCCCCTTATATATGGGTGAAGATGGGCCCTTCCTTAAGTCCAAAAACACAAAAGAAAAGGAAAGGAAAATAAGGAAAGAAAGTATGGAAACAGGCTTGTCAGGCCTAACATAGAAAAAAGGGGGGGGGGGGGGGGTTCCTCATATGGGCCTTTCCCCTGCTACACGACAATACGAATAAAGTGAAAAACTATGGAATAAAGTAACTGACGGTATCGGTGTGCTCCGGTGGTCGGCGTCCGCGTCATGCCGAGTAACGGAATGCGGGATCCCGTGTTGCTGCGGCGGCTCGTCGTGGTGGCTGGACTCGTCTCAGTGACGAGCTGGGTAGTGACGGCTCCTCGGGTGCTGAGTCAGGGACATCCTGCTGCTCCTCTGCTGCTGGCTCGATGACGACCGGTGGTGACGCGCCATCACATTGTCTACAAAAGAGGCCGAGAACATGGCGGCAACTAAAGCTGCTAAGGAGGCCTTGTGGTTGAAGGGTTTGTTCAAAGAACTCGGCATTTTTCAAGGTGGATTTCCTTTGTTATGCGACAGTCAGGATGCCATTTGCTTGCCAAAGAATCAGGTCTATCATGCACGGTCCAAGCACATTGATGTGCGGTATCACAAGATCTAGGAGCTGCTGAATTCTGAGGAGATTATCCTTCAGAAGGTGCACACGGAGGAGAATGCCGCAAATATGTTGACGAAGGTCATCACGGCAGAGAAGTTCATACATTATTTGGACTTGGTGCATGTTGCAAGTACCTTGATGGAGGTGGAGCACCTGCAACGTGGGAAAGCGACAAGAACACCTAGCGGGACTGGGGTGTCTGCCAAGGTGGAGTTTGTTGGGGTTTGTCAGCCCCGCCCTTAGGAGAATGTAGAGGGGGGGAGGGTTGACTAGTCAAGCCCCAATAAAGAGGAGGGGGATATGAAAAGGCTGAACTCTCCCTCTTGTCTCTTTGTGGGGAAGATGAAAAGGCTTGTTTTGGGAATATGAAAAGGCTCATGGCTTTTCATATTCCAGACCTTTCACATTCCCTGAACATGTAAGTGGCCCTCTATAGATAGAGGGCAAACTTGTTCTCAATGAGATGCATATGAGTTTTCTGTTCACTATTCTTGTCTCTTCCGCTTTCTCCTCTCTCTCTCCCTTGGTTTGTCTTCATCACTCCTCGGTGGTCACTCCCTTGGCTTGGGAGTTGAAGGAGTTAGTCTACAGCACACACGAGAGGCCAACGCGCTGCCCCAAGAGCATTGGACATTGACATCATGCCATTGACGTAAAGAGGTTCGTGTTATCTGTCTCTATTCTGCATGTCCATCGTAGCGTTTTGGGTCATTTTGTTTTTCAACGAGTTTCAACAACTCTAGACAATTCTATACAATATTCAAGGTACGCCGTTTATATGTTATCGAGGATGACAAATGGTTCAGTGTGCCATTGTAACACATAGAAGCAAGACTGCCACATAACTTTGAAATCTATGTCTCCTGTATGAATCATACTAAATAACTATACATGCACAACTCATAACCATTTTTGAGTGATGCCTACCCTAGTGATTCTAAAGTTAACCCATGTATCTGATGATATTCGTAGAACAAGGATATAAAGACATGTGGAAATAAATCTGAGAAGGTATGTTACAAAATTTTAATCCTACATTTTTGGAATATAATCATATATTGGAAATTGGTTATCTCAAACAAAATTCTAACATTTGATATCCCATAAAAAATGCTTTACGGGAACTGAGCTTTAAATAATCTATTTGAAAGGTGTGTAATAATGTGACTGTGTAAGATCAGACCCATAAGCATTGCCTGTAGTGAAAATATAATTTGGTGGTGCTTCTCCAGCATATCATGTCTGTCTCAGATTTACGTTGCCCTAAGTCCAAACCTTCCTCATAATATATCTAGTTACATTGATCCCATAGTTAATATATATTTAAAAGCGATACGTTAGGAGATTCTGAATATGTTTGAAGTATTCTGGAACTATTTAATATACACTTAATAACGCCGAAATAAAGGCATACATAAGTCAAGACGAATGAAGTAAACGTTTTGTACTCTGATCAATTTAAAGAAAAATGTTTTGATAAAATGTGTACCTTTTCCACATTTAAATTTGATATGACTTCTAGGATGTACATTCTTTAAATACTAGTGAATCCATAACTAACTCAGTAAGTTTTTTGAGAAAATATAGTACTGTAAACTTATCCAATTTGCAATGTAACTACAAATTGGTAATTAAACTACTTGGAGGCACATCATAGATACGAATAGGGTTGGACAGTTCGGACAGCGGACCGGTTTGTCTGTACCAAACCGGGATCAAAGGTCGTCCATTTGATGGTGGGCCAGTTTGTCAAACAGGTTTAGGTCTAAGGGTCAAACAAGATTGTAAACCGAAGTATAATGTTTAACATTTTATTATAAAATTCTAAAAATATCAAATCCAACTTGACAGAGAGGTTTTGATTGAGCCATCATGAGACACCATATATTTGACCATCAGTGGGCCCCACTTGATGTAGAAGATATCTAACATTACTATGAAATAATTTTTGTGTTGACTTTGACGTTGACATTGATTTGACAACCTGATTGGATGGTTTAAATTTGACCCCCTCATTACTCACTCAATATCGGATCATTTTAAATTTGACCCTTGCTGATAGAGCGCACCCAAATGACGCAAATAAATCACCAGCGAAGCCGTCTTCGTCGTCATCAGAATCACCGCTGGTCCGTGTCCCATAGGACCAACACACCAAAGCGTCTGTGAAGATGCCCGGGTTTAAATACCACGGGTAGAGCACGTTGGCATCCGTATCTTTGTGTTTTCGTTATCCCCCCCTCCCCCCAACGCATCAATTTACTTTCACATCTTTTGCTTTTGTATTTTTTTATTTTTTTTATGTTGTAAAGTGGGACGGGGAGATCTCTTATTGGACTTCCCCTTTGTTGAACTCCTTGTAAGTGGACCATCATGACCGTATATAAGGCCATGATGGGACCACGTTCGGAACAGTTTTGGGAGTTTGTATTTGGGAGTTATTGTTCATCGTCCAGTTCTCATTGCATGAAGAGATGAAGAGGAGATGGAGACGTAAGAAGAGGAAGAAGAATGGGAGGAATAGGGAGGATGGAGAATAGCCCTGATTCTGCCACACTTTGCCAGACCTACCTGAGGGTCTTCTCACGTGCGTTGTTCAACGTCGATTCACAGCAGCTTCAGTCATCCCGGCTAGCCATAAACCCTCGCGCCCATGGGATACAGTGTTGTTACTCATCAATACTCCTGCGACGGTCTACGCGGACATACAATCACCGACAGGTCTGGATGGTTTTGATTCATCCACATTGCATGTAGATTGTTCAGTGCCCCAGCGTCACGACGCCTGCATGTATCGACTAGAAGCCTTGCTGCCGTTGCAATTTGCCCAATCCTCACTAGTCATTTTGGAGTCTTGTTCGAGCCATCTTACCGCCAATGGAGCGGCGAATTCCCCCTATTGATTTGAAAATCACACCTGTGTGCGCAAACCGCTAACCCGTAAACGTGTGGTTGCTTTTTCACCCTCGCCACTTTCCGCAGACAGTCATTTTCTTTGACCATTCGTGTGGGTTTCTTATTATGACGACCTACGCCTGGACTACTTTCCATCAATCATCTTCGCCAGACCAGACAATTTGTGAGGGATCACCGACCGGTGTGCCCCGTGCATTGTCGCATCATCAACGGTTGGATCCCTGGTGGACCATCCTTCAACTGGACAAATACGGTGCAGCTATTGTGACCTACGCCACAGATTGATTGCTCCGACGACCTGTGATTGTAACGCCTGCGTTTGGGCAATCCAAACTATGCTACAGGTCCCAAGTGGCCGTCTTGCAAATAGGATTATCTGTCCAGCCATCTTGTCGCCGGTTGATTGCCTTGCTACGGCTGGGCAAAGTCCTAACTACTAGACATTCGAGTCCTCATTGCACATAACCACGCAACCTGCCACTACTGACTATGTATCGTTTGTGCGTCTACTTTGGACGTCCAAAAATATTCCAGTTTTCTCTATAAAATGATCATGTGTTCTTCATGATCTCACCCATCATCTCTGTCAGCCTCTCCATCAATGGCGCGAAGAGTAGGAGTTTGTGCAGGTTAGTTGTTAGGCGGGCAGAGATGCAAGAATTGATAATAAGAGTAGGCTTAATACAAAGGTTTCCATTGAGGTTGACTCACTTTTATGTGTTTGGAAAAAACTTGGGGCCCACAGCTATTGGTTATCCATCCTTCACTGCTTTGTCCATATTATTATTTTGACAGAGACTCATCTCTTTAGTTCTTCTCACTTATGTAGACCTTGGTTCCTTGACATGATGGTTACCATAAAACTTTGTGGGGTAACTTCTCAAACTAATTAAAAGTAGATAATACAGTTAGTGATATTTTTATCTCGTTCTGGTAATAGAAGTTATAGTTTTCCATAAATTTGACCTTTATTACTCACTATGGAACTTTACAGTTTGGTTACATAAATAAGAACCTTAAAAGTGAAGGTCCACGATTTTCATCAAATTTATGGGACCTTATTTTCTTGTTTAAATTTAAATCTTGAATATATCAAAGTATTTTTGTGTTTTTAGGGTCAGTATAATTTTATAAAAAGTGAAAAAAACTTAATTCGACTAATTTAAGCGAACGGTTAAATTTAAAAAAGAGCTTTAATGAATCGTACTTGTTTAATATATTTTTGTAAATTTTTTTTAAAATTAAATCAATCAAAAAATTAAGAATGGAAAAATACATTCTCTAGGGCTCTAGCAGAATGAAACATTTAAGAGAGCAATTTGGGTTTGTGTGGGTTTGAATAGAGAATCGACAAGCAAGGCTCAATTGGACTAACCATTGTGGAACAATGAGGCAGACCACTCAATGACTGGTGCCTATTCATCATTCTACATAGATCAACAGATTTATCAAGTTTTTTCACTGAATCTAATACCTTTTAGCCAAAGTGGAACTAATAGAACCTGGCCCGATAGGCCGCAACAAGAATTTCAATCAAATTAAAGGATTCTAAACTTTCAGTTAAAGACCGTGTATTGGGCAGTTCTTTTACCTTTCTCAACTTTCATCAAAAGAAGTAACCTGGATTTGGGAGATATTGCACGTATGTTTTCAATATGGATTTGTTTCCTACGGATAATTTTCCTTAGTCTTTATTTTTCCTCTTTTCCTAAATTCGTTAGACAGAAAAATAATAACTGAAAAGAACTTCCCATATGGAAGGCATCTAACAAACCAGTGGTTACTAAATAGACAAGTTCTATGAAATAGAAATCTAATTAATCAAAACGCTATCACCTCTAATATTATTCCTTCCTAACGCTCTTTGTTAGGTTTTGTGGTCTTATTTCAATTGTGTAAAGATAGAGACACTTCTTTCTGATGAGCCATTTCTTTAATTTATTCCTAAAAATTTATTTTGGAATCGGGTCCCTTAATATACACCAAAAGAGATAATTTGCTCTTGGATAAAGGAGTAACAGCGGGAGAGGTAGGAGGGGGGGCATTTTATCACAATGGATCAGCCAGAGAATCAGTTGTTCTTGGACTAGTGAAACAGTAGCCAAGACCAGCTATTGACCTGTATTTGTTGAGCAGGCCCTAGAAAATTAAATTCATGCCCATATGACTCTATCCATGGTAATTAGGTAGTCACTTACTTAGCTTAGTTGACTTGGAACCGACCTAATCAATCCGTGGGAAAACACTTTTGTGGAACGATAGAACCGTGTAATCTCAAGAGTATCAATGAAGAGGTGGGGGGTTCCTCCCTTATGTAGAGGAGGAGAGAACCCTACGAGAGAGAGAGAGATTTACAGTAATACCCCTGAAGGGGAATATTCACTCACACTCCCCCTCAAGCTGGAGCGTAGATATCAAACATGCCCAGCTTGCGAGAGATGACGTCATAGGAGGTGGTGCTCAGTCCATTGGTGAAGATGTCCGCCAACTGGTCCGATGATCCCACATGTGGAGTAGTGATGAGTCCCACGAGCACACGATCACGAATCGCATGACAGTTGATCTCAATGTGCTTCGTCCGCTCATGAAAGGTGGGATTGCTGGCGATGAAGATAGCAGCTTGATTGTCACAGTACATTGCCATAGCCTCCTGCACAGGAAAATCAAGCTCGCGAAGGAGATAGCGTATCCACAGAAGCTCCGAAGAGGCGTGCGTCATGGCGCGGTACTCGGCTTCCGCACTCGATAGGGAGATGACCCGCTGCTTCTGACTGCGTCACGTAACTAGGTTTCCACCAACAAAGGTGTAGAAGCCTGAAGTGGACTTCCGATCCCCCCGATTGCCAGTGAAACCTGCATCCGAGTAGGCCTCCACGCGTAGATGGCTATGGCACTGGTAGAGTAGCCCCGGCCCGGGGCATGCTTCAAGTAGGCAAGCACGCGTAGGTCAGCGTGCCAATGTATGTCCTGGGGAGCCTGCATGAACTGACTCAGTAGTGCCACTTGATAGGCAATGTCAGGGCGTGTAACCGTCAGGTAAATAAGCTTCCCAACTAAGCGTCGGTAAGGCTCAACATTAGTAAGTAGCGGAGAAGTAGAATCCCATAAGCACGGTTTGCACCCTAGTAACCCGGCTTCCTCCAGCATATCTAGGACGTACTTTTGCTGATTCAGGATCAGCTTACCCAGCTGATGAGCAAACTCTATGCTGAGAAAGTACTTGGGCGTACCCAAGTCCCGGATGGTCAGGTGCTGATGGAGATAGTGTTTTTCTTGAGCAAGTCCCGCATGATCACTGCCCGTAAGTAAAATATCATCCACGTAGACCGCAAGAATGACTGTGCCTTTGGATCCGTGCCGACGAAACACCGTAGGGTCCACCGTGCATTGGGTGAGGCCCAAGGCAAGCACAAGCTTACTGAACTTGGCAAACCATGCATGTGGACTTTGCTTGAGGCTGTACAAAGCACGCTGTAGATGACATACCTTGCTAGCCGAGCCTGGAGTGATATATCCGGGCGGTTGCTCCATGAAAACCCACTCGGTGAGCTCCCCGTATAGAAAGGCGTTGGAGACATCCAACTGATGTAGGGGCCACCCCTGATTCACCGCAATAGAGAGAAGAACTCTAATAGAGTTCAAACGTACCACAGGAGAGAACGTCTCCCTGTAGTCGATGCCGTAGGTCTAGGTGAAGCCTCATGCCACGAGGCGGGCCTTGTATCGATCAACCGTGCCATCGGCGTGATACTTCACCGTGAATATCCATCTGCAGGTGACGATATTCGTATTGAGTGGACGAGGAACAAGGATCCAAGTCTGACGCTCGGTGAGGGCCGCATATTCCGCATCCATAGCCGCCTTCCAGTGGGGACTGCGCAGGGCCTCCACATGGGTCCTCGGTATCGACTCGGAGGTAAGGGAGAGGGTGAAGGCACGATAGGTGGGGTGAAGCCGGTCATAGTGTACGTAGGTAGAGATAGGGTGAAGGGTACAGGAGCGAGTACCTTTCCGTAGAGCAATGGGGAGATGTAGGTCTGTCGGTGCCGATGCAAGGGGCGCTGAACTTGCGGACGTGGGCGAGGACCCGCCTGGTGGCTCGACGGAGTCCGGCTCCGGGGTAAGTACTGATGGAGCGGGCGGTCCCAAGCTAGGAGGAGAAGTGCAGGAGGAGGGTGACTCAAGTATTACGTCCAAGAGAGGCGGAGGAACAATGGAAGAAGGAGAAGGGAGTGTCAGAGTAGACGAAGTAGGTGGAGAGGTGGGCATAGACGGAGTGGTGGTGAAGTAGCGAGTGGTCTCAAAGAAGGTTACGTCGGCCGAGACAAGGTATCTGCGCTGGTCAGGAAGGTATACACGATAACCTTTCTGAGTACGAGAGTAGCCAACAGAGACGCCTTTGAGGGAGCGAGGAGCTAGTTTGGACAAATTTGGGGAATGGTCATGGACAAAGGCCACGCACCCAAACGTCCGAGGAGGTAGTGCAAATAGCTCACGATCGGGGTGTAGGCGACGGAGAGGAACTTCACCACCTAGAGGAGATGAAGGTAAGCGGTTAAGCAGATAGGCAGAGGTGAGGAGGGCATCCGATCAGAGATAGTGTGGGACGCCCATCTCGATGAGTAGGGTGCGGGTCATATCCACAAGATGACGGTGTTTCCGCTCGGCGACACTGTTCTGTTGGGAGGTGTAGGGGCAAGTGGTCTGGTGGATAATGCCACGGGAGGAGCAAAGATCCTAGAGAGTGGACTGAACAAACTCCAAGGCATTATCTGTGTGAAGAATTTTGGGGGTAGAGGAGTATTGAGTGGAGATCTCTTGGAGGAACTGACGAACAGAGGACAGAACGTCAGTGTGGTCGTGGAGAAGATACACCCACGAGAGGCGAGAAAAATCATCGACTAAGACGATGTAGTAGCGAAAAGTGGGAAAGGGAGGAGACACGAGACGGTCCCACACATCACAATGTACGAGATCAAACGGTTTCGTACACGGAATAGAGTCAAGAAGGGAATAAGTAGAACAAAAATGCTTGTTTAGCTGGCAAGACTCACAATCAAAAGGAGATAGTTTTAGCTACGGAAGGGCCTGTCGAAGTTTGGTAATACCAGGATGGCCCAAACGACGATGCCATTGTAGAGAAGTGTCCGACTGGGAGAGAAGACAACAAAAAACCAGTCGGAGGGAGATCAGAGACGAGCTCGTAGATACCCCGGCCGGTCTCATGTCCCAAACCAATCCTCTTTCCCGTCCGCAAGTCCTGAAATGTACAGTGGTAAGGAAAAAAAGATACGGAGCAAAACAGGGATTTGGTGATAGCGGAGATGGAGAGGAGGTTAACAGGAAAATTGGGTACGTAGAGAACATCAGAGAGGGGAAGGGAGCGGGTCGGTAGGGAACGGCCTTTGCCCCGAACGGGACAAACACGACCGTCCACAATGGCGAATGTCTCAGGATGAGGAAGGCTAGCAATTTGAGAGAGGAGAGAGGAGGTACCTGACATGTGTGCAGAGGCTCCCGAGTCGATAATCCAGGGACCCGAAGAAGATGCAAGTAGAGCGGTACCTGAAGTGGAGGTCGACGCAAGGTGAGAGGTATGGGAGCCCGAGGTACTCGAGGTATCCGTTGGAGCGCGAGTGGCAAGCATGTGGGCTAATTCCTCCCGGGAGATAGTGAGGAGGTTCGAGGCCGAGGCGGAGGTCGTCGTGCTGGAGTGGGAAACCTGGTCTGGCTTACCAAACTTCTGCCAGCATTTGTCGGAGCGATGGCCAAACTTCTGGCAATGAACATAGGGGGGGTAGAGTTTGCCATCGCGCCCACGTCCCTTTTCCCGACCACGTCCACCGTTATCAGAGCCGCGCCCGCGAGGGCGGGTCTCCGAGGAAAGGGCGGTGGATTCAGTCAAGACGGGAGTGGGGACGGGCCCCGGAGAGCTAACCCGCAGAGCAGTGGAGAAGGCCTCACCCAACGTCGGGAGAGTGATCGAGCTCAGAATAGGGCCCCGAATCTGAGCGCCGAGGGTGGGGTTGATGCCCGCCAGAAACAGTCCGACTGTGGTCTCCTTCCAATAGTGACGCTGCACGGTGAGATCTGGCGTGTAGGGCTGATAGATCTCAAGCTGGTTGAGGAGAGAGCGCAGTGTGGCATAGAACTCCTGAAGAGAGCGAATACCCTGGCGGGCGCAAAACATCCCTTCGACTATCTCCACCGTTCGACCAATGTTGGAGCGATACCCGTACATGCGGGCCCATTCGTCCCAAATGGCCTTGGACGGGGAGAGGAGCTGCATCCACTTGGCGATGGTCGGAATAGCCATCTTCAGAAGCCAGGAGGTGACCGCCTGATCTTGAGTGATCCAGGTGGCAAACCGGGGATCCTCTAGAGAGGGCGGGTCGTCGGTGAGAAAGGAGAGCTGACCATGGATCTCAAGGAACCGACAGAACCCGGCGGACCACGTGACATAGTTAGTGCCATCAAGGAGGGTCGTCGGGCCCTGGAGTCCTGTGATAAAAGTGTGAGACGGAACCGGGAGATCCAGAGATGTACCCGGATACGGAGTCAGTGGTGGAAGCGAGGAGGAAGCCGACAATCCCTTGCGATGCTCCATGACGGCAAGTAGGTGAGGAAGGGAGCGCCGACGCGACGATAGCCTGTTACCGGGATGGACGCCGGAGAGGGTCGGGCGGCCGGATTAGGTCGGCCGGATGCAATGGCGGAGTCCGGAGGAGGGCGGCGGCTCGATGCAGGGCGGCCAACGGCAGGACAGCAGCCGGATGCGAGGCGGCAGCGGCAGGTGGCCAGCAGCGGCGGCGGCGATGTAAGGCGGCCGGCAGCGGCGAAAGTAAGGCGGCGGCGGCGGTAGGCGGCTGCCGATGGGAGGGCGGCCAACAGTAGGCGGCCGCAGTAGGCGGCTGCCGGCAGAGGCGATCAGCGGTAGGGCAGCCGGCAGTAGGCGGAGCGGCGGCGTAGGCGGCGGCGACGATAGCGGCGGCAGGAGGCGGCCGATGGGAGAATGGCGGCAGCGGTAGGGGCGGCAGCGAAGCGGCGGCGAAGCAAGGCGGCCGGCGCGGGCGGCGGAAGCGGCGCGGCGGCGGCAGCGCGGCGGCGAGCGGCGGCAGCGAGCGGTGGAGGGTGACGCTTGTAGAGGGCGTCGACGTCGATCACCGGCAAGCAGAGGGCCGGAGAGGAGGAGGGAGGTGGTGGTGCTCCACAACCTAGGTCAAGAACGACCAAGCGGCTCTGATACCATGTTGAACGATAGAACCGTGTAATCTCAAGAGTATCAATGAAGAGGTGGGGGGTTCCTCCCTTATGTAGAGGAGGAGAGAACCCTACAAGAGAGAGAGAGAGAGATTTACAGTAATACCCCTAAAGGGGAATATTCACTCACAACTGTCCACATCAGTGTTGTTTGAGGTGAAAAAAATGATTGATGTTGTACAGCTAGTGACTAAGTTTCGCAGCAACATACTGTGGTCAGTTTGGTTGATCTTGTTTACTATATTATGACTTTATTCATGTGGTTGCTTGACTCTGGAATTTCTAGATCCTGGTGCTCTTCACAGGAATACAAATGTAAAGCAGTAAAACATTATACTAACCATTATGTTGTATTAGTCACGACAGAAGGTGATACTGCTTCTTTGTACAAATAAATACCTTTCCTTGAGAACAAGGTAAGTTAGAGTTGGATCCACAAGTAGCAGGCAATAAGAGGCTAAATTACACTTCCAAAATATATTAAAAATAATTTATTTAGGTAATTTTATGTTAGTCTTATTTCTTTAATTTTTTCTAAAGAGAAATCATCGAAATCAATGAAACTATTTAAAAATATGTTAAATGAATAAAACAAATATTGATATTATTTATAATAATTTTAAAAATTTTTATGACTTTTCCAAAGTGGTACTTTAGGCCACAATTCCAAATTTTCATGGATTTATAGTGCACTAAAAAAACTACAAGTACACGTGAAACTTTTGGCTACTATTCCCACCTTGAAAATGCAGCACGAACAAGTAGTGCATGCAAAATGCAGATACTTCTTATAGAGGAAGAATTTTTCCGTTTTGTTCAATTCATTGAAAATCTTGAAGTGTGGGGTATACGTTGGACTTTTTAATTTAAAAATGGTGAGAAAATTAAATTTGAAAATTCAGCAGATCACACAAACCTTTTTGTCACTTCTCCCAAGGGCAAACTAGTATTTTTTCTCCAAGAATCTTTATCACCCTTAAACTCCCTCCCCCGCATTTTTGTAGAACAATAACGGATCAAAGAAATCCATTGAACTATGCCTCGAACAACGAGTTGGGAGCATAAATCCATAAATAGAGGGGATGAGAATAAATAGAAGGTCCCTAACTCTCCCAAACACTGGATTTAATTCCAAGGATTTGTAGGCCTAGGATTTCTTGATTTCACACATGGTCCCACGTTACCTCCTTCATATTGTGGGTTTGGTACCAGAATTCTTGCCTTTAGCTGACCTAACCATTAAGGAGGTTTGAATGGGCTTCGTGACTATGCTTCTTGTGTATTCTTCCTCTTCTTATTATCTATTAGAAGGGTTAGGTTTCAACTTTCCTTCAATTTGATCCGAATTCACCCTGGTATTTACCAAAATCATGTTTTTTAAAATAAATCTCCAAGACATTCTGAGGAATCCAGTCAACTCTAAGGATTCAAGTGGCTTGAATCACACAAGTCAATAAAATATATCCTTAAGTGGTGAATAATGCTAGTAAAAATCTAAAAATATGTGGTAAAAAGAAGTATAAAAGCATGGTTGATCTACTTAGTGTTATCGTTAATCCAGTTGGATATTATTTAACACCTCATCCTATAGGAGGAGCCTTTGTGAACTCAAAGTCCTACGTGTGGGTCCGACTTGATGGAAAATACTCAATTTATTGTACAAACTAACATTAGGTAAAGAAAGGAGAAACAGAAGATATTATTTCCACTGCTCTCTCCTACTCTAGTCCCTTATGCTATTCTTCCGTTTTCTTTCTTCTTCCTTTCTTCTCTTCCAAAACTTTGGACTTCTTTTCTTTTCCCCTCCTTCGCTTCTATTTTTCTCTCCTCTTCTGGCCTCTTCTACAATATGTGTACTTCCTTTAGAAAGATCTCTGAATTTCTCTTTGTTTTGGAAGCCAATGGACAAAACATGAGTTTCATCCCCAAGGTTGAAAAAAAAAATGAACATTCATATGAGATTATTTCTGGTTGATGTATTTGTTATCGTGGTTACAGTCAAGAGGAATAAACAGATTCTACAAATCAGGAAACTCTAATTTTTATTTGTTATGACGGTTAATGAGATAATATGATCTGGCTGATCTCTATATATCAAAGGTTATCTCATTCAAAATCAGGGTTTGGCATTTTTTACCAAAATTCAGTAAAACCCAACCGAACCGATACCATCGGAATGGGAATGTCACGTTTACCGAAAGTTGGTACTGGGTTCGGTTTCAAGAGAAAACCGGACCAAACGCCAGACCAAGTATCTAATGGGAAAATATGTTAAAATTAATCTTGGGCAAGGGATTTGAACCTGGGTCCATCAGACTCACATCAAAACCTAGTGTCAACTGCGCAACTCATGTCTCGACTCAATGTTGCCACTAAAACTTATAGATCCATATAATACCAAACCCAAATAACACAATGCACAAATAACCTAAATATGTTAACATGCAAATGCATAACTACAGAAAAGTGCACATAAACAAAAAATCACTCAATTTCACCTAGATATGTAATTGTGTAAAATTCTTAAATGTATAAATATGCAAATCAATGACTATGTAAATATGTAAAACTACGACTAGGTAAATACATATATTTAAACACAAAGATATAAAATGTGCATGAATACAGTCTTGCATTTGATTATGTAGTGAATCCATGGCAAAAATATAATATTTCCGTAGTACAGTAGTTTATTCAACTCTCGTAATGATTTTTTTTACCTTAATTCTGACTTTGATTTTTTAAACTTTTAATGTGATTTTTTTCGGAGGCATTGTGACTAACTTATAGGTTTTACTGAACCTACACCAAACTCTGACAAAACCGAGAGTGTACCCAAGTTTAGGCACAGGTATAGGTGTTGGCCAAAAACCAATACCGCAACTGTCATTGCCTACTCAAAATGTTTGGAGTATATTAGTTCCTCAGTTGCTTTGTAATATGCATGAGCTTATCTGAATCAACAAAAGATGATCTGGAGCTGTCCATAATCGTCATGATCTTCATGATCATCATGACCTTCATTATCGTCATAAATGATTAACTGTCGTATTCGAGTACATTATATTAAAGTACGAGTTAGGAGAGCAGATCGTTGGGATCGATGATGCCGCCACGCCGTTGTCGCTGCTCGCCGTCCTCTCTATCGCTGTCTACTCCGCGGCGGTCATTCATCAGCCTGCCCCAGCGAGTTATATACCCACAACGGTTTTTTAGGAATCTGTGATCGTCGTTGCTGAATCGTTTGCGCATTTACAGAGCGATTCAAAGTCCTCAAATATATCAGCTCTGAAATGAATCGGCTGATGATTCCGATTGCGGAGAATGAGACAGAACGAAATAAAAATAGCCTACTAATTGGGGAGACCAGTCGATTTTTACGGTATAATCTCTTTTCAGTATGGACCAAAAAAACAGAATCAAAAGACTATTACTCGGTCATTCAGACAGATTTACAGATGTTTCTCTGAAATGAGTGATGGAAGTCGGGGAAGATTCGGCTGAGTAGCTGGAGGCTGATGAACTGCGTCTTCTGGTGAACCAAGAGAACAGGAAAGAGAGGGAGACGCACAGGCAACCGTCAGAGCGAGGAGAAGGCCGACGATGGCGGTCGCCTTGGCGCCCGGACGCCTGGTCGATGACCAAGCAGACGGTGAAGAAATCCGCAAGGGGACAGGGAAGAACCAATTCTCCACGGGATGTGCAGTCGTACTCGGACCCGGCCGGCTTGAAGTCGCGGAGAACACTTGCGAACAGAGGATGATAGATGTGCGAGATGGGAATACAGAACTCGTGAAGCTCCTCTCCGTCTTTATCCGGAATCCCCACCTTCACTTTCACGTATCTCTTCTTCGCCTTCTTCTCCTTCGCTAACGCCATCTCTTCCTCCCTTCCTCCGCGAAGACGATCAGCGAAGAAGAAACACGTCCAACTACGGATGAAGAGTTGTCCCAGTTGCGGAAGAGGGCTAAAGCTTATAGGGGAAGAAGATCGAGGTCCAGTGGCGGGATTGAACCAATGGCGGTTGTTTGAACACTTTTGAACCAATGGCGGGATCCAGGCAACTACGGATGAAGAGTTGTTCGAACCAATGTCGGGATCCAGCCGATGCGGAACACTTTTGAACGGGTTAATGTTTCTCGTGGCTGTTTGTTTTCCCACGACTAACCAACCTGTCAACGAAGTTTTTTTAAGTTTTGGAGACGGAAGATTCTCGGCTATGTTTACGGATCCTTGTTGCACGCTGGTTGCTGCGGCAACTCTTATGAACGTCATAATTCATATTTTTTTCAGTTTAATTTGAGCACAGACACTATCTACGAGATAATTATATACAAACTAAATGAATTGTTTTTTTCGTTAATATACAAACCATCATAATAATCGTGAGACTTATTTATGGAAAGAGAATAATTGTAGTTGACGAATAACAAAAAAGAGGGGTTGATGCTTTTCGAAACTACTAGGGACCTCAAAAACTAAGTCAGGAACCGACCGGCATAAAACAACCCTCCATGTGGAAAAACTGAGGCGCCTTTATTTTTCCGGTATATAAGCTGAGATTCGAAAGCAACATCATAAATTTATCTTTATCACAAATTATGCATATCAGAGATTATTATGTTTTAGACAGTATCAAATGATCTTTCTCTAGTTTTGTTCGACAAAGAATTTGTGCTTGGGGAAAACAATTCATGAAATTATGGGTAGCATTCCGTGGAAAAGATGGTACTTAAAACTTTTCCTCAAAAAGTGGTGTGGTGCGGAGAATTTGTCTATCGTGTGGAAACAGGTTACATGAACATAGTACTGATTGCTAAATCACCAAAGCAAAAATTTTAGTTTAATAAAAAAGAAAGATATTTGGTATTAGTCACTGTGGGGCCTTATTTACGGCAACACACAAAAGAAAAGGAATAACCCTTCTGGATTTCTGGTCGCTGCGGAAGTTTAGTATGTTTGTTTTTGAACGGGTTATATGCAGATTTCATCGTTATCATTTGTTGCTCTTGAATGGCCTATATACGCAACAAAACTATGCAAGCCTATAACGAATTTTGCTGGGCTTCGTTAGATCACAATTTCAGCCTGTGTTTTGACAGAGTAGTACCATCCTTCTCTTTTGAGTTTATGTAGACATCAAAAGGCAAAATGGATTCGTCCAGAAGAACTCCCATCGTTCTCTCTCTTGGGAGCGACTGAGCTGTTACGACGTCAAAGAACCCATCGGCTCTGAGTGCAATCAACCGTCCGTTGATCAATCGCATTACGCATCCGATAATGGTCCAAGAGAAAGAAGGCTAGACAGGGAGGGTTGTGAGGATCGAAGGAAGAATTCCGTTAAAAGACCATACGATCTGTTTGGAGCAGATCATCGAATTAGTCAGTGGTTGCGACATATTTCTCAATCAATTGTAACACTTCCGCATCAATTCTTGATTGTTGCATCCATTCTGCCATTTTCCCCTGTGGTGTAATACGACCCGACCGATCCCGGCACTCGTGATACATCATATTGGTCTTCATTGAAAGACACGCATTGTAGACGGAAGTTTGTTGACGTGATGATATGACACTATCTACCTGAAATATGTTTGAGTCTCTAATTTTGTCTATGATATTATCGAGATGTATCATTATCGCTTTGAGGATAAAAATTGCTTCATTTACTACTGGTGATTTTGATTGGCAAGCAAGGGCGGTAGCCAGCACAAGGGCATGGAGTATCCCTACAAAATCCTTGATATTCAGTCATTCTTTGTCGCACAGATATCTTCATCACATTCACTGCCATGACATCAAGAATATCAATCTTCTCAACACTAGTGACAAACATCTGACACATTGAATTCCACCTGGTCGTGCAATCTAAGGGAATCTTTTTTCTGGTTCGGTAGGTCAAACTGCTTGTACAATAATACGTAGCACTCGTCACATTGTGTAGACCCACGTATTGCAGTGACAATGTCCCTGACCCAGAGCATTGCATCGTCCAACATAGATGAACCGAAGTTGTCATTTGTATTGAATTATTCACTGTCATCGGCACCAAGACTATTATCATCCAGTATGACCTGCTACAATGGTGACTTTGCAACCCGTAGTGAGCTCTACTTTGCCTGGACTACAAGTTTAATGACGTGTGCCATGCATAACACATGCCTACCTGTGGTGAAATGAGGATTTAACAACTTCAATTCATTTTATAGAGTAGTAATCATTTTCCTATTATTTGATGAATTGTCAGCGGTCAGTGTGCACACATGAGTAGAAATACATCACAAAGTTGAAAATTACATAGTACAAACTATTATTGATAACAATGTAATGCATACTTTCAATTTCAATTCAAAGTCTGCCAAAATTTGGAGGACATACATGCTCAAGTTTTCCCTAGTGTGGGGACCTTACAATTGGTGTATCCCAAGCACACGCTCACACAGTTTTCACTCTATGTCCACCTAATGCATAGTCACCCCTAAGAATGCAATGTTATTCTTAGAAATCCACGTATCAAGTGTTAATCATACACGGGCAATATCGGCCATTTTTTGTGTAAATGGTATGTGCTTTTGATTTGATAGCCCGCACTGATGGGATAGATATTTCTTCTTGTGTGATAGAACGAAGAAGTCTTATGAAGTACTTCATCCTAAAAATTGTCCACGGTGAAGCGCACTAGTTCTTCCTTCATATTATGTAGTGTACGACCAATACAATACTGCTTCTTACTACCTTCTGCATCAAAATATCCAGCTATTGACCTCTCCCTTGGAAATCCTTTTAATGGTGCACGCCATCAAGGTTCATCGACGACGCCGTTTGCGCCGCCGGCCACCGCCATTGAGAGCCGGGTGAAGAGATGCTCGATCATCCCGTTTTGATTTTTGTTGTTTTTCCTAGTCACGTTTCGTGTTTTCTCCGATGGTGTCTTGTTTTTGTCGCACTGTGTCACGTCCCATGTCCATCCTTTTATCATTATGGAAAAGGGGCCTTCTTTCCTGCTCCTTTTCCTATTTCATTTATGTTTAAATTCCCTCCCCTCCTATGTGTAATGGGGGCCCCAATTATAACGGCCCCCAAAGAACCCAATTCTGGTTTGTTGACCCACTAAGGGGAGGGGCCCTTTTGACCTCTTCCCCCGTTATAAGGGAAGAGGGTGGGCGCCCTAGCCGCTTAGACCAGGAAGAACAAGAAGCATCATTTTGTTTGAATTTTCTGGTCTCCCCCTTCTTCAGAGAAGAGATCTCAGAAAGGAGAGGAGAAGAAGAGGAACGAGGAGGGTGGAAGCAACAAGGATTCAACCCTGCTTTCAGGTTTTATCCATCCTTGATTCCTAATCATGGGGTGGGATAATTCCCCCATTTTTGGTGAAGATTTGAGTTCCAAACACAAGGGAATGACAGTGTACTCTAGGGGAACTCTTCCGACGCCTCTGATCGCTTTCTCCCTGCAGAAGCAAGAATCGATGATTTCCGAAGTTGTAGAACGAGGACCGCACTCAGTTTGCTGTGGAACGCGATCAATCGCTGGGAAAGAGGACTGAAATCCCCCAGGTATGCATCCTTTGTCGTCTTTATCCGTCGTAACTCAACAGGGTGTGAATTTGTCACTGTCGCTGCTAGTGATTGTGGGCGAGTCCACAACCGTCGAATTCTGCTGATACTCCACGATTCAGCAGAAATTGCTTCTTTGCTGGTGTTTGGGAAACTCCCACCATGACGAGTGCTGACCAAATTCCATGCTTCCCTTCCGCTCATTGAACAGCTGGCCAACTATTTCGCCCACCGTCTGAAGCTCGATCCCCACCTTTTGCTCCAAGAGACAGCCAAAAGTAGCTACCTGTTAACCCTAGGAGGGGGAAGTGGATCAAGAGAGATGGAGTGAGAAGGAAAATAGAATAATGTACCAAAGATGTTACAAGAAGAGGGTATATATATATACCCTAAGTGAGAGAAGAGAGATAAAGGGCTAATGGGCTTATAGAACAGGGCCCATTAGCCCGATATAGGAATATATCACTAACACTACCTTTGCTGGTGATTGGGAAGTGAACGCCTAGATGGAAGCCTGATGGGTTCCTGCACCACGGCCTCTGCTCTCTGAACCACTGGTCAAACGCCGAGCGGGACTTGGACTACTAAGGACCCTTTCCTAGATACCACTTGCCATTGTGAGCTCAGTCGACCGACACCCCCCCCCCCCGATAGTACGAAGAGGTTGGTGCCACATCACTGCTTGGGTCACGCCAACAGGTATCGGTTATCGGCTTGAGCCGTGGATATTGCCGCCCTCGCCTTCCCCTACTCTAACCTTTAAATATAGCTCCCATCGCCAGCGACCCTCTTCTCCCTTCTCTCCTCCATCGTCGTCGACCCTCCTTGACTTCTCCTCCCTCTCTCCATCATCGCCCCCTTCTCCTTTTTCCTTTCATCTGCCCTTCACTCTTCGTACTCCCGCCTTCCACGCACTCCCTCTCCACCAATCCCTTTCTCCAACCCGCAATCTTTTCCTTTGATCCTCCCCCCATTTTGCCCACACAATTCCCACCGAACTTTCCTATCCCTCCCCTCTCGCCCCTCTCTCCCACCACCACCCTTAATCTCCTCATCCCCCCCCCCTTCTCTCCATGCTGCGACCTCCTCGCTACTTTTCCACCACCGACCCTTCTCTTTGCCCGCGATCCCACCCCGCCCTCTGAACTCTCGATACATCGTTCAGTTCTTCTCTCCTCGTCCTTCCCTTTCTCCCTCCTCTATACTTTCCCCGTCGTTGGAAGAATTTCCAGGCTTGCGGCGTTAAGCAGCCCCTTGGGCTGTTTCCCACTACCCCTCCAACGGAAACCTCTCATGCGGTGGCTAGAATTACTAAGGAGAAAGAAAGGAGGATTGGGGTTCATTCTCCCTTCTCGGAAAATCATCGAGTCCAGGCCGACGCCTGGCGGCGAGGACAATTTGCTGCACAGCTAAGTGCTCCCGACAGCCTGGAGCCGCTTCTGCAAACAAGCGCGAAGTGGTTTGATTTTCTGATCGGCCTTCAATCATGGTGGAACCGACTTCTCCCAGGCAGAGTCGCTGGAAATCCCATTCCCCAACCCCGCCACCGGCTCAAGCGATCCTGCCGCCATCTCTGCTAGATTGACCGAAGAATCACGCCAACCAATCCCGCCGTCCCCCTTGCGCAGCTGTTAGTCATCGCGAGTCCTGCCGTCTTTCTCCAGAGCTTCATGATCGTCGATGAAATTCGGCCTTGGTGGGCGAAGACCGCACCACAGCTAGCAGGGAGCTTACTGGTTGACCCTCCACCGACTGGGTCGTGCTACAACCGCACCCGCAGGAGCTTAATCCATTCAGGTCAGAGCGGCCACTCTTTACCCTAACTTGGTGTTATTTACTTTTCTCCCGTGCCGATTGCATGTGCATCGCCTCTTCCAATAACCTGTGCCTGTTTCTTTCACTTCCCTCACCGTTGTGCCTTTTCCTTCCCTACATCATTAGCCGGGTGGGGTAGTTGATAGGAGGCCCATGGGGGACGGGTAGACATGATCGTTCGGTTCGCTTTGTGCGAATTTGAGTGATTTGTGCGTTGTGTTCGGATTTCCGAACAGAACAAACTCGAAAATGAACATAAATTTGCACATACCCATGTGCGGTTCACTTTGTGCGAATTGTGCGAATTTTTTTTTGTAAAAAAAAAACCCCCTCGTCGGCCTTCCATCTCCCCGTCTCTACTCTCTCGAGTCTCGACTCCATCCCCCTTCTGGACTTCTCAATTTTTAGGTATTTGTTATCCCCTTGAGCCCTTCTTCTCTCTCCGACCCTCGTCCCTCGCTGCTCTCCCGGCTCCCCCTGTTCGGCTGCGCCCTCCGTCCCTCGTCGGCCAACGATCTCCCCGTCTACCTTCTTGGCTGCTCATTCTGTTCCTCGTCAGCCGTCGCAGTTGGATCTCTCCACAAGGTACACACGCTTCCTCGTCTCCCTCTTCTTCCCCCTCTCCCTCTTCCTCTCCATTCCTATGCCTCTTCCTGTCCATCTTCTTCTTCTTTAGACTTCTCCGTTGTCCCTTCTCCTTCTCCCTCTTCTTCTCCAGTTCTCGGTCTCCCCCTCGCTCAATCACTCTTCTTCCCCGCTCTCCTTCTCTCCCTCTTCTTGTCCAATACTCTGTCTCCACCTCTCTGAATCACTCTTCCGTTGTCCCTTCTCCTCCCTTGTCTTCTCCAAATTATGTGGTATGATGTAAATTAACCAAATTTGTCATGATTCACTCAGACAATCTAAATTATTTTATTAAAAATGCAAACTTCAGAAACTTTTAACTGATCATATATTTCCATCCATTTACATATAGTATCAAATATCACAGATCACTTGATACTTTCCACGTATTAACATGGAGGCACCATTTGATTTCCCTTTTTATTTATTTTTTAGACGCAATATCATGGATCACGTGTGCGGCATAATGTGTTGTTTTATAAGGGAAACAATGGAAATTTTTCACGTCACAGAAATTATTCAATGAAAATATCCCAGATCACGAGTTTATTTTTGGGCTTCTTCTCTGATCCGTTGTCATAATTGTTTTTTTTTATATAATTATTTTAGCACAGATCTCTTCTAGATTAGCTTTTTTCTAGTGATGACAAACATTACAAGTTATTTACGTCCCATTAGTAAGCCTAAAAAATGGATGTGGGTCAAATTTAAGAAACTATCATGTGCGGAATGTGGGCAAATGTGAAGTGTAATAACCTCTCCGCTTCTGCAATGCACTCGACAGGATCACTGTTTCGGGGCGGATTCGGCTGAGAAGCGTTGGGAGCATTTCTGAACTCACCTGGAATTGGGCTGCGCAGTTTCACGGTAAGTTTTTATTATTGACTCTGATTTTAGTTCGCGCTCATTTGGCTCGGTGTTTCAAAATTCTTTCCTTTTCACTGCACTGAATTCACCATTTCTCTATGTCAACGTATATTCTTGTTTGTCTTGCCGTTTTGCATTCTTTCGGTGATGATGTTTGAGTCTACTTAACAAGGAGTGGTTGCTATATCCTTGATTAAAATTTCAGAGCCATGGTATTTATGTTAGATCCATGAGACAATGATATTTTCGATAAACTAAAGTATCTGTACTGTGTTGCGTAAAATTGGATCACATAATGTTTGGTGATGTTTCCGCTGATTTCTCTCTATGTTTGCCTCCCGATTGATTTATTTGTCTTTCTCGTCATTTTGGATGATCTTATAGCATAAGATGCCTAGAACACATCGATCGAATACCTCTGCTTCGTCCGAGAGCTCTGCGTCGACAGACAGGAGTGTTGGCCACACCCAAAAGAAGAGGAAGAGAAAGAATGAATGGGGTACCGGATACACTTCACAAAGGTGGCACCTAGGGTTTTCACATGCAATTTATGTACGACTCGGACTAGGGGGTGGAGTGCAATGACAGTGAGAGCAAAACAAGTATAGCTGCAATACGGTGCTATCGCGACATTTGTTAAATGTGCACCGTAAAGAGTATAACGAACTTAAGGTTCAAGAAGGGAGCTCTTCCAACCAACCGTCAGTGGAGAACATCTTTGATCGATCAAGTACAGAAAAAATGTACTTCACTGGGCGCACGTCAGAGACGACAAAAGAGGAGTTTATGCGGTTCATATGCCAGGCAGCGCTCATGGAACATTGTATGCAAGAAATACTTCATCGACTACTGCGATACATCGCACGGAGAGATTTGATCCCATCGACAAGGGCTGTGAAGGAACAGGCTTTCAAGCTTTACACTGAGTTGAAGATTGGTATTCGCGACCGACTAGAGGGTGTTGAAAAAGTGGCCATTACTTAGATTGTTGGACTTCTGCCAATCAAATCTCATTTTTAGGACTCACCGTTCATTGGGTTGACGCAGAATGGAAGATGTGTGAATGTGTCCTCGCTACACGTTAGTTGGAGGGCTCGCATAGTGGGGAGTGCTTGAGCGAGATTGTGTTGGAGGTTTTTGTCAATTTTAAGTTGAGCGCAAAGGTCTTTGCAGTGACGACAGACAATGCGCCGAATAATACAACAATGATGGCGACATTGGAACGAGAGTTGCTCTGTGAACACTCGTTTTACTACAAAGAGACATGTGTTGTGTATTGCGCACGTGATCAACTTAGTTATACTGGAACCCGGGGGGCTTCAACTCGACGAGAGACTGGAACAGCGGATGAGACAGGTGCGTGGTGGGAATCCAGAACTCGTGTGGCTCCCCTCCGTCCTTCTGGTGAATCCCCACCAGGACTGGCACACACCCCTTCTTCGCCTTCTCCTTCTGCTTCTCTAGCGCCATTTCTTCCTTCCTTCCTTCACTCCTTACTCCGAGATGACGATCCGTTCGCTGCCTGGATAGTGCAGAGAAGAAACACGCCCAAGTATGAATGAAGAGTTGTTCCAGTTGCAGAAGAAGGGTCGAGTTTATAGGGGAAGCAGATGGGGATCCGTTGTCTGCACTAATTGCGGGATTCCGCTCGACGCGGAACAGTTTGGAACGGGTTAATATTTCTGTTTTCTGTTTCTCTTTGGGTTTTCAAAATGGGGCATTCCCGGTTTCTGTTTCCTCTCTCGCGTTGACTGACGGCTTCCTGACGAAGAGGAGAGATCGCTGTTTGTGTTCTCACGCTGCCGTCTTACGAACGGTATCCTAGTTTGCATTTTCAGCATGTCTTTTCCGATTGTGGGCATTTGTGCTTCGGCCATACCTTGTATTTGGACTTGGAAAGGTGAACCCCGAGTGTGGGCCTTCTAGGAGCCCATTACTACCTCTATATAATGGGGGCTGCCGCCTCTACAAGAACAAAGAAAAGGAAGAAAAAATATATTTTCTTTTAATTTTATTATCAATTTCAATTTTTTATTTGTTTACAGTCCTGCTACTCTGAATTTGAGTTTGGAAAATGTAGCTTATCGTCACTATTGTCGCCCCTGCCACGGCCACTGCCAGCGTAGCCCTGTCCGTGAACTCGTGGCTGCCGCACTGTAGCCCAGCACTGCCCCCGACCGTACAAAGCCTCTCCCCTTCTTCTCTTTTGTCCCCTTTCCTCTTCTCCATTCTCGATGCAATTGAGATGTGATTATGAATGATGAGTTGGGATTGGACGACCATTCTATCATCAACTGTTCTGGTGTAATGCGAATGGATGATAGTGCACAGGCAAAAATCAATGAGAAGTATATACTTCATGTCAAAAGACACTAGCGACTGATAAATCACGTCAAGAGGAACCTTGCGTATGCCAGAAGAGTCCCAATGACATGAGCATGGAGTTCAAGACTGATGCTATGAGCACGGTTACTGGTGCTCGTGTGCACGCCATAAACCGTTCCAACCAAGGATGTATCATTTCAAATACTACTATGCGGAACGTCAACCGTATCTATACCTATTATAGCCCAGCAGTGGAGACGCGGTCAGGAGTTACTAAAAAAATAATGATCACGTAAATGGGAAGGGATGCGAGCGTACCAGATTAGTTGCGATTCTCTCATCCGCATCACTGATAATGGGAGCCATCGAACAACAGGTTGGTGATGTGGACGGCGTGCACGGACAGCGTGGGCATTGTGGGCAGAGTTGGCAACGAAGGCATAGACCATGTCTCGGATATTGGAGCACAGTTAATAGGGCAAAGTGTGGATGTAACAGTGTATAGGGGGTGCGGTGACAAGGCATGGCAGTGGCGCGACACGGCGTGGAACAGCGCACAATGTGGTCGACGATGGAGCGGGGTAGTCAACAGCAGCCGTCTCGTAGGCAGCTTAAGAGCAGTGGGGCAGCTCGGGACAGGATGGCGCAGCAATGCGAGCAACAACTGTACTTATGTTTGATGTTCTTGGATTTGGTTTTCTTTAATTTGGTAGGTCTGACCAAGATAAAGAAATGGATTCCAAAGGTCATAAAAATCTAATGGTGAATTGTTTTGCTAAAACGAAGAGACTACAATCTTAATGGTATTTGATAATTAAAAGTGATCCCATTTAATATATTCAGAAGATACGTACTTGTAGTTGGTGGAATATGCATGCACATGCAAGACTCTACAATTGTATACAATATTCAAGGTATGTCATTTATATGTTACGGAGGATGACAAATGATTCGTCATGGCATTTTATGCACGTACAAGCAGGACCACCACATAACTTTGAAGTCAATGTTTCCTGTTTGCATCGTACTAAATAACTATACATGCCCTACTCAACCATTTTTGAGTGACGCCTACCCTACTGATTCGAAAGTTAACCCATGTATCCGATGATATTCATAGAACAAAGATATAAGGGCGTGTGGAAAGAAATCTGAAAAGGCATGTTACAAACTTTTAATCCTAATTTTATTGTAATATAAACTAATACCGGAAATTTGTTATCTCAAACAAAAATCTAACATTTGATATCCCACAAAAAATGCTTTAGGATAACTGAGCTGTGAATAATTTATTTGAAAGGTGTGTAATAATGTGAGTGAGTGAGATGAGATCCAGAAGCATTGTCGAAAGTCCAAAAACAATTAGGTGATGTTTATCAAACATACCATGTCTATCTTGGATTTACTTGGCCCCATACCCCAAACCTTCCTCATTACATATCTAGTTATATTGATCCCACACTTAATATACATTTAAAAGCAATACCTTAGGCGATTCTGAAACTGTTTGAAGTATTCCCTAGAGACCTTCAGACGGTCATCCTGATAACAACGCCAAAATAAAGGAATAAAAATGCCACGACAAATGAAGTAAGCGTTTTATTCTCTGATCAATTTGAAGAAACTGTTTATATAAAATGTGAATTTTGTCCAAATATTAATTTCATAGGACTTCAAGGAGTTACATTGACTCCAATATTAATAAATCCATAACTAAATCAGTAACTTTTGAGAAAATACAGTACTTTGAACTTATCCAATATGCAATAGAACTGCAAATTGTTTATTAAAGTACATGGAGGGAAATTATAGGTATGAGTAGGGTTGGACATTTAGGACGAGGAACCGGTTTGACTTTACCGAACTGGGACCATAGGTCCTCCATTTGAAGGTGGACCAGTTTGTCAAGCAGGTTTAGGTCTAAACATCAAACCTGATCGGAATCGAAAGTATACTATTTAACATTTTTTTATAAAATTCTTAAAATACCAAATCCAACTTGACAGAGAGGTTTCTATTGAGCTCCCGTGAGACACCATATATTTCACCATCTATGGGCACCCACTTGATGTAGACGATATTTAACATTACAATGAATATTATTTTTTAAACTTTGACTTTGGCTTTGACATTTATTTGTCTACCCAACTAGACGGGGGGCAAACAAGAATGAATCGAACCGAAACTAGGTTAATTAGGGTTTAGACCTTTGCTAATAACCCAAACTAGACAGGGACTTTCAAACTCTATATACGAAGTCCTGTCACCTGCTTCTTGCGGATCCACTTGTACTCGACCAAAACTGTATTTTATTTATTTTTATGGTTTTCTAACCAATCGTATTTGGAAGACGGGGGATGATTGAATTTTCTACATTTGTTTCTGCATTTGGCCCACCAATACTCGGAAGGCCCGTCTCATTAAGAGGAAAGCGAGCATGATCGTTGCCATCGACGATGCCAGCGTGCGGTGATCATCACCAGCGTTGGAGCAGTAGGATGTCACTGAATCGGTGGGTTCCAGGTACAATCAATCTTCTTTTGATCTGATCAGATATACGCGTCCAGAATTGAGTGTTGAGACGATTCATGTTCCTTGAACACATAAGAGAAAGAAGAAAGAATGAGATAGTGGGAAAAGAGAGATGAAGTGGAAGACACGAACAAGCTAGAAGATCGTTATGATCGTTGTTAATCTGCAATAATATTACATTGATGTTGGTTTATATTTGTACTATACAATGTTATTGTTTTGACATATATAGTTAACCCGTTATAATTGTAGCCGTTGTAACAAGTTATAACAGCTATTTTATAATGAAGTATAGTTGTTGGATCTTGCCGAAAAATATGAGCCTATCCATGTGAGTCTATCTATGTGTATTCCTGTACTAGATTGAATAATATAGCATGTTTAAACTTATATTGGATCATACATGTATATTTCTAACGAGTATATGGGGTACGTGTTCAATTATCACTGGCCATTCTTTATTAAAGTCCATATTGGTCCACGTTTTGGTGACTGCGTTTCGCTGAACTACGTTTTGCTGATGTGCCGTATCGTGGCGAGTAGAGCTTCTTATAATGGAGGATGAGAAAAAACCTGCGCAGGGGACGACCACATGAATAGGAATGGATGAGGAATTTCATTAAAACATTACAATCTGTTTGCATGCATATGGGAAATCGTTTGATTTGGGGAACTCTTTTTGCTACGAGTTTCCAAAAAACCATTTCAAATGAGTACTGCTGGATCATTCAGACAGGTGTACAGACTTTCCAATAAAGAGAGTGATGGAGTTTATAACGGTACGGCTCAGCAACTAAAAGCAGATGAACCGAGTCTTCTGGTGAACCAAGAGAACAGGAAAGAGAGGGAGAAGCACAATCAACTGTCAGAGCGAGGAGAAGGCCGGAGATGCCGGTCACCTCGGCGCCCGAATGCCTAGTCGATGACCCAACAGACAGTGAAGAAATCCGCAAGGAGAGAGGGAAGAACCAATCCTCCACGGGATGTGTAGTCGTACTCGGACCCGGCCGGCTTGAAGTCACGGAGAAGACTTGCAAACAGAGGATGATAGATGTGTGAGACAGGAATACAGAACTGGTGAAGCTCCTCTCTATCTTTCTCCAGAATCCCCACCTTCACTTTCACGTATCCCTTCGTCACCTTCTCCTTCTTCTCTAATGCCATGTTTCCTCTCTTTCTCTACGGAGACGATCAGTTCGCTGGCTGGAGCAGAGAAGAAACACGCCCAAATCTGAACGAACAGTTGTTTCAGTTGGTGAATAGGGGTCCAATTTATAGGGGATAAAGATGGAGATCGGTTGTTTCCACTAATTGCGGGATTCTGATCACCGTAGAAGACTATGGAATGGGTAATGGTTATCTCATCTGTTTGTTTTTCCATGACTAACCAACCTGCCAGCAGAGCTTCATTAGTTATTGGAGATGGAAGATTCTTGGCTATGTTGATGGATCTTTGATTAAAAGGAGGGATCACGGTTGCATCATTTTGTTGCATGCTGATTGCTGCGGCCAGTTATTTGAGCGTGGCAATTCATATATTATGGTAGTTGGATTTGAAAAAAAAAATTATCATATTGCTTATTTAGATACAAAATAAATAGTAATTATTTTTGAAGTAATATACAAGCCACAATAACCGTAAGACTTATTGTTAGACCCCTAACTAGGCGGCATTCCTTGCCCAAAGGCCAGCAGGCTTATTGGGAGGGTGTGTCCGCGTTTCGCTCACGACATTGAAGGACTGAGTCATTATGGGTAGAGATATTCAATTACCTGATCTTTATTGCCATTTCCCTTGTACGTGGTGATGCACTACAAACGGTGTACGTGCCCGTCCATGCCCAAGGTGAGACGGATCAGGTGCGTCTGCACGTGCTGGGCACGTAGCTGATACACATGTGCGCGCGCGTGCCACCTACCGCGCGTCAGTACCAAGCGCCATGCGCGGGCACAAACGTGATGCACAGGAACACAAAGTGCCACGCGCGGGCGTGGGACATGCAAGCCGTGAGGCGTGCCGTGGGGGCAGCAGGCGCATTGCGTGTGGGGGACGTAGGGCCGGGAGACATCCCGCTAGGAGACAAAGGGATGCGGCGCACTGAGAGCGCCGAGACAGCACTTTGGGTGAGTAGCGCTCCAACGGGTACTATTGGGTGCGTAGCGCCCTGCTTGAGGCGTAGGATGCAGCGCCGACACGCAGACTCTGCAGGAGGATGTTGACACGTGTGCTGGTGGCATGTGTGATTGTCAAGGCCGGGGTGGCGTGTGTCATCGCCACGCCTGCAGGCGCACAGCGCCCGACCGGGCGCACTTGTATAGCGGCAGAGCGGCCGCGCTCACGTAGAGCGACAGCCTCGAGGCGGTGTGGCGACACTACCTTGGCGCAAGGCGCCTCATCTCGTTCGTTGTATAATCCCTCGTCTTCCCCCGTGTAATGCTCCCAACAACGATGTACTCTTTTATGATATGAATGCATCAAACATATTCCCTAAAGGGGGTGCATCCCCACAATCTCCTCTAACCCCTTCTATGCGATCTTATGCATTTGCAAAGACTTCCGCTACAACAAATCAATGCTGCTCTGTGTTTTCCTCTGAGCACTAACGCCGGCATACGCCAGATTCGAGCAAGAGATCCAGCTTGAGATTTGACTGTGTGACACTTTTCTATACTACAATAATAGGAACACTGATAACACCCTAATTTCGGTCTTTATTTCATGTTATTAGCATGATTTATGCATTTAAAATACTTAAAATTGGGTTGTTATCATATATTTACACGAAAATAATGCTTTCAAGTAATTTCTTACAAATTTTTAGGAATTTTCTGGGATTTATTTCAAGAAGAAATGCATTTATTCTATTAAAAAGGGCAATATTATAATAGAGAAAGAAGTATTTTTATTATTTTCAAACTTTCAAGGGCCTTTTTGCAAACTTTCGTTGCAAAAAGACCCTGAAAACAGCTCTCGGTCGCCATTGCAGGCGTAAAGATCCAATTTAAAATTTTACAGGGTTTTATTGCAATTTTTAATATATATTTTTAATGTTTTAGGAGAAATCGGAGGAGAGAGAGTGCGCTAGGGGCATATACGCAATTACTTTTGGGCGGCGTCCAAAAGCAATTCCAGGCTTTTTAAGGACTTTTCTGCTAAAAGGAGGATTCAAAATGCGCCAGCCAATGAGAGAACGACACGTCATTGCGTATTTAAAAACGAAACTAATAAATAAATCAATTTTAAATCCAATGGATTAAATTAGTTTAAAATTGATTTATTAATAACTTTTGATCTTGAAGTTCGATTGAGATGATGTTTTTAAGGATTTGTTCTTCTTGATCCCCTCTTTCTATCTGTATGGTTGGATCATTCAGATCCAGCCTACATTGATATATAAACATTAAGTACTAAATGGGGGTAAAATGGTGATTTTTACCATATAACCTAAGTATAAAAGCTAAATTTCGAGAGGAGGAGCTTATTCTGGATGGTTCTCTATCACAACTGCAAGACAGAGAGGAGTCCCACCCTGGATCAAGTTATCTGGTACTTTTTCCTTGATTGTATTTGGATTTGTGCATTTTGAATGAGATTAGTTCAATTTCTTGTTTCTTCTTCTTGGTTTTGATCTGAAATTCTAAATCGCTTGGCTTGAGCGGCATGTACAAGCCCTGATTAGGATTGAGAGGAGAATTTGAGGGATTCAACTAAGCATAAGCTGCATTCGAAAGAAAAACTCTAAAAATATTAGTTTTAATTCTTAGGAGATTAAATTACCCCCATTTCAGTTTTGAATTATCAAAGTTGCAAAAACAAACCAAAATCAAATTAAAAATTCCCTTTTAACCTCTCTAATTGACCTCTTGGATCCTTTTATTAGGATAAAAGAAGCCGATTTAGAGCTCCATATTTCTTCTATTCATCTCAACTCTTCTACCCCCCTTTCTAAATTCTCATCTAATTAGGGTGACTTGATCCTCATTCAAGATCAAATTCAGTTTAATCAGAGTGAAACGACCAATAATCACCAAATCGAATTCCTTACTAGCTTCCCTTGGACGACACTCGTACTTATCACTACACGTCTTAAGTGGAGTTCTTATAAATTTTATTGCATAAGCCAAAATCCACAACGACAAGGGCTAAAAATTGCATAGTTTTTACTCCTATTTTTGGCTTATCAAACACATGTGCGCTTCTGGCCTCTGATTGTCTCACAGAATAGCGAGAGAGAAGAAAGAGAAATGGTTAAGAACGGTAGAGTGGATTGAGTGGCCTTTCCGCCCCCTCTTGCACTCTTAGCGATATAGAGAGGGCAAGAGGGAGAGGAAGAGAAAGAGAGAGTGAGAGGGAGAGGGAGAGGGAGAAGGAGAGAGAGAGAGGGAGAGGGAGAGAGCGAAAGTGAGAAAGCGAGAGAGAGAGAGGGGGAGAAGGAGAGAGGGAGAGGGAGAAGGAGAGAACGATAGTGAGAAAGCGAGAGGGAGAGACAGGGAGAGGGAGAGAGCGATAGTGAGAAAGCGAGAGGGAGAGAGAGGGAGAGGGATAAGGAGAGAGGGAGAGAGCTATAGTGAGAAAGTGAGAGGGATAGAGGGGGTGAGAGAGGGAGAGAGCGATAGTGAGAGGGTGAGAGGGATAGAGGGGGAGAGAGAGGGAGAGAGCGATAGTGAGAAAGCGAGAGGGATAGAGGGAGAGACAGAGGGAGAGATTGATATTGAGAAAGCAAGAGGGAGAGAGGGAGAGTAAGAGAGCGATTGTGAGAAAGCAAAAGGGAGAGAGGGAGAGAGCGATTGTGGGAAAGCGAAAGGGAGAGAGGGTGAGAGAGAGAGAGAGAAAGAGGGAAAGGAGAGAGGGAGGGAGACAGAGAAAGTGGGAGAGAGAGTGACGTATACTTAGCAATTTGATTGAAGCAAACAAACTATGATGTTCATCCTAGCCTCTGAACGGCTATACCTTCACGCGTGAAAGAGAAGGAAGGTTATCATTTTCATTCATGGGCTTCCCATGAGAAATGCTTTTTTTACAAAAAAGGGTTCCAGAAACGGAGAGTTCAACTAGAACGCACGTTCATCAGAAAATGGGGTTCAACTACAGGGACTTTGATGTTCTCCAATGTTTTTTTCTAGCGTCATAGACGCCATCGGCAACGTCCTCGAAGCCCCCCTGGATTTCCTCTCCAGCAACGCCTACAGGTTTCATTTCCTCTCTTTCTCCCTGTTCTCTCTCGGTCTCTATCAATCTCTCTATCTCTCTGGTTTGCTCTCTCTCTCCACCTGTATCCCTCTATCTCTATCTATCTATCTCTCTCTATTGTATAGATCTCAATCAATATCTCTCAAATCGTATCTATCTCCCTCTTTATGTATATGTCTCGCTCTATCTCTCTCTATCTGTCTCTCTCTATCTCTATCTCTATCTATCTATCTATATCGCTGATGGGGGACCATCATGCCTTAAGGAGATATGGTGGCAACGACGTCAATGCATCGACATCAGATGCACCACCACCGTCATCCGATGTCGACATTGCTGTTGAAGACATGCCGCCATTGTTACTCAACCAAGTCAACGCGCCAACATCAAGCACGTCTCCACCTAAGCACGCCCCGTCACGCGTCATGACACGTCACCAATGACAGATCAAGAAATGCCCTTTGACGTGACACGAAAGCACGCCGCCCGTCTTTATTTTATTTTATTAACTGTATTTTTCTCTTTCCTCCAAGGTCTATATATATAGGCCAATGTTGCAAGAAAATGTTAGGCAAAGTTATATTCAGGAATTGTGTTTTCTCTTCTTGAAGGACTTGCCCTAGCCCTCTTCTTGCGGGATCATCGTTGCTGCCGCCGCCGATCCTCGACGTCGTCCCTTTCGTCGCCCGCCTTGCCTGTGCCCGCAGCCTTCTCCGGTCGTCCGCGCAGGCTACTCTCATAGTCCTATAGGCTGCCAGCCCAGGCTGCCCATGCCAAGGCCACCTCCCGACTACCTGCGCAGGCCACCTTCGGTCACCCGCGCAGGCCGCCTCTAGGCCGCCTGCATAGGACTAAGCCACCAGGCAGCCACCGACCGCCCGCACAGGCTGCCTTTCGGCTACCCGCACAAGCTGCCTCCCCGCCGCCCGAGCAGGACGCACCCCTGCTACACGCGCACGCCGCCTTTTACCACCCGCGCAGGCCACCTCCTGGCCGCCTGCACCGGTCGTTGTCGACGCTGTCCAACGCTTCGGGCCATTCTGTGTGTGCTGCACGCCCTTCGCGCGCTTTGTGCGCATGGGAAATCACCTACACCTGAATCTCCGACAACGACATCACTACACGTCTGCCCCGCCCAAGCATCCTGGTCACCAAGCAGCCGACTTAGCCTGACCAAGTCATTGCCAGGGCCGCTCAATGCCTGGAACACCCAACTATCTCGTTCAATGGGCCGCGCAACGCCCAGAACGCTGAGCCAAATTACCGCCAGAATTTCCCCCAACCTCATCACGCACACCAGTGCCGGGGTACGCCTGAACTCTTTATTGTTGTGTGCTCTTTGTCCAGTATTCCACAGGAATTCTTTCTCCGCCGTCGGATCTGTTTTGGTTTCTTGTAATCTCAACAAATTGGTGGATTAGGTCTTCTCGTGAGTTTTCCCACGAACGTGAATTCGAAGGTATTGGATTTGGTGCTTCAGCAGCGTCGCGGTGGTTGAAGACAGTACTCCCGCCTTCAACGAGGAATGGGCTGCACCACCATTCCTTCATCAGATTTGAGTTTTCAAAATCAATCGTGTGGTTTTGTGGTCTGTTTTATTCCCCTACATTCAACCAATTCCTGCACCCATATCCATTGTCATCCATCCCGTCTCCTTTAGTCGTTAGCATCCATCCCTCTAGTTGTCCTACGTCAAGATATCTTTTTGTTTTTCTCTGTTTGTTTGTTTGTTTCATCTTCGCAAACCAACTTGGGCCCCCTTTCTTCCCTATAAGAGGGAAGGTTGCCCCTTGTACGAAATAATGAATTGAAAAAATGAAAGAGATTTGAAAAATGTATTCCTTTATTTTTTTAGGCATTTTCAGAAGTATTTTTTGAGTTATTTAGTGTTTTTTAGAAGTTGTAGAAAACTACCGAAATGTAAATATGAAAGGAGGTTAGTGCGTTTCCCGTAGTCTTCGCCGGACCTCCAGCGCCGCCTTCGCCAACGCCGCCAGCTCCGCAGCCCTAGCAGCTATGAACATCTGCGTTTGCCCTCGTTGACGTGTCTAGTTCCCTCGAACACTCCTCGGCCTCCGTCGGCCCTTTCCGGCTCGCCCTCGGCCACCTCCGTGCCGACACGGACCACCCTGCCCTCATCGGGTCGTCGCGGCGCCTCGACCGTCAAGACGCCCCAGCCGCCCATCCGCCCCTGGCCGCCTTGCTGCTCAACCGCTCTCGATCGACCCTTGGCGTTCAGGGCAGTCTGCAGCCGCTAAGCCCACCCAAGTCGCCCCGGCCACCCAAGCCACCCGCGGCCTCCACGGCGGCCTTGGCCGACCACAGTCACGCAGCTGTTGCGACCTCCCCTCCACGGGCGCAATGGAGCCATGGTGACCACAGCCGCCACCACCGCGCAGCCACAGCAGCCCTGCCACCCTTCGTCCCTCCGCCCCAAAAGCCCGTCTGCCCTCAACCGCCCGACCGCCGTTGGTCACCCGGCTACCATCGGCCACTCTTTTGCCTTCGATCACCCAAACGTCCTCAGACGCCTGGTTTCCCATGACCGCCCCGCCGCTCCAATGGCCTCCGGTCACCTCAGTCTCGACGGTCGTCGCCCGTCGATCTCATCGGTTGCCTGCGACTGACTAGACCGCCTTGTCGGCCTCGGCTTGATCTAGCCCCATCTCTAGCCGCCTTTTTGAACGACACGAGCCACCCCGGCCACGACAACCACCTCCAACTGCGTCATCCCTACCACCAGCCATCTATAGACGCCTCCGGCCTCCTCCGCCACCCCGACCTTGGTCATTTTGGGCGTCCTCAACTGACTTGGTCATCCTTGGCTCGACCGCTTCAGCCGCCCTCGGCTCTACCTCGACCACCCTATGCCGCCTCGCTCGACAACCCTGTCACCGTCCTCACTATCACGCTCACTTCCGAGCTCTTATCCCAGCCTGCCAGCGCCACTGTGTCCACACATGCCATATGCCCACCTAGAGTCCGTTAGAGTAGTTTTGAGAAGAGTAATCGCCGGATGACCTGCCGCCGACACTCCATAGCCGCAAAGTACATGCCGCCGTAGGATGAATCACCGCTGTCGTCTCCACCGATACTCACGTCTATCCGCTACTAGATAGTTACAGTTTTCTTCATCATGGAAGCGACGACCGATATCACCGTCGCTGAAGTCTGATAGAATCTAGATGCCGCCGCCTTATGTCGTTCTGTCGTCACATACCCGCCATTATGGTCTCCTAGAGAAGTCTCAAGGGAGACGATCATTGGATGACATGCTGCCGCTAGTTTACCGCTGCGAAATACATGCCACAGTGGGATATATAGCCGCCGCTGCGCACTACCGACGAGTATCTTTGTCGCTAGGTAGCAGAACGAAGGCCGGCCCACCCAATCACGGCTGTCGAAGCGTCCTCCCTGTGTTGACGCTCCACCGCTCTGCCCTCCACTCCTTGTGGTGTAAACACGAGCCGTTCGATCCCGGCAGGTCGTGTTACATCAATCACTATACCTCTCTCTATCTATCTATCTCGCTCTATCTCTGTCTTTCTATCTATCTGTCTCGCTCTATCTCTCTCTATCTCTATCTATCTATCTCGCTCTATCTCTCTCTATCTCTATCTATCTATCTCTCTCTCTATCTCTACCTATCTATCAGGCTCTATCTCCCTATCTCTCTCTCACTTTCTCTTTTTTATGTGTTTTTTTCTCTCGCTCTTTCTGTACCCAGGTTTCTACTTCAATTCTATGTCTTTCTCTCTCTCTGCTTCTCTCGAAACCCTTTTTTCTCTCTCCAACAAATTGACAAAAACGTTAAGGTCAACGTACAGGGATCTTTCTCTATCTCTCTATCTCTCAAATAGTATTTGTATCAATCTCACTCAATCTCTCTCAAATTGTATCTATCTCCCTTTTTGTGTATCTTTCTCGCTCTATCTCGCTCTATCTGTATCTATCTCGCTTTATCTCTCCATCTCTATCTATCTCTATCTATCTCACTCAGTCTCTCTCTATCTCGCTCTATCTCTTTCTATCTATCTATTTCGCTTTATCTCTCTCTATCTATCTATCTCGGTCTATCTCTCTATATCTATCTCTATCTATCTATCTCGCTCTATCTCTCCCTATCTATCTCGCTCTATCTATCTATCTCTCTACCTCTATCTATCTACCTCGCTCTGTCTCCCTATCTCTCTCTCTGTCTCTCTCTGTTTATGTGTTTTTTCTCTCGCTCTCTGTCCCCAGGTTTCTACTTCAATTCCTATATCGCTCTCTCTCTACTTCTCGCAAAATACTTTTTTCTCTCACCAACAAATTGATGGAATCATTCAGGTCTACACACAGGCTTCTTTCTATCACTTTCTTTCTATTTGTACGAAACCCCAAAATACTCTCCTGAAAATTGAAAACTTCAGGCCTACATGCAGTCTTCTTCCTCTCTCTGCTTCTCTCTCACTCTCACTCTCACTCTCTCTCTCAATCTCACTCTCCCTTACTCTCTCTCACTCTCTTCTTCTCTCTCGCACTCTCTCACTTTCTCTTACGCTCTCTCACGTTCTCTCTTATTCTCTCTTACTCTCTCTCTTACTCTTACGCTCTCTCGCATTCTCTCTTATTCTCTCGTACTCGCTCTCTTACTCTCTCTCTCACTCTCTCCCACTTTCTCTCTCTCACTCTCCCCCTTTCTCTCTATCACACTCTCTCTCACTCTTTCTCTTTTTCTCTCTCACTCTCTTACTCCTGCTCACACTCTTACTCTCTCTCTCACTCTCTCTTTTACTCAATTTCTCCTCTTATTCTCTCTCACTCTCTCTCTTACTCTATTTACCCTCTTATTCTCTCTCTCCCTCTCATTTTCTCTCGCTCGTACTCTATTCTCTTATCATTCTCTTTCTCACTATCTCTTTTAGTATCTTACTCTCTCTTTCTCCTACTGTCATTCACTCTCTGCCTGTCTCTCTCTCTTTTTCAATTTCTATCTCTTTCTCTCTGTACCACTATTGAAACCCTTATTTTCACACTCCTATTTTTTGATGAATACCTTCAGACCTAGGTATGCGATCAATATCCTGGGTTTCCATATCCAAACGAGCAATGCACCTTCAGTTTTTTGAATTCTGTGGGTTTTAGGGACGAGTGTCTGCATTGTTGATTCATGTATTAATGATTTATTTTAGAACGATATTCTAGATGTTTTTGTTATGTTTGTATGGGAAATAAATTATGCTTTCATCATTATTATCCATATCTGCGATCGAGTTTGTTTTTTTACTTCTAAACGATTTCTTAATCTAGTTCATGGGTACATTAGGCACACTATCTGCCAAATTATGAATTTATTTAGTTTTTAAGAAGATTAAACTATCTCTCTATCTAATTCATGGGTCGATTATTCATGCCTTTTGTACAATAGTCAAAAATTTGTTTAGTTCTCAAATATTAAACTATCTCTTGATCTAATTCATGTGTTGATCATTCACACCTATAAAATATCATTCGAAAATGATTGTGTATGCACAGATGTCTGCATTGTTGGTGTTGCATGTATGTCGATGGGATGTTTTTAGGCGCCCTTTCATCCTTGCCTGCTACCAAACTTAAATCGATTGCTATTGTCCTTGTAAATTCTTATACTCTAGGTAATTGTGCTCTACTTTATTACAAATTCTTCTTCTTAATGTAGCAGCCAGATTATTCTCTTGGCGGATCTGAATTACAGAATTTCATTGGCAGTGGTAGAGGCGTGAAGCTCCCATGCAAATAATGAATGGGCGAAATTTTCGCATAGGGACAAAGTGAGGTCTGCTCCGCCAACCGTCTTTTATGCTACCCCCCGGCATGTAATCCAAATGAAAGAGCCTTCGTTTTCTTCCTTCTCCATCATCTCTCTACAAGCTTCAGATCTGTGTGGTTTGTTTGAGTGGCTCAAGATGGGATTTTTTAATTATCTCATAGAATGCGTACTGCCCTGCTTTCTATCTCTTCTCTCTCCACTCAAGCGAGCATTGCGAGCGGGCCCTACTAGTTTATGGAATGCGAATAAGTGTAATTGATGCTTTTCAAAACTACTAGGGTATATAGAATAGATATGTAGAATAAAACAACCCTCGATGTCTAAAAAACTGATGCACCTTTACATTGCCGGTATGTAATGTCAGATAAAAAATCCTGAATTTATCCTACAACAAATTTTAGATATATATATATCAGAGTTTGTCGAAACTAAGTTATAAAGTTTTGTAATACATGGCTTTACTGTAATTTTGTTATACGAAAAAATTGTGGAGAAAATGGTATTTAAAACTTTCCTCAAATGGTGTTGTGTTGCTATGTGTGTGGCTATCGCCTGGAAACAGTTTTACTTGAACATGGTACTGATTATTAAATCATATTGAAACAAAAATATTAGTTTAGCAAAAAGAAGATACAACTTGGTATCCTAACTGGGGATCAAATTTTGCGCAGCACACAAAAGAAAAGTAACTGGTCTGGATTTCAGGTCATCGTAGAAGATCCGTATGATTGTTTTGAACGGGTCACATGCAGATTTCATCATTATCATTTATTCCAGTTGAATGATCTGTATAACTAAGAAATTTACGTGAGATAAAAAAAAAATTTTGGGCTTCCTTAGAATGGGTAGTTCTATACTTTTCTTTTCAGATTGTCCGGAGATTAGTGGAAAAAATGGATTCGCCCAGAATAACCCACGGCGTCCTCTCTCCCGTGCTATCGATGGGTTGAGATGTCATAGAACTGATCAGCTTTTAATGCAATTGATCCTTTCGCAGATACGCATCTGATATCGGAGGAGAAATAAGGCTAAGCAAGAGACGAGGAGCGGGAATGGAAACAACATTTTGTAAAAAAAACATACGATTTGGTTGCAAGTCGCAACACTTATCGGCGATCGATCAACTTCAAGAAAATGATTTTTGGGTGTCTGAGTTTAACAAAATGGAGTTTCAACTGGTATTGCTTGATCATAAAGACTGATTTACAGTTTTTACAGTGAATGTTGGAGTTTAATCTTGACTGAGTTATTTTAGTGGGTTTAGTTTGACTATGTCAAGGAATAAAGCAGGTCGACAGGGATAACTGGTTTATAGGAAGATGTGGAGGCATCAGCTTATTTTAAGGAGCTAAAGACTGGTGTCTTTGAAGACCGAGCACATGGACAAGAGAGCGATGGCTTAAAATCTTTTTCTCTGTGTGAGATCAAGAGAGTGAGTGCTTGTCCTTCCCTTCTCTGTGTGAGTTGCTAAAGTGAGAGAGCGAGCTTCCAACAGTGAACAGATTGATGGTGAAAAGGAAGATTCACCTCATTAGTTGCGAGCGGATGATCTGCATCTTCCAGTGAAGTGGGAGAATAAGGCAGAGAAAGCGGCGGACAGGCCACGGCGAGACAAAAGAGAAGGCCGGTGCTGGTCGTCTCAAAATGGAGTCTCTTGGTCGATGATCCAGCAGACGGTGAAGAAATCGGTGAGGGGACAAGGAATAACGAGTCTGTCGTAGAAGGTGTAGGTGTACTGGAACCCGGGGGGCTTCAGCTCGACGAGAGACTGGAACAGAGGATGAGACAAGTGCATGATGCGAATCCAGAATTCGTGTGGCTTCCCTCCGTCCCTCTGGTGAATCCCCACCAGGATTGGCACGCACCCCTTCTTCGCCTTCTCCTTCTTCTTCTCTAGCGTCATCTCCTCATTCCTTCCTTCCTTTCAGAGAGGGAAATTAAGGCATGTTCAATTTCCCCTCTCTGAAAACCATACTTTATCAAAAAGGAATGTAACCTTAAATATCATGCTCTTGGTGACTGTTTCAAAACATATAAAGGTTTCTTCAACTTATGAAATTTGTCCTCTCTTCCTTTAAGCACAAACCCTCTAGGTTGCACAACATAAATTTCTTCATACAAAATATCAAATTTGTTAGAAAGTATCCCGTATGGCCTATTAGGCCAACCAGCCCCTTAGCCCAATAAGGGTTACCTCTTTTAGTCCCACATGGGATAAATGCTTAATCCTCTCTCTCTCAGCCCTATGTCGGGGCATGTATCCCTTCCTTTTCAAAATCAATCAAATAAATACCTCTTCTCCTTTTCCACGTGATTCAAGAATGCAGATTTCACATTAAAGTAATATACCTTCGATGTTTTCTGTGCTGCAATGGCTCACAAAATTCCTACTGTTTCTAGTCTTGAAACAGGTGAAAATGTTTCAAAATAGTCAATTCTATAATTCTGTGCATACCATTTGGCTACTAACTATGCCTTATACCATTTTACACTTCCATTGCCGCATGCTTGATTTTGCACACCCATATTACTTCAGTATGTTTGATTGAAGATGGTAGATCTGCAAGTTCCCCTTTGTCATATTTCTAAATACCCTTGATTTCATCTTCCACTGCACGCTTCCACTCTATCTTATTTTGAGGTTTTTTAAAACAAACTGGTTCATCCTGTTATAAAACTTCAAAAATATCGGTCTCCTATCATTCTCTTACTAAACTTGTCTCTCTCTATGGTGATGAGGATTTATCTCCAATTTCTCTTGATCCACTCGACCTTAGGGATCAATCCAATGCAGTTATTGTGATCTAGTTAGGGTCATGCTACATGTAAGCAGATCAGGAATATATCGTTGATTTATTTTTACCTGGAATGAAATAGACAAAAAAGACTCAGAGACTGTATGAGAGATAAGCTGAGAGAGAAAGTGAGATTGGCAGAGAGAGTGAGAGAGGAGATAAAGTGATGGGAAAGGCAAATGAGAGAGAGGATGAGAGGGATTGACGAATCGTGAGAGTAAGAGATTAAGAGAGAGATAGAAAGTTGGCATCACACTCATGCATGTTCCTCCACGACAGTCCTCTTTGTATCACCTATCAGGGATCGATCGAGTGTAAATAATCTTCTGCTCTAAGAGTTACACAAAACTGAGATTTAACGAGCATTTCCTGATCATTGACACTGATTTACAGTTTCTACAGTGAATTGAGGGATCAGTCCAGGAAGATTCATCTCCGTAGTTGCGCACCGATGATCTGGTGAAGCAAGAGAACAAGAAAGTGAAACAAGAGTGCAGGCCACATCTTGAGCGAATAGAAGGCCCATGGGGGTTCTCCTGCTCGATGGTCCTCCAAACGGTGAAGAAATCGGCAATGGGACAAGAAAATAACAAGTCCGCCTTAGAAGGTGTAGTCGTACTAGAACCCGGGGGGCTTCAAGTGGACAACGGACTTGAAAAGAGGATGAGAAAGGTGCGTGATGCGAATCCAGAACTCGTGTGGCTCCCCTCCATCCTTCTGGTGAATCCCCACCAGAACTAGCACGCATCCCTTCTTCGCCTTCTCCTTCTTCTTCTCTAGCGCCATGTTTCCTTCCTTCCTTCCTTCCTCCGAGACGAAAATCAGTTCGCTAGGTAGATGGTGCAGAGAATAAACATGCCCAAGTATGAACGAAGAGTTGTTCTAGTTGCGGAAGAAGGGTTGAGTTTATAGGGGAAGAAGATACAGATCAGTTGGTTGCACCAATTGTGATATTCAGCTCAACGGGGAACAGTTTGGAATGGGTGAATGTTTCTGTTTTCTGTTTGTCTTTCGACGACTTACCTATAGGCCGAGAGATTCATGGGGTTTGGAGACGCATGATTCTCGGCTATTTGATGGCTTCCGGCGAGGATGGAGAATGGACCGATTGCGGCAAGTCATCTGAAGGTGGTAATTTTGAACAAGTCTTTTGAAGGAGAGAGAGAATGAGAGAGACCTAGAGAAAGGAGAGAGAGAGAAATAGGGAGGGAGCAAGAGCGATGGAGAGAGCGAGAGAATGACAGAGAGTGAGTGAGAACGATAGAAAGAAGGATAGCGAGTGGGACAAAGAGATAGAAAAATAGAGAGAAGTAGAGGGAAAGAGAGCGATCGGAAGAAATAGAGAGATAGTAGAATAGCAAGAAACTGAGAGAATGAGAGCGAGCGAGAGAGATAGAGAGATAGAAGGATTACAAGAAGCAGAGCGAAAGAGGGTGAGCGAGAGATACCAAAGAGTAGAAGAGATAGAAGAGTAATATAAAGGAGTTTTACTCGCCTCCGCCAAGTCATAGCTCTAGAGGCGTCTCAAGCATTCGTCTCTTCACTAACCGAGTCCAGATGCAGAGTAAGCTCGGGGATCTTCTGATAGGTACTTAAGAAGATTAGTTAGTAAAATCAAACAAATGTCGTATTGGTAAGAGATTGGAAAATAGGATTCAATATAAGTTTAAAAATAGAATAGGATTCAATATAGATAGGATCATACTATAGACGGCCAGTATTAAATAATATGAAGTTATGTGGGTCAGAATTAAATATTGATATCTCCATTATACACGCTGGGCCCATAGCACTGTTCAACAGCTGTGATTGGTGCACCAAATATGTTATAACGATCAAGATTAAGATAACGAGTATGTTATGAAAGACGGGTATAAGGCACCAATCAATGGCTGTGATTGGTGCCCCAATTTGTTATAATGATCAAGATTAAAACAGCATTTAAAACTTGTATATCCGTTGTAAAGTGTTACAACGGATACATATAGGATAACTTCTTATTCTTAAGTATAAATATGAAACCAATGTTTCAGTGACAACTTGTAGGTTAATACAATTATCTTGATCTATGTCTAAGTCTCATTCTCCATCTCATTTCTCTTCTATCTCTTTTTTTTTCTATATCCTTTTCCTTCGCCTCTTGATATAGTGATTCGAGAATATAAAAAAAGTAAAAGGAGTAATCGCGCGCGAGAGAGAGAAAGCGAGCGAAAGAGAGACAAAGAGAGATAACAATAAACTGGAAACTGGAAGAGAGTGGAACAACAGAGAACGAGAGAAAAAAAGCGAATGAAAGAAAATGGGTGAGAGTACGAGAGAAAAATATAGAAAAGGAGTGAGAGCGATAGAGAGTGTGATACAGAGAGCAAGATAGTCACATAGAGAGAGAGAGAGAGCAACTGTACGCTCTCACTTGCGCATGCAACACACCGTACATAGCAGAGAGTGCAAATTAACTCTTTTTATTTTCAAAGTAGAGATGGAGGACAGATAATGTTTCATCATCCGTTCATTCAAAAACCGTCATTTGTCATCGGCCGAAGCTATGGATGAATGACTGAATGTAGAGCTTTCCGTCATACGCCATTTGTCATCCATCAGTCATGACGAATGATGGATGACAAAAATGACAAACGAAAAGTGGCAGATGACAAATGACTTTTTCCAATTTATATAATACATTAATTATACTCTATAATGACGAGAAGGTAAGTCGACAGCGAGAAGGTAAGCGTCGGGCTAAATCTACGCCAGGGGATAGCACAGATCAAGATCTCCTGTGGTGAGCTAGCAATCTCTACCATTAGATTGTCATAGGGGCTAGGGTGGTGCCCCCGGCACGCCTTGAAGACAATGCCAGCGAAGGTGGCAAGGAAGAAGGCAGTGCTGGTGGCCACTCTGGCCACTACCCTGGGTACCTCCGGCAGAGCTCATTTCTGGTGCACACTATGGAGGAGACGGCAATGTCGAAGGCAGTGCCGCCAGGCCAGCAGAGAGAAGGTCCACTGGTGGATGTCGTGGGCCTCGGTGCTGGTTTGGGTGATGGTGGAGAAGCCAACGAACATGAAGTCATTAACAAAGTGATTGAACTCGATGGGGAACGTTAAAAAAATTCCCGGTTCTGTGATCTAAACCTCCTTTATCCATTCCACTCTTTTTAATGGATAAATGACAGAACAGGACTGATGACAGACTTGTGACGATGATGAAACTGTGATGATGACGAATTGGACGAGAAAAATTCCATGGACTAATAACAGAACAGAAGTCCATTCAGTCTCGTTCCATCCGTTTGAAAATGTCATCCATTTTCGTCCAACATATCTATTTCAAAGTAGGTACATTTGTATGGACTTGTATTCTGACCACAATAGTAACGCGCATAGTGGTGATAGTTTATTTAGTAGAAAACATTACTAACATATCATCCTTAATATTGACTTTATGACACCCATATGATCTTAATAGTTCTGAAACCTCATTAAGCCAAAGGCTTTGAGAAGCCATCTGCTACTTGATCAAGAGATGATGAATGTTCCATACTAATCGCTCCAACATTGGCCTGATCTCAAATATAATGATGCTTCATCTCCATAGCAGTCGTTGACATGTTATCATCATATGAAATAAAAAAATAAATTCTTCATCCACCAAGATCCTTCAAAATATTTTTGAGGCTCTCCATGTTGACTTGCACCTGGTGTAGCTGCATATCAGCTTATGATGCAGATAATCCAGTTGTCTTTTGGTTCGTTGACCTCTATCAAACAGCTCTTGAGACAATGAGAAAAACATATCTTCTTGTACTCTTTTTTTCATCTCTATCTCTTGCCAAATCACTATCCCCATATCGTGTCAACTAAAGATTAGATAATCAGTCATATGATAATCCATATTCTCTTTGGTTTTGCGTATGCATCTCATAGTCTTTTCCTTGCTCCAAAATGATAAGTAGAATGATAAATAAAAAATACTAACATCAAATTTACAGATAGCATAATGTATGGTTTTGTAGTTATCAATCACATTAAGCTCCCCACCATACTTATCCAAAATTGCTCATCCATGAAAGTCATACCATCATTGAAAGTTAACTTGATGGAGCGCACCCAAATGACATCAAAAAAACATCATCGGAGCCATCCTTGCCGTCATCACCATCACCGACGGTTCGTGTCCAGCCCAACCAACAAGCCAAAGCGTCCGTGACGATGTCCGGGGTTAGATACCCCGGGTAGCTCATGTCTGTATTTGGATCATCGTGTTTGAATTATCTATTTTCAGTCATTTTATTGATGTTTGTGTTTGTCACAACGAGGGCACCCTACTCGTCGTGATGCATCCATATCACCGTCTTTTTGTATTCGTCTGTATCATTTTTTTCTTTCACGTCATCTTATTGAGCTCCCCTTATTTGGACTCCACGTAATGGGCCCATCATGGCCCTATATAAGGCCATGATGGGACCACGTCTTGTTTAGATCTGGAAGTGTTGGCTGCAGTTACTGCCATCCAAGTCTCCCGAAGAGTGAAGAAGAAGGAAGAAGAGGAGGAGAGGGAGAGAGTAAGGAAAACAGAGGAAAAGAAGGTCGTTCGTTGGACCATTGACCTCGACTTTTCCCTGACGATACTGCAACTGCTCCATGACTGCCTTGCACTACCGTTGCGTTACACTGCACCACGAGTAAGTTTGTGTCTAACCGACGGATTCCTGTGCCATGGTGCAGCGCCATGGTACCCACTACGGTCTGTGAACCATCACGTGCTGAGTTGATTCATCGGCCCATCGTTTGTTTCCACCACCAGCGACCGACGAATCATGACGATACGAGTTGGTCACGTCACATGCATGGCTTCCCTGTAAGATAGTGAGTCGTGTTTCGCTTGTCACTGACGATACAAGCCACTACATCGTGCTGCTCCTCACTGCTACCACCACGCGTATACCTGGCATCACAACGCCAACAGACGTCAGACCTGCACGCCACTCGTGCATGTGCCCACATGGTGCTCAGAGTTTTCTTGTCGCTCTTCATTTGGCCTCACCCTCATCCTCCTGCGCGTCGCTCCAACACGTGCTTATACCATCTTTCGAGCTACGCCATGCATGTCTCTAGTACCTCTCCTCCATTCCTTCCTTTACTGTCTTGGGGCAACGAAGACACCAAGGACAAGCGATATCGCCGACAAGGTACGTCGCTACCCTTTCTTGTTAGTTATATTATGTTTTTTTGGTATATTTTTGGCTGCATTCCACCACACTCGTGTTAGAATAAGTGAGAGAATTATCTAAAGAAAACTATGAATTGAGTGATTCCCTAGGCACGGGCCGAGCCCGTCCATTACGTGCAAGCCGTACGCAATTATTTTGTTCAGCCCCTTAGTCACCGTCATCGCTCCTACGAGGGTCAGAAGGTCACCATTATCATCTTTGGTCACCCGTTTCGGAGCTCAGAACTCAGCGACTTCCTACTCATCGGCCCTACACATGCACTCCACCTAGGTCATTCGCATCCACATTTACATTAACTCAATGATTTACCTGTCGAACAACGCCATTGACGATGCCTGACCTCATTTTGCTATTAGAGCCAGATTGTGGACACCCACTGCATGTCTCTATACCCTTGCATCATAACATCTGCATACATCTTTTTTCAGGTGTTCCCTCAAGGAACTGGCCATGGTCTTCGACATGCAATCAAGTAGAAGGATGCACTCTGTATGTTTGCCTTCACGGTGACGTGACAAATCACCGAAGGTCAAGGAAATGCCCCGGTCACCTCACTGGGATCAGCACCACTTACTCGAGCTGTCATGATCGATACCACGACCCGTAGCACTACTGTGAACCAAGCATATATCACGTGATTTAAGTGCCATGAGAAAGGGCATCAAGCCAGTCACTAGTCGTCGTTGGTACCATTGACTGACGTTGGAGACATCAACCTTGATCAGATGGGAAGATAGAGCCCCTACATGAAGAAGAGTATCGTGTAGACGGATGAATCGGGTACATTCAGATCACTGAACCAAGACCAATCCCACCACCGGCTCCCCAACCCACTGGCCGTCATTTGGCCAATATTGCAATAGATCCCCCTGGCACTAGTGGAACACCGCCACCACCTCGAGCGTCCTCACTTACTCGACTTGCACCTATAGTGCAACGGTCCGACCCGATGGCCGATGCGACCCTTTGCACTTCAATCTTCTAAACCTATCTCAAGATCAACAACAAGGTATGTAAGTTGATCATGGATAGTGGAAGTTGCATCAACGCCATCTCCAATGCGATGGTTGCCCAACTAGGGTTGGCGACCATACCCCATGAGGTGTCGTGGATTGACGCTTCATCCTTACTGGTGAAACGTCAATACCACGTCCTGTTGAAGGCGAGCTCCTACGATGACAGAATTCTCTGTGACATACTTCCTATGAAAGTAGGAAGCATCATCTTATGTCGTCCTTGGCTATATCACCACAACGTCACTCTAGACGGAAGGACAAACACGTAATCGTTCATGTGCCAGGGACAAAAGGTCACATGGTACCCTTATGCCATGAAGCCAGTGAACAAGACGGTCCCACCAACCCAATAGGGTTAGTGGTCGTACGTGTCACCGTGTTCACCCGAGTCTAGGGACACAAGATCAACGACATGCAAGTATGCAGCGCTGTCACTCTAGACGCTTCCCCAGATACACCCATAGCTCCACGACCACCCAAAGCTGAGTCCCTCGTATCGAAATTTAGTGACGTATTCCCCGACGAGTTACCTTGCAAACTACCATCTTATGTGTCACATACAGCACGTGATTGAGCTCGTGCCATGGGCATCACTGTCAAATCTGCCCCATTACCAAATGGAGCCACAGAAGTATGAGGAAGTGCAATGACAAGTCCATGAGCTACTCGTGAAAGGCCTCATCTACGAGAGCCTCAACCCGTGTGCAGTGCCTGCACACGTGGGGTATGTGCTGCGATAGTTGGACCATTAACAAGATAACGCTCAAGTACCATTTTCCCATTCCCTGCATATAGGACCTCTTCAACATGATGTTCGGATCCGCTATCTTCTCAAAGATAGATATCCGTATTCGATACCATCAAGTTCATATTCATCCTAGGGACAAATGAAAGACCGCCCTTAAAATTAAATACGGGTTCTATGAGTGAAGAGTCATGCCCTTCTGCCTCTCCAACGCGTCGAGTAAATTCCTTCGGCTCATGAACAATGTACTCTGCATGTTCATTGGAAAGTTTGGTGTTGTCTACTTCGACGGCATTCTCAGTTCGCCTCACATGAGACAATCATCTCAAGCATCTTGACAATTTGCACGGTTCTCAAACGAGAATAATTTTATGCCCACCCAAAGAAATATAGCTTCCTTACCCTAAATGTTATGTTCCTACGATTCATCATTTCAGCCCAAGGTGTCGTTGCCGACCCGGAGGAGGTTTGAGCCATCATTTCACATCCTCCCGCGGCTAACATCCATGATGTAAGGAGCTTTACCAAAGTTTACACATTCTACTAGAGATTTATATAGAACTTTAGTACTGTCACGGCTCCAATCACTAGCTGCCTTAAGGTACAGCCATTCACATGGATACAGGCAGCAGATCGAGCTTTCCAGCGAGTGAAGCTCATGATGAGTCAGGCGCCCGTCCTTTGCCTGCCTGACTTTGGGAAATTCTCGAGGTTACATGTGACGCTTCTAGCATCAAAATTGGCGATGTGGTCAGCCAGGAAGGGCACCTCGTGGAGTTCTTTAGCGAGAAGTTGAATGACGCGAGATTCCACAAGTTGGCATACGACAAGGAGTTCTACACCATCGTCTAGGCATTGAAGCATTGGAGGCACTATCTCCTTTCGAAGGAGTTTCTACTTTTCTCGGATCATGAGGCGCTCAAGTACCTTCATTCCCAGCAGAAGTTGAGGGACCGTCATGCAAGATGGATTGAGTACTTAAAGGATTTTACCTTTGTCACTAAGCCCAATAAGGAAAAGGAAAACGTCATGGCTGATACACTTAGTCATAAAGCGCAAGTGCTTAACATCATGAAGGTAAAAATTATAGGATTCGAGCAGATTCGAGAGGGCTACACTAGTTGCCCTGACTTTGGGCCTATCATCACAGGGATCCAGTGAAGACCATCCCGCGAGTTCAAGGACTACGTCATCATGGGAGGTTACATGTTCTTTCAAAATAGGTTGTGCGTGCCACGCACGTTACTTTCTGAATTTCTAACGCTGGAAAGTCACGCGAGAGGTCTTAGTGGCCACTGTGGCTGTGACAAGACTAGAACCGATGTAGAATACCAATCCTACTGGCCCAACATGAAGAGCGACGTTGGCAATATCGCCACCCAATGTCATGTATGCGCCTTCGCCAAACAAGTCAAGAAGAGCGCCGCGTAATACACCTCGCTATCAGTGCTCAAGTGACCATGGGATGACGGCAGTATGGACTTCGTCCTAGGGTTGCCCCAGACCATATGATGACATGACTCTATCATGGTCGTCATGGATATGTTCTCAAAGCTGACGCACTTTCTGCCTTGCGCAAAGACATTTGACGCAACTTAAGTCGCACTATTATTCTTTCGAGAAATCATGTGTCTACATGGCTGGCCCACTTTGATCATCTCTGACAGAGATGTCTGCTTCACGAGTTACTTTTGGAAGACCTTATGGAGTTTCCCTAGGATGAAACTCAAGTTCTCAATGGTTTACCACCCTCCGACCGATGGTCAGACAGAGGTAGTCAATCAAAGATTGGGTTACCTACTTCGGTCCATTGTAGGCGAGCACCGTACGACGTGGGACTTGATAATTCCTCGCGCTGAGTTTGCTTATAACTCCTTGGTGAACTGAACCAACGGGTTGATTACTTTCAAGATTGCTTATGGTCAGCCTCCTCATCGACCCCTCGACCTAGCACCCGTAGATCCTCATGTTAGGGTTTCTAAGGACGGTCTTGCATTCACCCAGCATGTTTCTTTGTTGCATAAGCATATTCATTATAGAATCACGAGTCTAAATGCATTGTACAAGCAGGCTGCCGACTTGCATTGCCGACCCTGAGTGTTCGACGTGGGAGACCATGTGATAGTGAGACTTAGACTGGATAGATATTCTCCTGGGACGGCAACTAAGCTACCTGCTCATAGCGTCTGCCCGTTCTCGATTGATGTAATACGATGTCGGCCGGGATCGAGCGGCTCGTATTACGTCACAGGGAATGAATGGATGCGTGAGACGCAAGCTGATGAAGTGAAAGAAGGAATGAGCAGTTCTAGGTATCGTTGGGTGAGAGGTGTAAGTCACGCCGGATAACGAGGGGAATGATCCTAGGATCAGACTCCCAATGACCCGCTAGACCTACTAGACGACTAATTAGTGAGGGGCGTTTTACGGCCCACGAATGTTCGGCGTCTAAAAATCAAGCGAGAATCCTTCAACCTCAAGAATTCCTACACTCGACGACAGTGGCTATCCTATCCGAGATTTATGACGATAATAATAGCAGAGGACGCGATAGCGGAAGACGAGAGTGAAGAAGATAATAATGCTAGAAATATGGAGGGGAGACGAGACTGACCTTTGGGTATCGCTAGTCCAAGGCGTTCGTGTAATCCCGTCGAGTTGAAGGCGAGATGTGGACGGCTCAGGTCGTACGATCGATTAGCGACGACACGTTCCGGTCAGCAGGTTTCCCAGCCTGGTGGCGAAGGCACTCGGTGACGCTGGGTCGGCCGACCTTTGTCGTGCACGCGGGCTGGCGTCGCCGTGGGGCGTGCGCGCGGGGGGGCGCACGGCGCTTGTCGCACGCAGCCAGAAAGGCGCGGTCGCGCGGGCGTAGGGGAATGTGGCGGGGTGGATGACGCGGGCGAGCGAAGGAGAAGGATCAGGGCGCGAAGGGGTGAGGACGGTGGGGTAAGAAGTTCAAGAAAAAGGGAGAGGGCGGACAGTCAAGAAAGGTTGGAAGGGAAAGGGGAAGGGGTGCAAGGGTGAAGAGGGTCAAGAATTGGGTGAATCAAGAACGTGGGGAAGGGGGGGGAAAAAATGGTCAAGAATGTGGGAGGAGGGGATCAAGAACGCGGTGAAATGTATCAAGAATATGGAAGAAGGGATCAAGAACGTGGGGAAATGGATCAAGAACGTGGTAGAAGGGATCAAGAACGCGGGGAAATGGATCAAGAACGTGGAAGAAGGGATCAAGAACGCGGGGAAATGGATCAAGAACGTGGTAGGAGGGATCAAGAACGCGATGGGAAGGGGAATGGATGGTGGAGGTGGGAAAAGGTACCAAGAAATGGCTTTCTTGAACTGTAACAACCAAGAACCCTCCAAGAAGGAGGATTTCTTGATGGATCTGGGGTGTGCTCCCTCGGCGGAGCAGATTTCCCTAGTTGATGGCGTGTCGGCAACGCTTCTTGAATCTCCCAAGACCCCCGGAGTAATCTCGATGAAGGCCTCTTTTGATTCTTGATGGCGGCGGCTTCTTGAAACTCTTTCCTCGCACCGGAGTGATCTCGACGGTGCGCTTTAACACGTCTCCCTCGGAGTGATCTCAATGGGAGAGACGTGGGCTCTACCCACGGAGTGATCTCGACGTGGGGTGGGGCTAGCCAAACCCCCTACACTACTCTCTACGATAGGGGGGAGACGAATTGTGAATAAACTTTTCAACAATGACTCCGAGGTGTTCCTTGGGCATGCCATCCCCTTATATAGTGAGGATGGGTGCCAAGTGAACCGTCGCGAGACATGGTTCAGCCTCTCCTTACAAATTCAAAATACAAACATAAAAAGTAAAAACGACGAGGACGGGGCCCAACAACATTGGCCCAGTCCACGAATCCGAAAATACAAACACACATGAAAATGAGCATAAGTAAAAAGATAAAAGTTCTTACGCGAGGTACTTAAACCCCGGGTGGCGAGCGTCGGCGCGAGCTGCTCAGCGTAGCTGACGACGTCCCGTCGCGTCATCCTCGAGATGGTTCTTCGTCATCGTGGTGTCGTCCTCGAGATGGTCCTCCATCATCGATCCTTTAACGAGTGGGCAATAACGCCTATGTCATCAAAATCCCACCTACGTAAGGGATCATATTTTATTTTAATTTGATTTAAACAGAAAATTTTTGATATCTTAATTTTATACAAATTAAAAGGAGTTATTTATGAAGAAATATGCAACCCATAATATTCCAAACCATTGTTTTTGGAAGGAGAATAAATATATTATTGATCAATTAGGAAAAAGATGAGTTAGTTCGTGAAACTACTCAAGTAAGAAGATTATTTATGAAGTAAAAGTCAACAGTAGATGTATAAAAAGCTGACGCAACTTTATTTTGCCATTAAAGAAGCTCAGATACCAGATGAGTCAGGATATGATCTTGAAACCAAACACATGGATAAATGTTTGTAAAACTAAGTTTTATAACATTGTAACACAACACGTTTTGAGGAAATCATAGTTTTCCAAGAACATATTATGATGAATTATAAAGCTTACTCCCCCAAGCACAATGTTTTACAAACAAAAACTAAAAAAATTATCATTCGGTAACTTAGTTTTATCTTAGTTTTATACAAATTAAAAGGAGTTACCAAATGATCATTTAGTTTTGTTTTACAAACAAAACAAAAAAAATGATCATTTCTAAAACATTGTGCTTGGGGGAGTAAGCTTTATAATTCATCATAATATGTCCTTGGAAAACTATGATTTGAAACTTTCCTCAAAACGTGTTGTGTTAGAATGTAAGTGTCATCTGAGGAAAGGTTTAAATGGACATGGTACGGAATCTTAATTCATTGAATCAGAAATTTATTTTATTAAGAAGAAGACACAATTTGGTATTACTTGTGAAGAATCCATAGAGAATATTATCATTTCTATGTTATATAGAGCTTCAAGAAAATAAAAAAATCCCATTCGTGGACGAGTGGGATCGGAGTGTAATTGGGATGTTTATACTCGCTCCACGCCTATATATGTTGCTAAACGTTGATAAACACTTCACTTTATAAATAAAACCCTTGTGGGTGGCGTCTAGCACACAGATGGATCGGGCTACGGGCACAACCCCACGGTTGGCCGTACCCGGCACCGTGTTTTTTTCTACAAAAAAAATAAAATAAAAAATCAATACTTGACATCAAGATTCTCACGAATGAGAAAAGTCTTATCAATCTTCATTGCTGATTAGCAGGGAAACTAGAACATCAGCAAGATCGAAGACGGGCGCGTTTATTGTTAATTATTTTATATAAAAATAATTAACGCAGGTGTACGTATGCGTGCAGGAAATATAACAGCTAACTCAGGGAGGTAGTTGATATCTACACACGCACATAGGAAATATATCTACCTCCTCGGGTTCAGGTGAGACAGGGTAAGGGGCTTTCCTTTATTCATTAGGACCTAAGGAGCCTCCAAAATAAGAATGTATACAGTTAGACTCTCTCATGGTTCCAGGATAAAAGAGTCACCTTAAATGTTAACATATTGTAAATAAGTCATACTGACCCCATAAGCACTATTGTCTAGCTCAGCTTCTAGAACATCTCTATCTGGACATCCCCCTCAAGCAAAGTATGGTGTCATTCTACGTTAAGCTTGTTCAGATGCTTTCAAAATTGGAATTTTACCAATCCGTAGGGGAAGAATAACATCCTTCTCTTTGGTAAAATGTATGCCGATGTCAACATGTTTTATCTTTTGTGCTAAACTGGATCATGGACCATATTTATTCCTGATTTATTGTTTCTCAACAACTTAATTCTACCTTTCAGGGTAAGTTTTAACTCACTACGTATACCTTGTATCCATTCTGTCTCACTTTTTCCAGCTGTGAAAGCTCTTAATTTAGCCTCTGCACTCGATCATGATATTTTTTTTTTGTTTCTTGCTTTTTCGACGAACCAGGTTTCTACCTGAAAAGGTACACATCCTTGGGGTTGACCTGCAATCTACTAACGAGCTTGCAAAGTTTGTGTCCGTATAGATATTCAAATTTAAACATATCCTAACCCATATCATATAGTATCTCGGTCTTTTGAGATTCTTTCTTGCTTGTGTTGAACACTAACCCATATCTTATAGTGCCCTTTAGCTATCTTAAAATTCCGAAATCAGCTTTCAAATCGATAATAGTGGGTGCATGCATGAATTGATTTATGGTATTCACATTATAAGACACCGGGCCTTGTGTCAGACAAATTAATTAATTAATTAATTAACTAATAAGTCACTTGATAAATTCCTTGCTTGGTTGCCCCAAAATCACCTCCAATCATCAGTTCGTGATTGGCATGTATTGCGGTCTTCATTGGTTGACAGCCTAGATAATATCTTTCTCTTAAAAAATGAAATCCATAATTATTTTCTGATAAAAATAAACCAGATGAAAGATACAAAACTTTTGTACCAAGACAGAATTTGAAAAGACCTATGTATACATATATATGTATATATATAGCCATTTATAAAATTCATCTCTTTTAATATAAGTCCAAACAAATCATAAAATAAATTCTAAGACGGAGAATTAAGTTCATGGTAGATTCCTGGGACAATCTTTGGCCTAATTGTTTTGTCTCTTCATTGCCCGCACCAGTTATAATTTTACTGTCTACATATACTAACACAATGCTATGTAGTCTCTTCCTCGTCTGTCTCTGAAGTAGCCTGTGGTCACAGTTACTCTCTTGATAGTTAAATTGTTTCCTTATTATTCTAGACTAAGATCTTGGTGATTGTTTCATATCGTAGATCATCTTTTTCAATCTCCAAACTTTACCATTTTATTCTTCATCATATCCAGGTGGCACAACTATATATGTTTCGTCCTCTAGTTATCCATCTAAAATGTTTTATACTGAAAATATTATTTTCACAATACTCATCTTCGCCAATGGAGCAAAGGTTTCCAGATATATTATACCATAAATTTATGTATATCCATCAGAAACTAATCTATCTTAAAATATATCAACCTCTCCTCGTAATTTATATTTAATAGTGAATACCCATTTATATTGCACAGGATTTTGTCCTAGGGGTACACTAACAATTTCCCATGTGTTATTTCTTGTTATCGCATCTAATCCATCGTCCATGACTTGTTTCAACCTTTGAATCTTCAAGGCTTGCTTCACATTTTAATGGATGTTCTCTTCACCCAACACAATAAAAAAGGTTGTATCTATTAATGAAGCACCTTTGTAGTGCAAATAATCTTCGAAAAAATATATTTAATCCTTGTACCTTCCCTTTTACCCTTTTACTATGGCTTTAGGAAAGTTTAAATATTTATTTATCTTCTACTATTCCTCCATATTTTTCAAATTTTTTGTTTTCAACATCGGATTCACCTATCTCATTTTAAAGTTCAGTTATTTCTTCGCCTTATGTTGATGACAGTTTGTTGTAGCTTTCATCATTGATGGTATATAATTTAATTTTTTTCCAATCTTTATAATATCATGTCACTCATGGTGCATTACAGAGATCCTAGCAGTTGTAATATTCTCTACATAAGTTCTAATATCCGGATAGTACATAGAGTTTTCTCAAAATTTAGATTTAATAGCATTTCAGTCTTACTTATCCAATCTCACATTAGGTTTAAAAAATGTAAATATTGTCATGGGCTTAAGATTTGTAGGTTTATAAAATTTAAAAATGTAAAGATTGTTAGGTTAAAAAAATGTAACAGACAATCCAGATATCATGGGCTTCATATTTTTTTCACATTTACATGAGGATAAAATGAACTCATCTGGTTAATTGGAGATTTACTACTCAATGCTAACTAATTAATAACATGAGTAGATTTTAATACAGCTTATCCCCACATATTTTTTAGCATCACTGTCCATAAGTAAGGCCCTTATTTTTAGAATATTCGTTTAGCTGACTGTAAATGCATCATATATTAAGTATGATGTCCTCTATTTTAAAAAACTCCACCCATTTATGATTTGAATAGTTGGCATTATCATTTCAAATGGATTTTATTTTGGCATTGGATTGTTGAAGAACAAAACTATGAAATGATGGGATAATAATTCAAATATGAAATGCTTTTGATGTAAAAAACCCATAATGTGAGAAAATATGAACTAACACTAGAAATCCTGAACGATTATTAAGTGAACCATCAACCGATTTCGGAAAAATAATTGACAAGTCTGAAAGATGAAAGAATTAGAGATTCAACAAGTATTGTTGGATCATTGAGAAGGAATCCATCATAGAAGGTGTAGCTGTACACAAGTCGGGGAAGCTTCAAGCCGAGGAGAGTGTTAAACAAAGGATGAGATAGGTGTGTGATGTGAATCCAGAACTAGTGTGGTTCAGCTCCATCTTTCTGCTGAATCCCCAACCGGACTGGCATGCATCCTTTCTTCTTCTCCTTCTTATGTAGCATTGTCTCTTCCTTTTTCTTCTCCAAAAATAATCGGAAGGATGAAGAGTTATTGTGGTTGTGGAAAATAAGTCAAAATTATAAGAAAAGAAGATGGAGATTGTTATTTCCTGTAGATGATTAAAAACACATAGTTCTGTCATTAGCTTAGTCGGTTGGGAATTCAACGTGGACCAATAGGATTTACCTTTGATAATGGCTAGTAAGAAGTGAACACATACCCTGTATCTTCGTTATGGGATTAGACTGATAGGATTACACATATATAGGATCAAATACAGATGGTCAGAATTACACAAATAGAAACTAATCCAATGATTGGCTTTAATGGTGATATAGTCGTTACGTGTGTTATAATGGCTAGGATTAAGATGTACACGACAACTACTTTGTTGGCTATTCTGAATGTCTAGAGTTTTGGAATTGCATGAGCCCACTAATAAAGCCCTTTTGAGACAGGAAATACCCACTTCTTTTAAGTGTTGAATTTGCAGGTTAAGATACAGTTAATGACATTGCCTTAAAAAATTAGTTGTAGGGCACTTCTTTAGTTATTATTGATGACATCATAGATGAATTGCTCGTCCTTGGTGTTCCAAAAAAGGTACCACTAATTCAAGACAATGATATACCCTTCATTATTCTAATGAAACAAACACCACAACCTCAAATATGGAAGTTAAAACTCCAAGGCATTCCAATTAAACACCCTTAAGAAGAACCACTAGAGAAAGAACATCTGCAATTTGGGGTAATTATATTATACATCTCCTTGAAAATGAGGATGATTTTAAGATCATGAAAGGTGATCCTATGAATTTAAGACAATCCATGCAGAATTTTAATTCTCAAAAGTACCATATTACCACGGAAAGAAGCGCATTGGCTGTAAATGGATATTTAAGACCGACATTGGTCTAAAGGGTCAATATAGCAAGATATAAAGCTCATCTTTTTTCAAAAGGCTTTACGCAATTAGAAGGCATAAATTATAATGTGTTTTCTCCAGTTTCATCAAAAAGACTTTTTATAAATAAAACTTGACATTCATATTATTAACCTATCAATTACAGATCCCAAGTAAAGTTATTTCACTTAATTTTAATGACAGGATTAAGCAATTTATAACTGCAATTATGGTTCCTAAATGCATTGATTCTTAGCATGTCTAAATTATAATCATGAGATTAATTAATATACACTAAAGAGGATTAATTATCACCTCTCCTATAAAGAGGCCAGGTCCTTGGGTCATTAGGCAATTTTCTACTAAGCATCTCTTTACTCACAGAGACTTCAGGAAGTCATCCTGCACTAATACGAAAGGCCTCCCTCAAGACAATTTGATCTGACTAAGAGAAGAAGCACAGGATCAAGTTATCTTTTACAATGATTTTCAGTCATGTGTGATCTTCATGATTCTTCAGAATGAGGATGGCATCTTTCCTTCCTCTGCGAGAACAATTAGCTGGATGGCTGGCATGCTGAAATAGAGAAGAAACATGGCCAAGTGTGGATGAAGTGTTGTTCCAGCTGCGTAAAAGGGGTTGAATTTGTAGGGGAAGAAGGTGGATATTGGTTGTTCCATCAATTGTGGAACATTAGTCATTGTGGATGACTTTGGAATGGGTAAGGCTTCCTTTTTTTGTTATTTTTTTCATGCCTAATTGATGGAGATGCCATCAATCATTCGGTGATGCCACAGCCATGACAGCAATCACTTCCCCACAAGCAGTGCCCACAACGACCAACAACAACCACGACATAACTGCCACCCTACACACCACTACACGTTCATATACATGTCAGACTGTGATAACTAAAAAATAGGGGTGAGTCTTGCAATTTTATAATCCCTTATCGTTGTTAATTTTTGCTTATTCAATAAAATTTATAAAACTATAACTTAAGATGTATAGTAATAAGTATGGGTATTATCCAAGGAAAGCTAGTAAGGCATTCAATTGGTGATCTGCTTTAATAATTTGAACCTAATTAGAGTAAATTTAGAAAGATAAAATCTTCAATAAACATCAAACCACCCTAATTAGATTAAGAATTTAGAAAGAGGGGTGAGGAGATGGGAAGAATAGAAGAAGTGAGTAGTTCTAGATTGACTTCTTTGATCCCAATAAAAAGGATCCAAGGGATCAATTAGAGGATTTAAGGAGATTTTGTTTTAGTTTGTTTAGGGGAGTTGGGTATCAAAATTCACTAGCTACTTTATTATAAACACATCTAATTTTTTCAGGAAATTAACATCTTTTTATAATACTTTAATGTGCAAATGGAATAGTTATGTAAATTTCATAATCTCTCCTCTCAATCCCAGTAAGGGCTTGTACATTCCACTCTCCAGGATCTGAATAATCCAACCATACAAATAGAAAGAAGAGGTGGCGACTAGCGAATCCATAAAAAATCATCTCAATCGGACTTCAGGATCAAAAGCTATTAATAAATCAAAAGTGACCAATCTAAGCCATTGGATCAATTTTTAGTTTAACTTTAGATTTTGAAACACGCAGTCATGTGTCGAACTCTCATTGGCCAAAATTTTTAAAAATATTTTGGCATGTTCAGTCTTAGCAGGCCACGTACCCCAGTCCTGAAATCAAATATAGGAAAAAGGTCAAAAAAATACTCACAATACATTTCAAATGCACCTAAATGTCCATTGTTCATAGCATCGCCCAATCCAAAGTGGCCATGTCGCCGCCCCGTGCGTGCACTTTACACTGTCGGATTCTTATCCAACAGCTAAGGTTCAACCACGTGGCCACCCGGGATCTATCTCTTGGCATTTTTGCACTCAAGTTCCAAAATATATTCGTGTGCACATATTGATACCGCCTTGAAAATAATTGTGTATATGCCCCTCCAATTTCTCTCTCCTATGTATTTTCCTAAAAAACATTAGACCATTGTGATAAGTTTTGTAAAAACCCTGAAGATATTTTCATTGTATCTTTACTCCTGCAATGGACGACCAAGCGTTGTTTTAAGGGCAGAACTGAAATAAGAATTTATGAAAAACTCCTCCAGCTCTAGAAATTTCTTTCCTTCTAAATATATCATTTTCTATTTAAAAATTCATTTCTTCCTCCCATAAATTCCCAAAAAAATCTAATAAAATTCTGTAAAATTCTAGAGATTCTGTACTTCATCCCTGCATTAATTAACATGAAAATTAATTTTTAAACCTGCCATTTTCATTTAAATAAAATTATTTTAAGCATAAATTAATTCCATAAAATTCAATAATTATGGAAAATTCAGGAATTACTTTGAAACATTAATTACATGTAAATATATGATAACAAACGTTATTTAAAACCATTTAAATGCTTAAAATTGTGCTAATTTCCTGAATTAAGTTCCAAATTCAGGGTGTTATCAGGATGACATTAGCGTTGAAACGGCTGCCGCCATCCTTTTACCCCTCCCTGCCCACCTTGTTCCTCTAGATGGATCTATAAGGTCCTAAACTTGAGCTTGTATTAGGTGGTGAAATTTGTTAGAATAAAATTTGCTTTCTTGAACTATTTCTTCCCCCCAATCTCTTAGCTGTTCTTGACGGTAAGAAAAATAACATTAAGGTATTCATAGGAGTCAAAAATAACATTTTGTCCTCAATGTCTCCACGTTAATGGCTATGGGATCCGGCAGACTCATGAAACAAGCAGTAATAGATAGTGATATTCTATTTGGATACTTTGATTCCCTTCCCGAGCATCCTTCAAATAAGAATATTAGGAACGCCTGTTTAAGGGATAGTGAACTCTGTATTATGATTTCATCATAATTCACTATCACTGTATGTATTTACGGACTTCGACATTAATACACATATACATAATCATAATAAATATATAGTGGAACAACAAATATAGAGCAAAACATGGAATGTGTGATTGACGTGTAGCCTTATATATTCCCAGCAGGCTTCTGCACTATCAACTTCCTCGAATTCATTCAGTGAGACTTATTGGCCACCAGATCAGCTCCTCATGTCAATGCTGGTTTATGGATCAAACATTGATGTTAAACATGTCACGTAAGAAATAAAGTTCATACTATCATTCTATAATTTCCTAACAAGTATAGAGTCATTAAGGGTCCAATCAGCACAGAGGAATTAGTGAATAAGCAATATTATATCTAAATTTATTTTTTGGAATATCCTATTTATTTTATAAATGAAATTAAATTTATATTAATAATACTATGAAAATGTAATTAAAAATAACAATTGAAGCCAGAAAATATTAATCGTATTAAACCTTATTTGGTCATATTTTATCAAATAAATGATCACTTTAATATAATTTTAGGTTAGAAAAATAATAGTTAATTATATACAAAAATACCTTAGCGCGCTCTTTGTGAGTACTGGGTGATGGTACATGGAGATGGGTGTGAGTAGAGGGAAGTAGATGAAAGAGATAGCATTCTGATTGCGACATAGATGATGGCAGCTATACACATACAAGCGCTAGACTCGAAGCAAGTGATAATAATTTTACCATGGCTGCTGTAATGAAGAAAGAGGCGGATGAGCATAGATGAGGAGAGGAGTAAATGTGTTGTCTGTGAGAATAGAAACGCAGAAAACTAATGATGATAACTGAGGAAAAATTACGAATATGTGAGTTTGTAAAAGACGAACATTATACTAAATGTATCATCATCTGCCCAATGCGCTGGGTGGTTCGTTTTCTTCAATGTCTTGATCTGAACATCCCTCTTTTAATTAGTCCATCAAGGGGTACAAGAACAGACCTAAACAAGATTTTGAATGAGTTAATCCCTCCACTAATTGTAACTGGGAAAAAGATGCAAGGGTCTTTTCTTACAAGGATGCATGGTTTGTATTTGTAGATCTACAATGTTAGATACAGTTTGGAGCATTAACAAAATTAATAAATTAATCTTATATTGATTGACTTATAAATTCATTTTCATTATGAAGTTTGTTGTGAAACATCATAAAATGTCAAAACATTACGTTAGAATATCATAAATTGTAGAAAATTGGAACTTCAGTCTAAAAATGTAATAAATCATTTCAGGCCTTAAGTGGTGGACTTAGGATTATTTCAACGACATTAAAGCCATAAAATACATAAAATTGCTATTGAAAGTTGCATGTTATTTGTAATTATCTCTAGCCGGCCTATGCAAAAGTTATAATTCAGAAACATATTTTTCTTCCTGAAGAAATCGCTAAGAAATGCTAGTTTAAATTTATTATACATTCATGTACAGAGCTCCCTATCGAACTATCCTATTATCACTAAAGTGTTGACATGATCCCTGCGTTATATGCTGTAAGCTTAGTCCATATTTAAGCAGCCCCATAGTATCCCAACAGTGGGAGATAAAGAAAAAGGGATATTCGTATCATAATTTTGATGGACTCAAGAGTGCATATGATTCTAAATGATGCGTCAACCAATGGTCACGGTGATTCCATCACCTAATCCCATCTCTTGTGTGTCCCTCATAACTACCTGCCATGCGCCGCCCATGGGCCCAATCGGAGGAGACAGCCTACTTCATGATCATTGTCGACGTTCAGATTAACACAAAACTATAGATCATGGTCATACACGATGGTTTCCTCCTTTTTGAGGATTAACCTTCATGTTGTATTACAGAATCCAACTGATAATTGTTAGTGACATGCCCCATAATCAGGTACCAGATATGCAATCTGCATCATGTCGCATACATGCTTACCAAATATATAGTGCACTCTTGCACTGGCTCTCTCTTCTACCTTAGCAATAATCATCTTCGCAAGGATAAGGAAGCCACTACGTGTCCTGGATGTGGGCAGGAGGTACCAGGGGTCCATGATATTTATAATTACTCCACATATAAGAAATGTCTAAATCACTAATGCTAAACATAGGTCAAACCCCCTTAGGTGGATCAGCTTAGATGCCAACCTTGGGGTTAATCTCTCCCACCATCATGTCGTTCCCACCTAAGGGAAACGTTTACTGGTCGTTAGGCTAGCTATGAGCTTCATAATATCCTGAAAAACATTTTGTTTTTCAAAATTTTCCTGAAGGATTTACAAAACTCTGACCAATATGAGTTAAATTATAACGTATATTAATCACAGCTTTTCTTTTATGGAAATTGAAAACCTCTTTCCAAAGGATGTTCTCTTGAATTTCTCCATCGTTTCATGCATTTTAACAGATACGACATCTTTATGGTGTACCATATGAACTGGACTAACACATGAACTATCAAAAATACCAGATTTATGACAGATCATCAATATTTGGCCTATGAGGGTTCACTTGGTAAAACTTAGACTGTTATTCTTCAATAAATATCATGTAATACCACCTTGGCCAAATTTGTAATTAAACTTTATACTTTTGCCGAATTTAACATATGTTTGTCCCAAATTTCTCTTTAACTATCATAAAAACAGCAGTTGCTTTTTCCATTTCTTAATGCATTTTTTGAAGCCAGATGAAGGACCCAAATAATGATTAAATGGCTAATTTTTCCAAGCACATCAATATCTGCCAAAACACGGTTCCTTATTCTCACAATACATCATTTAATCCTGCATGTAGCTGTCCTACAAATACATTACCTAGTAATAGATTCATGCATATATATTACGACTCAATGCATGATACTCGGGCTTTTTAGTGAATGCAATAGCAATTCAGGTATTATAGGGAATTTTGGTCAGGTATCAATTACGGTTCTACATGATCTCCTTTTCATTACAAAAGCGAATTCAGATAAATACATTTTATGGTTAAGTTAACACCGACCATATATAAATGGTGCATGATTACATGAAATTAAATAAATAAAATTTTACTTTTATAAATATTTTTTTACAACAATGTTTTTGATTCTTCCTAGGATTATTAACCATTTAAAGACAGAATGAAAAAAATATAATTTATTTTCCTAAGTTCAATTTTTTAGTTTATTGATTTTTGAGACAAGGGGAATTCTCACATCGTCTTGGAATTTTATTTGAGAAAAACAGGACTTAGATATATAAAATTGAAAATTTGAGGTATAAAAAGGATGAAAGTAGAAATCTAAACCACAGAAGAGATAATAAAAAGGAGTCCCAATACACAAGAAGCCCATTTTGGATGCCCATTCAAACCTCCTCAAAGACCTAGTCAATAAAAGGGAATACTCGTGGAAGTGACCCGCAAATTGAAGTTGAAAGGTCTATTTTTAAATCTGAGGAAGGCACGTGGGTCCAGGCTAGAAATTAAGAAAACATAACCCTCCAATCACTTGAAGTTAGATCTAGTGGCTGGGAGAGTTAGGACACTTCTATCTATTCTCTTCTCCCTCTCTTTGTATCTCATCTTGGAAATCTTCCCTTAACATACTTTTAGAGGCCTAGTGCTTCAAATTTATTTAATTCATTCTTAATTTAAAAACTTTTAGGGGAGAGAGTACAAGGGTGATGAAGATTCTTGTAGAAAAACCACCAATTCATGCTTGGGAAAGTGACAACAAGGTTCATGTGGTATCCTGGATATTTGATTTGACGTTTTTCTCAACATTTCGTCCCAATAAATATTTCATCGATAGCCCAATATTTAAGCTTTCTAACGCATCAAACATCATATAAAATGTCCTCCTATAGCAAAAGTTACAATATTTTCAGTCTACTACCCACCTGATGTACTTTCGCACCCCACAAACTAGGGCGGAAGGTTTTCTTCAACAGCCAAGCCTATTTCTTGGCCTAAAAGTTCTGCCAAAACTCCTTTTTTAAAAACACATTTCACTAATTGAATTTACTAAAAAAAAGTATGCATTCCATTTATTTAAAATAGTCTTGACTAGTTTTTTATTCATTTTATTGATTTTCCTATATAGAAAATACTAAAAAATCCATAAAAAATATAAATCAGCTATAACAATTATTTTTAAATATACATATAATTTAATTTACTCTCTCATTACGTGATCATTTAAAATTCTATTCTTACCCTATTCTACGTGAAAAAAATATTTTAGAAATTGTTGTATAAATCATTGCCTTAAAAGTGACTAATTTAAGCCAAATTCTAGTTTTATGGGTACATGTTTTAAAAGATATTCAATACAAACCAGAAACATTTATCCTTTAAGATCTTTAATCCTTTTCTCCTTCATCTTTAATCCTATTGTTAAACTACTATGAATAGTGATAGAAGGTGACGGTGAGGCTATTTCTTCTGAAATTGAAGCACGCCCTCTTCTTCCAACTGATTTATTTCCTAATTTTGTTTTCTTCAACTTAAAGGTTCTTCCCTTTGGTTAATATATAAGTTGTAAAAATGTATCATTTGTGTTCATAAAATTCTGACCCTTTGTGTATAAATTTATAATCATTATCATCATAATTAATACGCGACACATAATTCGCCTTTTCAACTATCTGAAGAGGATATTAACCTTTAGTACTTATTTTGATTTTCCTATTTATCATTTGTTCTGATCACAATTATTTGTTCCTCTTCTCGCTGATATAGTCATGTGTTCTTCATGATCTCCTCCATCATGTCTCTCAGCCTCTCCATTTAATATAATGGCAGGAAGAGTAGGAATTTCTGCAGGCTAATTCTTAGGCGGACAAAGATGCAAAAAATGATAATAAGATTAACCTTAATACTACAGTTTCCATTGAGGTTGAGACACTTTTATGTGTTTGGAAAAAACATGGGACCACGATTTTTGTTCAAACTTATGGAACCTTATTTGTTTGTTCAGATTTAGATCTAGAATTCTCAGGAGTATTTTTGCTTTTTTCTGGCCTATATAAGTTTATAAAAAATGGAAAAACTTCTGATGTAAGAAAACCTGCCGGGATCGAGCAGCTCGGATTACACCACAAGGAGTGGAAGGTAGTGTAGTGAAACGGCAACACGAGGCGGACGCTTCGATAGTGGTGGTGGAGTGGATCCGGCTTCAATCTGCTATCGGTCGACAAAGATAGGCGTCGGCGGTGCGGAGCGCAGCTGTATATCCTGCTGTGGCATGTATCTCACAGCGGTAAACTAGCGATGGCGTGCCATCCAACGATCATCTCCCCTGAAGCTTTGCTAGGAGACCAGCGTGGCGGGTATGTGACGGTGGATGGTGCAGGGGCATGAGGTGGCTGCATGTGACAGACGGCGCAGCGGCATGAGGGGACTGCATGTGACGGATGGCACAGCGGCATGAGGTGGCTGCATGTGACGGACGGAGCAGGGGCATGAGACGGCTGCATGTGAGGGACGCTGACGGTAATGGTAAGGCTTCGGGGGCGGGCGTCCTGGCTAGGGCGCCAGCAGTGGTCACTAGGCGCTGGAGTTGGCGGCGACAACGGCAGTGGAGGTCGGGCGTCTCAGCTGCTGCCGCAGCGACGTACTCCTGGGGTCTCTCTTTCGAGAGACGGAATTAGGGATGCCGGCGGCATCACAGCAGCTGTGCGATCCAGTGTTGTTAATGCGAGTTCCGATGGACGACAGTGCAGCGGTGGCGGCAGCTTCCTCTTCTCCCTCAAGGGGCTCGTCCCTTCTCTTGGAGGTTCCCTCCTCTTCTTAGTAACTGGTCAAAACAAAGATAATTTATGTAGCATCGAGGATGGTCGTAGCATATCAAGGTGCAACGTTGGGCTTGACGGCAAGCATGGTGACGAGGACGGTAGCGGCGCAGCGTTGCGCGTTGAAGGGCTCAGGGACAAGCGCCATGACGATGATGACCAACACACAACTAGGCACAGTGACAGACTCAAAGGCGAGCGTAGTATCGAGGATGTCCGTCGAGGGCAGTGGGTGGCAGCCTAGTCGGCGGCGTGTAGTGTGCAAGAAAGGCGGCAGCGTGGGTGACGGCTCTGTGCGAGGGCGGCTGCCCAGTGCGAGGGCGGCAGTCCCGTGCGAGGGCGACTGCACAGTGTGACGGTGGCGGCCCTGTGCGAGGGTGGCTTTTCCCGTGCGAGGGCGGCTGCCCCGTTGAAGGGTGGCGACCCGGTGCGAGGGTGGCTGGCTGTCGTGGCGTCGGCCGGTGCGGCGCCGGCCCGGTGCGGCGCCGGCGGCGGCGGCTGCCGCGGGCAGTTGCCCTGTGCGAGGGCGACAACCCCATGCGAGGGCGGTTGCGACCACTCCGGCAGCTGCGGCCACTACTCTGGCGGCTACGGCCGCTGGTCGCGGCTACGGCCGCTGGTCGCGGCTACAGCCGCTGCTCGTGGCTACGGCCCCTACTCGTTGCGACGGTCGCGGGGCTACGGCTACTGCTCTTGCCGACGGCCACGGCTCGCGTCTACGGCCGTTACCTACAGTGGTGGCCGCGGGTGAGGCGGCTGCACCCGTAGGGCTGCGGCCACTGCTCTCACGGCTAAGGCCACGGCTCATGGCTACGGCCGCTACTTACAGTAGCGACCGCGGGTCAGGCGGTTGCGACCGTAGGGCTGTGGCCACTTCTCGTGGCTGCGGCCGTGCCAATTGGCTATGGCCGCTACTCGTAGTGGCGGCCGCGGGTCAGGCAGCTATGGCCGCACTACTATGGCTACTACTCGCGGCTGCGGCCGCGGCTAACGGCTTGGGCCACTGATGGCGTGCCAAAGCCGTGGGCGACGGCGTGGCATTGGTGGTGGCGGTAGCGGTGGAGAGGGCGGCGCCGGCGAAGATGACGGCTGTGGAGATGGCAGCGGCGGTGCTCCGGCGAACTCTACAATGAAGCCCTAGCTCTCCCCTCTCCCATGGGCAATTTTTAGAATAACCAGAACTTTAAAATAACTCAACAAACTCAAAAAAAAACTCGTAAACTAAACCAAAGATCACAAAGGACTGCATTTTTGACAATTCTTTTTTCCACGGCTCTCACAAGGACAGAACGGGTTCTCCTTTTCTGAAAATTCAAGAAGACTCTCTTTCTTAAGATGTACAACACCCCTCCCCTCTTATAGGGGAAACATGGGCCTCCTTCAATAGAAAAGGAAAAGAAGGCCCAAAAGTTTCAAGGGAGGGCCCAGTAAGGAGAAAAGAAAACAGATACAAGAGAACACAGAAGAAAACATTGACGATATGTGATAAGCCGAAAACAGGGGTAAAAACTATGCAATTTTTAGCCCTTGTCGTTGTGGATTTTGGCTTATGCAATAAAATTTATAAGAACTCCACTTAAGGCGTATAGTGATAAGTACGAGTGTCGTCCAAGGGAAGCTAGTAAGGAATTCGATTTGGTAATTGTATTGGTCGTTTCACTCTAATTAAACTGAATTTGATCTTCAATGAGGATCAAGTCACCCTAATTAGATGAGAATTTAGAAAGGGGGTAGAAGAGTTGAGATGAATAGAAGAAATATGGAGCTCTAAATTGGCTTCTTTGATCCTTATAAAAGGATCCAAGAGGTCAATTAGAGAGGTTAAAAGGGAATTTTTAATTTGAGTTTGGTTTGTTTTTGCAACTTTGATAATTCAGAACTGAAATGGGGGTAATTTAATCTCCTAAGAATTATAACTAATTTTTTTAGAGTTTTTCTTTGGAATGCAGTTGAATGCTTAGTTGAATCCCTCAAATTCTCCTCTCAATCCTAATCAGGGCTTGTACATGCCGCTCAAGCCAAGCGATTTAGAATTTCAGATCAAAACCAAGAAGAAGAAACAAGAAATTGAACTAATCTCTTTCAAAATGCACAAATCCAAATACAATCAAGGAAAAAGTACCAGATAACTTGATCCAGGGTGGGACTCCTCTATGTCTTGCCGCTGTGATAGAGAACCATCCAGAATAAGCTCCCCCTTTCGAAATTTAGCTTTTATACTTAGGTTATATGGTAAAAATCACCATTTTACCCCCATTTAGTACTTAATGTTTATATATTAATGTAGGCTGGATCTGAATGATCCAACCGTACAGATACAAAGAGGGGATCAAGAAGAACAAATCCTTAAAAACATCATCTCAATCGGACTTCAAGATCAAAAGTTATTAATAAATTAATTTTAAACAAATTTAATCCATTGGATTTAGAATTTATTTATTTATTAATTTCATTTTTAAACACGCAATGACGTGACGCTCTCTCATTGGCTAGCGCATTTTGAATCCTCCTTTTTGCATATATGCACCCATTGGCTGGCGCATTTTGACGCTCTCTCATTGGCTGGCTGACGCTCTCTCATTGGACGCTGCCCAAAACTAATTGCGTATATGCACCTGGCGCACTCTCTCTCCTCCGATTTCTCCTAAAAACATTAAAAATATATATTAAAAATTTCAATAAAACCCTGGAAAATTTTAAATTGGATCTTTACGCCTGTAGTGGCGACCGAGAGCTGTTTTCAGGGTCTTTTTGCAATGAAAGTTCGCAAAAATGCCCTTGAAATTCGAAAAGAATAAAAATAGTTTTTTTTCTATTATAAATATTAGTTTTTTGCTTGAAATAAATACATTTCCTGCTCAAATAAATCTCAGAAAAATCCTTAAAATTCTTAAAAAATTCTCGAAAATTCACTGATTCATTCCCATGCTGATAAATGTCGAAATAAAATATTAAATATGCCATTTTCATTCAAAAATAATTATTTCGAGCTCCAATAAATCCTTTAAAAATCATAGAATTAACAGAAAATTAGGAAAACATCAGAAGTCACTTGAAAACACTATTTTCATGTAAATATATGATAACAACCCCATTTTAAGCTCTTTAACTGCATAAAATCGTGCTAATAACATGAAATAAAGACAGAAATTAGGGTGTTATCAATATGCTTGTAAGGCTGGATGGTCTCCCATCAGCTTAATTATTACAATCTAAGTGAATGAATATAATTTAAAAAACTGTATAAATCATACTTGTTTAATATATTTTTGTATATTTTTTAAATTTATTAACTAAATCAAAAAATAAAGGATGTTAAAAATACATTCCATAGGGCTCTAGCAGAACGAAACATTTAAGAGAGTGATTAGGGTGTGTGTTGGTTCGCAAAGAGCAGCAACAAGCAAGGCTCCGTTGATCTCAGCATTGTGGAATAGTGCGACTGACTTGTCGACTTATGCATATTTTTCATTCTTCAAAGATCAACAGTTCTATCAAGTTGTTTCACTCAATCTAATATTCTTTACACAGACTTGAACTTATAAATTCTGGCCCGATAGGCCACAACGAAGAGTTCAAACAAATTGAGGGATTCTAATTTCTTAGCTAGAGACCATTGTTGTGGGTACTTCTTTAATCGTTCTCAACCTTCATTAAAAGAAGCAACATGCATTTGGGAGGTATTTCAAATATGTTTTCAATAGGGATTCTTTTCTTAAAGAATGATTATCCTTAGTCTGTATTTTTTCTCTTTTCCTATATTCAATGAATAAAAAAGGAATATCCTAAAAAGAACTGCCAATATGAAAGGCATCTCAAAAAGCAAGTGGTTAATGAATAGACATATTATATGAAATAAAAATCGAATTAATTAAAGTGTTATCACTTTTAAATTACTCCTTGCCGCTCTTTGTTAGGTTTCATGGTTTTCTTTCTACCGTGTAAAGATGGAGATACTACTTTATGATGAGCCATTTCTTTAATTTATTCTTAAAACTTTTTCTTGCGATCAGGTCCCTGAACATAATCCAAAAAGAGATCATTGTTTTTTTGTTAGTGGAGTAACAGTGGGAGGGGTGGGAGTGGGTGTTTCATCGCAAGGCAAAAGCAAGTGAAAATCAGTTGTTCTAGGACCAGTCAAACAGTAGCTAGGACCAGCCTTTGACTTGTATTGGTTGAACAGGTCCTGGAAAAATAAAGTCATGCCCATATGACCTTATCCATGGTAAGTGGGTAGTCAGTTACCAATCTGAGTTGACTTGGAAGAGACCTAATCAACCAGTGGGAAAACATTGTCCACATCAGTAGTGTTTGTTGTAGAAAAAAATGTTTGATGCTGTCGAGCAATGAGTTTGACAGCAGCATACTGTGCTCAGTTTGGTTGATCATGTTTACTATATCATGCGGTCAAATCTCGAGCTATGTCTCTTGCTCGAATCTAAGGCGTGCCAGCCATAGTGCTTGGTATAAAACACTAAGCAGCCTTAATCTCTTGCAGCCATAGTCTTTGCATTGTTGATCGCATCGACAGAGGGGTTAGAGGAGAGCTTGGGGCGAGCCCGAGGGGAATAGGGTCATTGCATTGATATCATAAAAAGGTTACATTGTAGTTGGGACAATTACATGAGAGAAGGCGATGGGTGATACAACAGAACGAGACCAGACGCATCGCTCCACGGCAATGTCACCTCTCTGCCTCAAGTCTAGCGCTCCGGGCGTGTGTGCCCACTCTACCGCTACACATGTGCCTCAGGTTGAGAGTCGCGCGCCTCGTTCATGGCAATCACACACACCACCAGCACCCTAGCTCGACACCTATTGCACACAGCCTGCATGACGCCGCTGCATTCGACCCCTCAAGCCAAGCTCTATGTGCACGGCACTACCTGCGGGGACGTTGCGCAACCAATGTTGCCTCGGCACTCGATGTGCGCAACTTGTACTAGTCTCGTGCCACAATGTATCCCAACCCTGTGCCTCACACACGCAATGCACACGCTACCGGCACGGTCGCTGCGAGGCACCCCACACAACTCCACGCACTACACGCGTGGCACGCTTCTTGGCTTCCCCGTCCTGCTCTTGTGTGCAGCACTTCTCTCTCTTGCACGGTGCTTGGCATTGGCGCGGAGCGTAGGTGCCTGGTGCTGGTGCGCAGCGCTTGGCGTGCGCGCGCTCATGCCTGTTGACACACACGCCCAACACACACGGACTCCACTTGATCGGTTCCGCGTAGTGCAACCGAGACGCACATCGTCTATAGTGTAGGACCACATACAGGGGCTTTGGCCTGAAAGATCAGGTTGGGCATCGCTACCTTTAGTGCATATAGTAGTAAATATGACTCAGTCCTTAAATGTTGTGAGCCTCGCATGAACACGCCATCTGAATAAGAACGCAGGCCTCTAGGCAGGGAAAGATGCCTAGTAAGGGGCCTCGCATATGCAAACATGTTTAACTTAACATGGTACTGATTCTTCAATCATATTTAATCAAAACTTATTGTTTAGAAAAAAGAAGATTTACAACTCGGTACTACTAACTAGGGGGTCAAATTTTGAGCGCCACACAAGAGAAATGGAACAACCGTTCTATGTTTCGGGTCAGTGCCAAATATTCATATGATTGTTTTTAATGGGTCACATGCAGATTCTAGCATTATCATTTGTTCATCTTGAATAGTACATAGAAGTAAGAAATCTGCATCAGATTATAAATAATTTGTAGGGCTTCATTCAAATGGGTAGTTCTATCATGTTTCTTTCATATTGTCCTGATATTAGTGGTAAAAATGGATTCGCTAAGAAGAACACGTGGCATCCTCCCTCCGGAGCTATCAACGGGTTGCGACGTCATAGAATCAATCAGCTCTTAGTTCAATCGCAGATACAAATATGATGTTAGTGGAGAAACAAGGCCATGCAAGAGACGAGGAGCTGTAATGGAGGCAGTGTTTCATAAAAACAACCTTAGAATTGGTTGCAAGTTGCAACATATGTTGGGGATCAGTCGACTTCAAAAATCATTTTCGGGTTCGTTAGGTGAAAAAAAACTGAGATTCACCAGGTATTGTTGGACCATTGACATTGATTTACAGTTTTTCTAGTTAATAGAGATACAGAAAATGTGTTGAGAATCTTGAACCTTTGAAAAGGATTGAGATAGAGAGGAGTAGAAACAAAGAGTGATAGCACAAAAGAGAGAGAAGACGAAAGATAACACAACAAGTAGTTGAAGATCGTTATATTTGCCTCAATAATTAAAGTTTCCATTCGGTTGATCTTTATATTATGTATAAAATGATAAAATTGTATATTGCCGTTCTTGAAGAAATATCCATTGTAATGGTTTACAATGAATATATTTCATTTAAACACATATCTAATCTGAGACATTTTAACTAAATGGGTGCACCGATCATGACCGTTGATCAGTGTGGTAGACCCATTACAATCCTAGTTGTTATAGTCATATCTATTATTTAATTCTAGCCTATATTTAATCCTATTTTATGTTGGAATCTCCATTTAATCCCAAACATCTAAGCCTCTAAGAAGTATAGCACACGTATTAATTTTATTATCTAATCTTGGTTAGACCCTAGCTGGAAGTCGGCAAGTTTGAGACTCCCTCTTCAACAAACCGAAGATTTAACTCATTTTGTTGTGGGTGGGAGATCAACCCCTTCTAACGAAGAGGGAGAATAAGGCAGAGAAAGCGGCACACAGGCCATGGCGAGAGCAAAGAGAAGGATGATGACAGGGCTCCAAGTCGATGATCCAATCGACGGGGGGACAAGGAATAACAAGTCCGCCATCTAAGGTGTAGTTGTACTGGAATCCGGGGGGCGTCAAGTCGACGAGCGAATTGAACAGTGGATGAGAATGGTTGATAAGCCTAAAAATGCGTGACCTTTGGACTTATAAAATAAAATTTATATATACCCTTAATCACTAAGTATAGAATATAGAGCAAGCAAGGGGTCGAACAACAGGGAGGCAACAAGTAAGAGTTTTTACCCAATTTTAATCAATTAATTCAATGATGAATTAATTTTGCACTTAATAAATCTGAATTATACTTAATAATGTTTCTAACTAATCAAAATCAAGTAAAAAAGACTTAATTTTGATTATTAGTATTTCGGTCTACAATGTCAAGATAGAATTATTTCAACTATAAGATCAGATTAATTCAGATTATTACTTTCCCAACTATTATACAATTTTAAGACAATTTTTATGAATTAAAATTAGGAATTAAATAATAAAGAGAGGGATTTTTAAATTGGGCTTTTTGATGGATGAATTTTTATTCAAATTTTATTTTTAGGTTTTTGATATATTACATTAAATTTCCATACAATAAAGATCGAAATCTAGAGAGAGAAACTAGACAAATTATCCTAGAGAGAGAAAGTGAAGAATTTCGTGAAAGGATGAAATCCGACCCAAAATTAAAATCTAATAATCCAGAAATTTTCTAAATTGATGTACAATTAAAGATCGAAAATCATATCTTGAATCAGAATCAAAATTCAGTGCTAATTTCATTCAAAACCCACTTCTAGGGCATGTACATTTCGCCCATGCCTTGGCGTTTTAGAGTCATCCAAGGAGAAGATTGAAATACAAATCAGGAACTTACAACTTTTAGTGCAGAATCAAGAAATGTCGACTTCCAAAGCATCCCTTGTGTCCTTCCTAGCCAAATCCTTGGAGAGAGCTTCAAAAAGTGAATTTCCCCCTTTTCCAGACCTCTATTTAAAATTCCAACCATCAGGATTGTAGAGGGAGAAAGGATGAACCTACCCTCACAATTTCAGTCCCATCAGACATCTATCAAAATATCGTCATTTTACTATCGATTAATCGAGGCCATTGGATCATCTTGTTATTTTAAAAAGATCGATTTTTCTTATTCGCTGACGCATTGTTTCTCGTTTTCCACCATCTCAGATCGCGTTCTGACACATAGTTGTCCGCGTCCACCACCCGCAATGATTGGAAAATGACTCCTGTATTTAAACATCTAAAAAATGTCACATCACCCGTTAGTGCCGTGTAAAACATAATTAAAAAAATGGTAAGCTTACCGCCTCTTATTTACGTTTTTCGGCGTTGATTTCTGCATGCAATTACTGCACGCGGCGAATCGATGCCGTAAAACGTCAATTTCTTAAAAAAGTGTTGCGTAGCTCGTGCATTGAATGCACGTGCTAACGACTTAAAAAAAATATAAGCCGTGCACGTGCGTGTCGGTTGCCACATCCATTAAATGTGCACGGCAAATTCGATGCCACATGCATGCTGAATGCTGATTCATTTGTCAGTTAGTGTGTACGTTAAATGTATGCGCTAACAACTGAAAAACATTTTTTATCTTTTTTTCTTTTGTTGCTTTTCGCGCCATGTATGACCTAATGATTGGCTTGTTATGGCGTCACGATTTGCGATGCTACAATGGGCTAATAATCCTCATTTTTTTGCTCTCTGTTCTTATATAAATAAAATACCTCTATTTATTCACACGAATTTCTGGCAAATGACGTAGATGCCCCTTAAGAACATGCCAATTAATTAAACATGTATTTTTAAAGTATATAAAATCATTTATTGGCTATATAATGCTCAAAACATTATACACAAATATGGAAAAATTCCAGAAAAATTAAGAAACCCCTTCCCAACCTGTAGCCAGGTGTATATGGCACTGTAAAAAATATTTCTTCACTGAAATGAGGTTAAATTTCATGTAAAAAATGCTAAAAAAATTACAATAATAGTAAAATCAAAGTGTAAGTGATTTATCTTCATTTTAATATGATAACATGCAAATATAGTCATTAAAACACATAAATATAATGTAAAATTCATTAATTAATCAGGGTAATTTGGAAGTTATTAATGGTGCGTGATGAGAATGCAGAACTCGTGGGGGCCCCGTTGTCCTTCTAGTGAATCTCCACCAGGAATGGCACGCACCCATTCTTCGCCTTTTCCTTCTTCTTTAGCACAGTCTCTTCGTTCCTTCCGTACATCGTGCAGAATATCAGTTCACTGGCTAGATGGTCTAGAGAAGAAACAGGCCCAAGTATGAACGATGAGTTATTCAAGTTGTAGAAGAAGGGTCGAGTTTATAGTGGAAAAAGATGGAAATATGTTGTTCGCACCAAATGTGGGATTCCGCTCAATAAGGAAGACTTTCGAACGGTTAATGTTTCTGTTCTCTGTTAGTCTCTAGACAACCCACTCCTATCGGCCAATAGATTTGGAGGGTTTTAGAGACAGAGGGTTCTCGGCTATTTGACGAATTATTGACGACGAGGAGGGGGAGCAGTTGCCCCGGTAGTTGGTTTTGATTCATGTGGCAAGTCATTGGAACGGTGTAATTTTGAACAAGTCCTTCAAACAAGAAAGAGAGAGAGAGTAATAGGACGGCAGCGAGAAAGAGAGAGGGAGCGAGAGCAACATAGAGCGAGAGAGCGAGAGAGAGTGAGTGTGAGCGAGAGAGAGTGAGTGTGAGCGAGAGAGAGTGAGTGTGAGAGCGAGAGAAAGATGGCGAGTGAAAGAGAGAGAGAAGGATCGCGAGAAGCAGAGAGAAAGAGAGTGAGCAAAAGATAGACGGTAGGAGAGATGGAAGCAAAACGGGGGGGAGAGCGAAAGGCAAGAAAGGGGGTGTGAGTAATAGGAAAAAACTAGAGAGAGGGTGAGAACAAAAAACTGGAAGAGAATGGAACAAAGAGAAGGAGCAAAAGGGAGAGTGAATAAATTAAACCGGTTGAGAGTACAAGAGAAAAACATAGAAAGGGAGCGAGAGCAATAGAGTGTGATAGAGAGAGAGAGTGAGAGACAGGTAGAGAAAGAGAGTGCAAGCCAGCAATGGAGTTCGACTATTGTTTTTGTCAACAACTGATGCTCGCCCCATTGACAATGGCTTATGTGTACATTAACCATGATTATCGCAGTCGTCCTCTTGTCATTGATGTCGAAAACACTGTTTCTGATTTAGTAATGAGGGTGACCACCCCCATCGACAATGACTGTCATAATCCTCATTAGTGGCCCTCGTTGTCCATGTCAACAACATAGGTCATCCTGGTCGTGAACAACTCTATGCTCTCATTTGCCGTGCAGTACAGCAAAGAGTACAAAATTAACCTTTTTTTCTTTTCAAAGTAGAGCAGGAGGACAGATGACGTTTCATCATCGGTCCTTTAAAAAAACGTGATCCCTCATCATGTGGAGCGATGAAAGATAATTGATTGGAGGGCTATATGCATACGTCATTTGCCATCAGTCATTTGTGACAAACGATGCGGACGATAATGATGAACTAAAAGTTGCGGATCACGGATTACTTTTTTCAATTTATATAATATATTAATCAAACTCTAAAATGAGGAGAAGGTAACTCGATGGCAAGAAGGTAAGCCGCCGATTAATTTGATGCTGAGGGATGACAGAGATCAAGATCTCGTGCCGAGAGCTAACAATTTCTACCGCAAGACCAACGCCGGGGCTGTAAATGTCACTCGCAGAAGAGGAAGAAGAGGAAGAAGTGTGGGAATACAGAAGATGGAGAGAAGATGAGAAGAGGGCCAACGCCAATGTAGATGGTGTTTCTTCTCTGTTAAATCAATCATAATAAAGGACAGGTGAGTTAGTATTTATAGGGTAGATCATAACGGGAAATTTAAAGTTTTTAGGCAATTACAGATCTAGATATATAACTGCCATTCCAGTGATAGCTGTTAGAACTGCCGTCCTAATATTCTCAATTTCTCTTTAGCCCCCAGCATTCTCGTTGGCGATTGAGGAGATGTTGAGCTTGGAACGCAACTCCCAAAATCTTGGTTTTGATAGTGGCTTGGTCAAAATATCTTCTAGTTGTCCAGAGCTTCTGATGAATTTGATGTCGAGTAGATTCGCTGCAACTTGTTCTCTAACAAAATGAAAATCAATCTCAATATGATTCATTCGTGCATGAAAGTTTGGATTTTTTGTCAAATAAGTGGCTCCGATGTTATCACACCAGAGCGTAGGAATAGATGAAGGAATAATGCAAAGTTCTTTAAGAAGATAATTTATCCAGATAACTTTAGATGCAACATTAGCTACGGATTTATACTCTGCTTCTTTACTAGATCTGGCTACGGTTGACTATTTCTTTGAGCTCCACGATATTAAAATTTTACCTAGAAAAACTAAGTATCCACTAGTAGATCTTCTATCAACTCGATTACCTGTCTAGTCTGCATCACTGTATGCATTTATAGACAAAGTAGGATCATTATAATAAATAAGACCTGATGTAATACTACCTTTGAGATAGTGAAGTAAATGTTTCAAAGTTCTCCAATCATCACCAGATAGTTTATGCATTTTCTGACATGCTTTGTTAACTGCAAAAGCAATTTCAGGACGAGTTAAACTTAGATATTGTAGACTGCCAACTAAGCTTCTATAAGTATAATCATCTAGTGAGTCAGTAGGAGTAGATGAAATAGATGATTGACTTAAAGGGCAGGGACTAGTTAATGGTTTGCTATTTTCAAGATTAGCTTTCTTTAATAGACTATAAATATATGTAGATTGTGAAAGTAAAAAAACATGATGAAGTGATATAAGCTCCATTCCAAGAAAGAAATGTGCAGGACCAAGGTCCTTTATTGCCAAACATGATTGAAGATTATTAAGAAGTTTATTAATAATTAAATGATCAGCACAAACAATTAAAATATCATCAACATATATAAGAATAAAAAATAAAGAAGTATCTTTTTTTGAACCTAAATAACCAAAACTAGTAAGGAAAGATGTAAGTTTAGTAAACCAAGCTCTTGGTGCTTGTTTTAAACCATAAATTGGTTTTTTTAAGTTTACAAATATGTGTGTTTAAAGCATGGAGGTTGCTCCATATATATTGTTTCTGATAGATTACCATGTAAGAAAGCATTTGATACATTTAATTGACATGTTTTCCATTGTTTACTAATAGCAATTGATAAAAGTAATCCAATATTAGTAATTTTAATAACAGGACTAATATTTTCAAAATAGTCAAAACCTTCATGCTGATTGTTGCCTCTAGCTACTCGATGAGCTTTATAACGATCTATTTCACCAGAAGAGTTGTATTTGAGTTTATAAACCCAATTACAACCTATAATGTTAAAATTAGGTTTCAAAAGAACTAAATACCAAGTGTCATTGTTAATAAGTGCCTTGTATTCTTTTTCCATAGCTTGCATCCAACTTTTCTCGTTAGATGGTATAGAAAAAGAAGCAGGTTCTACAGAAGTTGCAATAGTTGTATGAAAAAAACTGGGAAGAGGATGTTTAATAGTAATATTTTATGTGGGAAATTGTGTAGGTTGAGAAATCTGAACCAAAAAGGACGATGGAGAATAATTTGTATCTGTTTTCAAATAAATATCTGATAAAAATTTAAATTTTAGAATAACACCTGGTTCTGGTGTCTTATCTAAAGTTGAAGCCAACACCTCATCAACACAAAGCGTTTTGGATTCGCCTGAATTATCTGAAATAGGATAATTCGAATATTGGAATTTTTTGTTAATAGTAGAACATGAAGTGGTGGAATGATCAAAACTTGATGAAGAAACCAGAGGTGAATGATCTAGATTATTAGAACAGTGAGTATCTTCTGCAGATTGAGATGTTGCTAAAAAATGTAGAGGAATATGATAATAATCTTTAGATGGTCTTGTACCAAGAATACCGGGCATTGCTGTGTTGCCTCCAGTATTTGAGAATGGAAATATATTTTCATAAAAATAACATGAAGAGATATAAAAAACTTACCTGTGTCTATTGAGAGGCATCGATATCCAAAATGATGAGCACTATATCCCATGAACGCACATTTCTCAGATCTGTCATCTAATTTATGTTTGGAGTATGGATTTAAATATGGAATACAAAGACACCCAAAGGTTCGTAACCAGAAATAGTTAGGAGAAGTTTTTTAATAAGACTTCAAAAAGAGACTTGTTTTGTAAAATGGGTGTAGCCATTCTATTTATGAGAAAAGTGCTCTTGAGACGGCTTCATCCCAAAATTTCTTGGGCATACTAGCTTGATGAAGTAAGGGTAACTCTGTTTCAACAATATGCCAATGTTTTCTCTGAGCTGTACCATTTTGTTCAGGTGTATGTGGGCAGAAAATTCTATGAATGATTCCATTTTGCTTAAAAAGAGATTGAAGGGCTTGAAATTCACCACCATCATCTGACTGAAAGTATTTAATTTTATGAGAAAAATGATTTTCTACATTCTTTTGAAATTCAATAAACGTAGATAGAACATTTGATTTTATTTTATGTGGATATAACCATGTAAATTTACTAAAATCATCAATGAAAACAACATAATAAAGATAACCAGAGTGTGATTGAATGGGCAATGGCCCCCATAAATCTGAATGAATAATTTCTAAAGGAGTTTGTGAGTAATGATTAGTAGAGATAAAAGGAAGCTTATGTGCTTTACTAACACAACATGCTTCACACATATAATGTTTTCTAATATGAGAAACAAGAAGGCCAAATTTGTTTATTATAAGCTGTAAAATTCAAAAATGAGGATGACCAAGTCTAGAATCCCAAATATCAGCTGAAGCTTTCTTTCCAAGATAAGCTTGATGATGGATTGAACTTCAAGATTTGAGGCAGTAGAGTCCATCTTTAATTATGCCTTTGTGGAGGATCCTGTGTATTTTATTTTCCTTCACAAGACAATATCAGACATGAAACTCAACATATACGTCATTATCTAAAGTTAAATTTTTGAATTGAAAGTAAACATGAAGAACATCTTTTAAATATAAATTCTTATGATGTGGGACAATTTTAGAAGAACCAATTGATAGAATGTTCAAACCTGAGCCATTACCGACTTGAAGTGGATCATGCCAAAGATAGCTGGTGGATTGTTGTATCATGTTCAAATCTGAAGTGACATGATGTGTAGCTCCACTATCAGGATACCATGAGGTCTTTTGACATAAGTATTTTGCAGTGTATGCCCTTGGTTGTTGTGAAGATGAAGCTGATCCTTGATTTTGATTTCTTGAATCATTCCTATTGCGTAACTCGTTGCATTCTCTTCCTCGGTGTCCAAATTGGAAGCAAATTTGACAATGTGTTTGAAATCTGTTGTTTCTGCCTCTTCCACGGCTTGAACTTTGATTTCTGTTGTAATACCCATCTCTGACTTCTTGAATAGAATGTGGTACACTTCTTGTGTGAGTATAGTTTGCAGAGGGAGGAAAACATTCTCCTGCATTTTCTTGCTGACATGCTAAGCATGCATCATGTGCCTTTACATTCATAATGATGTCATTAGGTCTCAAATTGTTGATATTGGCATCGATACTAACCACAAACTGGGAGTATTCTGTGCCCAATCCTCCTAAAAACTAAAAATCATTGTAGGCTCGCTAATTACTTTGTTGGCAATTTCAAGAGATTTAACAGTCGATGTAAAATATGCTATGTATTCATTAATAGTTATTGTACCTTTCATCATAGTATGAAATTCTCTGTGCAATTCCATGATTCTTTACTCACTGCGGTTTGAGAAAGTATGCTCTAGTTTCTCCCATGCTTCTCTGGTTGTTTTGTTTTGCTGATGCAAGGAATAATTGATTCTGATAATGTGGAACATAGAAACCAAGGACTTGCTGATCAAGTTTTCACCATGCTTTGAGCATAGGATTCCTATCATTTTTCCATCTGAATCTGAAACAGAAATTGGCAGAGATGATCCTTCAATATACTTGACTAAATCATACCCATTTAAAATCGCCAAAATGGAGCTTCTCCATGCTTGATAGTTGGCGTTTGTCAACTTGATGGACATGGTGGTGCCAGAAGGAACAAAGGTCGGGACTTGTCCAGCTATCATGAGAGCTCCAGTTTCACATGTATTCATGATGAGAGAAGTTGTAGGATAAAACCACGGCTGAATAAACATGAGCAATCAGGACTGGGCCCAAGATGATGAAGATGATGGCAGAACGCAAAGACCATTGCGAGGATGTTGATGCTAGAGGACAGCGAGATTTTGGGGCGTTGTTGTTTTTCTGTGGCATCAATGTTTGGCGTAGAGAGGTAAAGGGCCTGAATCGTTGAGAGGATTCCTTGAACACTTCTATTTTTGCTCCGGAAGTCGACAATGACGTTGCTTTTCCCTAGTGCCAAATTTTGAATATAAAAACTGCAGATTTTGCAGCCAGATTTCTTCTTACTATCAGAAGATTTTTTAGCAATAAATCTCCTTAAACACACCCTCAGATCGGTCGCTCAGATACCAAGTAAATGTCACTCACAGAAGAAGAAGAGGAAGAAGTGTGGAAATACATAAGGAGAGAAGACAAGAAGAGGGGCAACTCCAATGTAGATGGTGCTTCTTCTCTATTAAATCAATCATAATAAAGGACAGGTGAGTTAGTACTTATAGGGTAGATCATAACGGGGAGTTTAAAGTATTTAGGCAGTTACACATCTAGATCTATGACTGCCATTACAGTGATAGCTGTTAGAATTGTCGTTCTAATATTCTGAATTTCTCTTCAGGGGCCACAGCGGTGCTGCCGGCGCGCCTAGACAATGGCGCCGGTGAAGGCTGGCAGGAAGAAAGAGCCGCCGTGGCCACTCCGGCCACAACGCTGGATCCTTGCTAGTAGAGCTCATTTATGGTGCATGCCATGGAACAGGCTGCGCCGCCGGAGGTGCCGCCTCTTGCTGATAGAGAGAAGGTCCACCAGTGGATGTCGTGGGCCTTGGTGCAGGTCTGGGTGGTAGTGAAGAAGCCCACCAATATGAATTCGTTAACGAAGAAGTAGAGGTGGATGGGGAACGTTGAAAAAAGGCCCCTGTTCCATCATCTAAACGTCCGTTATCCGTTGCATTTTTTTGAACAAATGAATGACTCAACGGGACTGTTGACAGATTTGTGACGATGTCGAAACTGTAATGAATGACAAATCAGACGAGAAAAACTCCATGGACGGATAAAAGAATTGAAATCCATCCAGTTCCGCTACGTCTGTTTGAAAACATCACCAGTTTTCATCCAACAGCTCTATTTGAAAGTAGGTACCTTGTATGGACTTGTATTCTAACTGTCATAAGAACAGGCATAGGGGTGATAGTTTATGTCATAGAAAACATTACTAACGTACCTCTTACTATTGACTGTATGACACCCATATTGATGGCGAACGACGCTGGTGTCGTCATCCAAATGGGTATTGGGACAATGCTTGGATACCAATTTGATGCCGGATGTCGTCAAGGACTTCGTCCGGTCGGTATCCAGGATGATTGATTGGTACCTAATTAGTGTTGTTGGATGTCAATGGTGTTATCGTCCAATGGGTAGAGAGACCATAGCGGGTAGATGTAGTTATGTGTAATGAATGATGCACCCTCTGCATCGTACGCATAGGCTTCGACTTGAGGGAGGTGGCAAGCTTCATGCTTTAAGGTGGTCACCGAATGACGACGACGATGGACTCTTGAACCTTGTCGGAGTAACGAAGATGTCTACGGCTGAACGGAATCAATTTGTAGGGGTCACACGTAATGGATGGACTCGTCCGTACTGGTAAAATGCTCACTTGCATTCATAGTTTATGCTCAAATTTCTCTCTCGCCTACCTAACCCGGGCGCAGTGGAGTCGAGACGAAAGTACACTCCTATTAATAATACAGCGAGTGGGCCAGGAGCAGTGTACCTCATCAGCACGTGGCTGGTTGTGCAGCTTCCTCGTCAACGGCGGCACTCAGCGTGCTAGGGTGGAGAGGTGCCAAAGAGGATCGACTGCTCGACTAGCAACTAGCGCATGAACAGTAGGGAAGAAGGAGAGGAATGGTGGTGACGTTGTGGATTGAGATTGCGGTAGTCAATGATGGTTACGACCAAACCAGGGTGACTCCGGAGGGGACCGCACCCTAGTTAGGAAGGGTTTCCATGGAAGCCTGGTCGTATGGTGGTCATCATGAGCAGAAATGTGCAAATCAGCGACCTAGAGCAGTGGCCTCTGGTCATAGGGTTGACCGACACCGCAAACACGAAGCCTCACTCACACGCTATAGGATGGTCAGAGAGCATGGCGGATGTGGCGGTAAGCTCTCATCTTTCACAGAAGTGGGGTGCATTCAACCGTGGTTGCAGATCAAAGACTCACACTCCTTATGAGCGCGTACCTGAAGATTGATGCTAGTAGTGGAGGACCTTGACAGAGGACAACATGAGATCATCGTGGGGTGCTGAGACCCACGGAGAGTGGCATCCACAAGTCCACAATGTCAACCAGATGTGTAGTCTGAGCAGTGACGTGGGAGCGGCGAAAACCACCCACGCTTCAACCGACTCAGGCTATCGGCTTCAATGATCACACAACCAACTGGTCCTAGATGATTCCATATGGCAGGCACTTATGGTTGGACTAGTGGATAGAGATCCACAGACGTCGTCAAGACTTCATCCGGTCATCTCCAAGGGTAGTGGGTCGATATCGAATAAGGATCTCTATCGGACAACAATGGGAAGTGTCGTTCGATAATAATGAAGAGCAGGTATAATATATGACAAAATAATGAAGATTCCTAATATATGAAGATTCCCGCTTAGATGCTCACACTCGTCGGGCTCGCCCCTCTCGTACCAGCCAGGTAAGACTCTTAGAGAATTCATCATTGTTTTCTCAACCTGTCTCACTCTCATATACGTCTCACCCGAGCGCGGGGGAGGCAATACAAAAGTATACTGAAAAAGGTAAGAGACATAAAGGGCAGTAAGGAGGGGTACCTTCATCGTATTCTGTGATGGTTCGTGATGTAGGACGGCTACAGAAAGGAGAACTAAGGAATGGACAACGAAGGAATGGACGACTGGGTTATCTGGATAGACTACGGGTAGATGGATGACTAGGGGTGGATCGGATACTAGAGGGATAAAACAGCCACAGAAATCACACGGTCGGATTCGGACTTTAAAAACGATGAAAATCAGGTGGTGCAACTCCGACCCTTATCGAGGGCGGGACTACTATCTTCCCCCGCCGCGACAATGCCTAAGCACCGAAATCAATATCCGAATTCGCGTCGCAAAGAAACACTCAAGAAAGAGAGAGAAGAAGTGTAAAATCCAAACGAAATCTAATTCTGACGGTGGTGGAAACTTCTCAAGAAAACACTAGACGGAGAACACTTTCGACACCAAAGGGTTCAAGGGTACCTCAGCACCGTAGTGCGTGAAGAGGTTGCATAAAATTCCAATTGTGATGAGGCTGGACGAATCTGGGCATTGAGCGGCCCACTGGATGAATAGTCTGGGCGTTCCGGGTGTTGTACTGCCCTAGTGGAGAGCGTGGAGGCCGAACGAGCATGGGTGGAGCGAGCGGACGAGGATACCAGTCCCGGGTGGTCTGTGGCGAACCGCTCTAGGCGGCATGGGCTGCCGGGAGGGGCAGCCAAGGCTACCTAGGGCAGCCGTTGTTGGGCGGCCTTTGTAGCCCCTGGACAGATGGCCAAGGGGCTGCCCTGGGAGGCCTTGAAGGGGCGGCGCGGGCGGCCCTTGGCGCCGCTCGGACGGGCGGCCAAGGGGCTGCCCTGGGCAGCCCTAAAGGGGCAGCGCGGGCGGCCCTTGGGGCGTTCTAGGCAAGCGGCCAAGGGGCTGCCTAGGGCGGCCCTAAAGGGGCGGCGCGGGCGGCCCTTGGGGCGGCCTGGACGGGTGGACATGGGGCTGCCCTGGGGCGACCATGAAGGGGGGGCGGCGCGGGCAGTCCTTGGGCGGCTTGGACGGGCGGCCAAGGGCTGCCTTGGGGCGGCCTTGAGGGGCAGTGCGGGCAGTCCTTGGGCGACCTGGACGGGCGGCCAAGGGCTGCCTTGGGGTTGCGCTACTTGGGCAGCCCTAGGGCGGCTTTGGGCGGCGATGGAGGTAGGCTTTGGGCGGCGATGGAGGTAGCCTAGATGGCGGCCAAGGGGAGAGAGAGAAGGAGAGGCTTTGGCAGTCCTCCAAGAAGAGTTAAATAAAAACTCAATTCTTGAATTATGAGTGCCTAATGTTTCTTGAAAATAATGGCCTATATATAGGCCTTGGAGGAAGGAGAAAATTATGAGAAATTAGAGAAGAGAAATAAAAGACGTGCGTTGTGTCACGCCAAAGGGCAGTTGTGGATCTGCCTCTAGCGTCGTGTCATGACCCGCTTAGGGACGTGCGCGGGTGGAGACGTGTTTGTCGATGGTTGCGGCGTGTTGACTTTGGTGCTGACCTGGGTTGACCGTGGGGTGTTGACTTTTGTTGACTTCGCTGTTGGGTCCATAGCAGGCGTGTTGACTCCAGTTGACCATGTCGTTCCGTCCATAGCAGGCATGTTGACTCCAGTTGACCGTGGCGACGCGTTCGACGGTGATTTGTTGGCGTCCTCACTATCAGTTTGATATCGTAACACTAGAGCCAGAGGAATTAGTAACGTCGAGGGCTTGGGTGTCAGAATGGCGCGGGTGAGGGCGAGGCGGTGGCGCGGATAAAGCGGCAGTGCAAGGTGCGGCGTGAGGCGCGGGCACGGCGTAGAGCGTGAACTGGGCGAGGGCGTAGTGGAGTGCGGTACAGAGCGCGGCTGGGTGGTGGGGCATGGCGCTGGGTGCGGCACCGTGCTCTGAGTCGACACGGCGCAGTGAGGGGCGCGGTGCTTGGCGCAGATCTAGAGGGGGCGACACGGTGCAAGGCGCGGGCAACGCGGCGACGGTGCACGGGCGGTGCGAGGTGTAAGTAGAAGTGGCAGTATGCGGGCACTACACGGGCAGCTCGCGTGCGACGTGCAGATGGAGCGCGGTCAGTGTGCGGGCGCATGAGGTGGGAGCAGCACGGGGTGCGGGTAGCGGTGGCGTGCAGATGGAACGCGGTCGGCACGCAGGCGCACAGACACTGGCGGCATAGACGCGCGGTGCAGCAGCAGCGCACGGACGGGTGCGGGCACGGCAGCGGTTCGTCGGGCGGCAGCGTCACGCGGGTGGACTGCCGTGCGGAGCACGACAGAGGTGTGCATCGCGACGACGGCGTGTGGGTCGACGGCGGGGCGCGGATCGGTGGTGGCACACGAGACAGCGGCGTGGTGCAGAACGGTGGCGGTTCCTCTTTCTAATCTCTCTTCTTCTTCTTCCTTCTCCTTCTTCACCTTCTTCTTCCTTCTTCTTTTTCTTCCTCTCCTCAACGAGAGTGACTCTTTGACTTCGAAACGTTATGCTTTTTCAAAGAAATTCTAGATTGTCTAAGGAGGGCGCCCACCCCTTCCTCTTCTAGGGAATAGGTGGATGGGCCCCTTGGAACAAAACAAACAAACAAAAATAAAAAGGAGAAATGGCTAAAAGGGCTAGGGCCCATTAGCCGGAGGGGAAGATATCCTCATACATGAATTTCCCCTCGCTACAACGCAGATGTGGGAAATGAAAGATAGATGCGCAAAAGGTAAACGAGTCGAAGATGGCACGTCGTCACGCTGAATATTTGAACCCAGGTGTGTGCGTCGTTGCTTTGGCTTGTTGCGTTGGCTGGACGCGTGTTGGTGGCAGGCTCGATGACAATGCGGGCTCCTCGAGCGATGGTCCTGCCGTGTTGGATGGTGTCGCGCCATCAGAAGGACCTGATCTATCGCAGAATTAATTTGCCTTTGATTGGTCTCAGAAGATCGTGATGAGAAATCTACATCGGTGCTGCAGATTTGACCAGGAGGCGACCAATCAGCAGCAAGAGAACGACGGCGATGGCTCCCACTTAAGAGGTGAAGGTGATAATATCCGTTTCTAGTGTCTTATATTATTATATTTATATGTCTTTATGCATTAAATTACTCATATTTGCATGTCAATGAGCTTAAAATGATTAAAACTATTTTTCAAACAAATTTATAATTTTTTTGTATTTTTAAGGAGTTGTCTAACAATATATTCTTAAAGAATATAACTTTTGAGACTAAATATGATTTTTGTGGAATTTGTGGTAATAAATTTTAGAAAGATATGATTTATCTGAGTCAATATATATATAATTATATATGTTTTGGGCTTTTATTTGATTGAATATGAAATTTTAAGTATTTTGGTTTTTTCTATGGTATAGGTGACGTGGCACCCTGATGCGCCCCCACTTCAGCGTCGAGAAAGAGATTTTTTCCTTTTTTCCCTTTTGTCATGTACACGTGGTAGGAAATGCGAAAAGCCATGGAATACAAAAAACAACGGAATATGAAAAGCTACGGAATATGAAAAGCCACATAATACAAAAAGCCATAGAAATCCAAATACTTTGACTTCTTAATAGGCATGAAACCGATGACATTGATGAGGAGAGAGAAGAAACTAAAGGCTAGGATTGCGTCAACTTCCAACAGCCATAACTTTTGATCTTCCCCTCCTCTTTCTATCCATACTCTGTGATCTATAAATAGAGGCTTCGATCATTGTAAAAATCATCTTGAACTTGCTTCCTACTTGTGTAGGCTGATTGAAACATAGTGAGTTTTGAGATCCATCAAGAGTGTTCTTGGTATCTTGGGTGTGTGGGAAGAGACAAAAGAGAAGAGGGGGAGCTTACCGGCACTCGCAAATTGTCATAATCCTGGCAGAACGTAAGGATCTAAGGTAAGTGTCTTCGCCTTACGTTGTTTCTCTCCCAACATCATTGTTATCATAGTTATAGTTTTTTTATCAACATTTCATTGATCACTTCACTTACATATGTCCCCATTCTCTCATCTCTCTATCCTCTCCATCGTACCACTCCATATTCAACAACTATCCTTGCTCATACCGCGTTCATCGTCATATCCATCACTCTTATGCATCTTCTATCTATATCACTAGCCCACATCTTCAAATCTTGCTTTCGACGATCCTCTTGGCCATCATCACTAGTATAAGAGAGTAATTCCTTAATCATCGCTCCTTGTGGATATGATCCGTACTCATCACTAACTAAGTATTTTTAAGTACGGTAAAGTATATTTTATTGAATAATCTCAATCACCGATGACGAATTTTAAACCTAATATTGAAATTATTAGAAGGGTAGGGGTGAGGGTAGCCTAGCCTTGGTAGGTGACCCTTCCTAGTCTCGTCCTCTTCCCTTATTTTCCTCTTTCATTCTCTCCTTCTTCCTTCCCCCCGCTTTCCTTCTATTGAGGGATTAGACTAGAAAATAACAACACAAGCCATTTCAAAATTCTTCCTGCTCTGCCTTCTCCTAGGGCGTCCCTCGTCCTTTATAGAGGGGGAGGCTGATTCGACCCTCTAAGGACACAAGGAATGAGGGATAATTGTCCGTTCAGAGGCCCTTATATAATGGGTCCCATTACGAAGTAAAATGGAAAATAGGCAAAACATAAAAGAAGATAATTGGAGAACGAGGTAGGGGGACCAAACTGACTAAGGACCCCTTCCCACATGACAACAAAGACATACGATGGATGCATCATAATGTAACAAAAACAACTCAAAGAGCCCAAAAAACACAAATTGCAACAAAGAAAGACGAGGAAAACCAAAATGTGATAAAGCGATAATTATTCTCCCGCACTATCGACGACGGCGACGGCGACTCGGATGACTCCTTCTACGGGTCATGATGGCGTGTACCATCGCATATGATATTTGAAGTTCTCAAATCCTCATTGGCCGTTAAAGTCATCTGCTTCTTGATTGGAAGATGAATAATATTACATGTTAATTGCTCAAGCATCGACCTGTTCTCAAATATGAGGATGCCAACCTCCACAACAGTCATTGACATGTTATCATCATAGGGAAAAAACAATCTTCATCCACACCAAGATCCTTCAAAATATTTTTGAGGCATATTTCATGTTGACTCGCTGTTGGAAAACAGTTCCCTCTTTATTCTCTCTCTTCCTCTCTCTTTTATTTTTTGTTTCTTTTCTTCTCTTGCACATTTCTTTTTCTCTCTCCTTCCGCAACTCTTTTATTTCACCTTTCTTTTCAACTTCTTCTTTTTCTTTGTATCCATCATCTCTCCTTCTTAATCGCCTACAATTACTGACTATTACACCTTTCTTTTTCTCTCTAATCTTCTCTCTTTATCTTTTCTCTCATAACTTCCACTTTGACTTTTGTCATAACCTCTCCTCCTCACCTTTGTCCACTACTTTCTTTATGTTGAACCACCCTTCGCTATACCATTTCTCTTTAACCAACATTTTGAATTTGACAGTTTATTATCCTTGCAACTGCACGTTTCATTCCCTTTAAAAGGGCCATGATCCCGCATGTATAAACATCTTTTGGTGGAGAATTATTCTGAAGTTATTTTGTGCGAAAAGAGTGATTCCTTGTGATTTCCTTTGGCGATAATGGCAATGGGCAACGGATCCACATTGTAAACTCCTCTTGGGTTTTTTATTTCTGTTTCTCCATACTTCCCTATCCATAACTTACCTGTCCACTCATGCCCACCATTCCCCATCATTCAACACTTTCCTTCAAATTAACCAACCGTCTTCGCCTAGTTCAACCATCCTTTGATGCAAGATGACTAGATGTGACGGAGCTAGGTAATGACGGGAACTCGATTCTAGGACAACTAGGGGTGATGGGATAAAACAGAACACAAATTATATGGTCGAGTTCAAAAATTAATTCCGGTGAAAATACTGCTGGTGCAGCCCCTTTCCTCGTCGAGGGCTTGAGTACTGCCTCACAACCACTATGGTGATGCAAAAGACTAAAAGATTCAAAGGCCTATTCAATCTATTCGCTTGAAGATTCAAAATCCAAATCTAATCCGATGGCGCAGGATGAACACTCGAAGAATACTGGACAAAGACACGATACAAATGAGTGTAGAAGTACCTAGGCACTCGATAGTGCGTGAAGAGGCTGGGGGAAGTTTTCGTTGCGTCATTGGTGGGACGATTGACGTGCGCTTCGACAAGGTGTCACGGATCCAACTGAATGGTATGCATGGAGACCAGTGGCTGCGAGGGCGTCCTGGTGCACGGCGGGCGCACGCTGGCGGCCGGGGACTCTACGGGCACACGCAGACGTGACTCGCCCGGCAGGGGTGGCCGAGGGCTGCGGGCGGTCGGGGTTGCGGCGGCCGCGGGCGGACAAGCGCATATCGGGTGTGGGCGGCCGGGGTGAGGGCGCGGGCGGCCGGGGGGCAGGGCGAGGGTGGTGGGCAGTCAACAGGTGCGTGGAGGAGTGGTCCTTCCTCGATGGCGGTGGCAGCAACGACAAGTGGCCGTAGTGGCGGCGGCTCAGGAGGGGACCACTAGGGCAAATTTTCTTTTTGAAGAAGGAGACTTCAATTCAAAAGAAATATCACTAAGTATTTCTTACAACTTTGGCCTACATATAGGCCTTGGAGGAAAGAGAAAATAGGAGAAATCAAAAATAAGTGGACTACGTGTTATCGTGTCACGTTAGGGAGCAGTTCTGTATCTGGTTTAAACAACGTGCCATGACACGGGACATGTCGTGTGTAAGTGCAGACGCGTGTGATGCCGATCCGTCTGGTGCTTGTGCGTTGACTTGGTCATTATCATAATGGTTTTTCAGCTGATTGGCGACGAGTCTGGATGCGGGGCAGCTCGGTTGACGGGGCAGTGTGTCGGAAAATGATACGTTGACATTGTCTCTACCATCCTTCTTCGTTCCACAATTCCCACACCGTGTCCCATCCATCTCCTCCAATCTCACATTTCACCTCCGCTCCTTGCACCTTACCCATCAACCTTCTTTTGTGCCGATCACTTCACGTATTTCCATTTGCATCACTCGTCGAGCTGCAGTTCAATGTAACTCGAGGCTGTTGAACATCAAGATACTCAAGCTATTGGCTCCCATCTCTCATGTACCTTGAGACACGTCAACTTTTGAGATATATATGGTTCGTGATAATTATTAATTTTCTCTAGTGAGAGTTGCTTAGAATTTCTGTGTTACATTTAGAAAACCCTTTATATACCATATTCCCATTAGTTATCACGTTATTGTATTACCAAAGTGCCTTGTAGTGTCCCGGCTCCATTTACATAATCCCTTCCTATGTGATTATACCCACTTTGAATCACCCTCAAGGAATCATAATTACCAACATATTTGTGTTATTTTACTAAACTCATGAGTCTACTTTCGTGTCCTGCATCACTTGCGCTTGGTGTAGTCGCATATAATCCATGAACTCAGCTTATGATGCATATAATCCGACCGTCTCCTGCTTCTTTGAACTCTATCAAGCAGATCTTTAGCTAATGAGAAAAATATATTGTTTTGTACTCTTTCTTTCTTCTATATCTCTTGCCAGATCACTATCCCCATGTCCTGTCAACTAAAAATTATATAATCTGCCATAAGATAATCCATATTGATTTTGGTTTCAGATATACATCGCATAATTATTTTCATTTCTCCAAAATGATAAGTAGAATGATAACTACAAAATATTGATACTAAACTCACAGATAGCATAATACATTGTCTCGTACTTGTCAATTACATTAAGCTCTCCAGCGTACTTTTATAAAATTGCTTATTTATAAAAGTCATACTGTCATTGAAACTCAACTTTTCATTTGAATTCATTGGACTACTGCATGGTTTGTCTATTTTTTCTCCCACGACTAACCATCCTACAGTAGAGCTTCTCTGGGCTATGGAGACAAAGATTCTCAACTTTTTTGGCGGATCGCTGATGAATAGATGCGTGCGTAGTTGCACCAGTTTTTTGCATGTTGGTTGCTGTGTCAACTCTTTTGGGTGTGGTAATTTAATGAACGTTGTAATTTTAAAAGTGGTAATTTTTGAAAAATGTAATGTTTTGGACGTGGAAATTCATATTTAATGTCAGTTTGATTTAAACCTAAACATTGTCACATTGTTAATTTTATACAAATTCAAATGAATTATTTTATGAATAAATATACAACCCATAATAGTCCAAACAATTTTGTTTGGGAAGGAGAATAATTATACTTGATAAATTTGGAAAAGATGAGGTAGTTCATGAAACTACTTAGGTAAAGAGATTATTTACGAAGGAAAAGTCAACCATAGATGTATAAAAAGCCGACGCACCTGTATTTTGATGTTAAAGAATCTAAGATACCAGATAAGTCAAGATATGTTCTTATCACAAAGCACATGTATAATGGTAAGTAAAACTAGGTTTTATAACCTTTAGGCAGCATTAAATGATAATTTTTCGTTTTGTGTTGTAAAACACTATGCATGGGAAATAAGTCTTATAAGCCATCATAACATGTCCTTGTTAAACTGGGATTTGAAATTTTCTTCAAAAAGTGTTGTATTGGAATTTTACTATCATCTAAGAAAGGCTTTGAATAGACATGGTACTGAATCTTAATTCATTGAAACGCATCCCCTTGAAGATACAAAGGAGTATTTGAAGTCTCTCATTAAACTTGTAGCAACATCAATGACAATGTACTTATGGTCTCATATACGCACAAGACTCCTCAAAGCCCTAGGATACGGTTTATATTAGCTCACTAATCGTCCTAGTTCCATTTTTATTCATCCTAATTGATCATTTTATTCCACACTGATGAGTGAAAAATCATTAGGGAACATCTTATATGATATCTCATCTACTTTGGCCAGGGATATAAAGACATTGTCTTAATTTAGTTAATCTCCTCTAATACCAACCGCACACGATCACATCTTGACCACACAATCACCTTTGTAAATTTTTTATGGCATCTAAATTAGGGCGGTTTGGAATCCCTTGATTAGAGACTCATAAGTTGTATCCAAAACACAATCGCCCAAAACACATGTGACACAAATCAACCATATTAATGGTAGGAAAAATTACATTAAGGTATTCATAGGAGTCAAATCAATGAACACTTTCTCAAGGTATTACCTGCATTTTTCCTCAATGTCTCCATATTCATGGCTATGGGATCTGGCAAACTCATGAAATAAGTAGGACTGGATAGTGATATTCTATTTCGATACTTTGATTCCCTTCTCTAGCATCCTTCAAATAAGAATATTAGGAACTCATGCTTAAGGAATAGTGATATATGTATTATGATTTCATCATAATTCACTATCATTGTATGTATTTAAAGACTTCAACATTAATGCAAGTATATATAATAAATATATAGTGAAACAACAAATATACAGCAAAACATGGAATGTGTGATTGACGTGTAGCTACATATATTCCCAACAGATTTCTGCACTATGAACTTCCTATACTTGATCCACTGAGACTTATTGGCCATCGGATTAGCTCCCCATGTCAAATCTTGGTTGATGGATTAAACCTTGACGTTAAACATGTCACGTAAGGAATATAGTTCATACTATAATATTGTATAATTTCCTAACAAGTAAAGAGTTATTAAGGGTCAAATTCGCACAGATGAATTAGCGAATGAGCAATCTTATCATTAAATCTATTTTTTGGAATTACTATTTAGTTTATAAATTAGGTATAATTTATATGAATAATACTATGAAAAGGCAATTCAAAATAACTACAGGAAGCCATAAAATATCAAATACATTAAACCTAACTTAGTCGCATTTTATAAAATAAATGATAACTTTAATATAAATTCATTTTCATTATGAAGTTTATTGTGAAACATCATAAAATGTCAAAACATTACGTTAAAATGTCATAAATTGTAGAAAATTGAAACTTCAGTCTAAAAATGTACAATAAACAAATATTTCAATGACAATAAACACATAAAATACATGAAATTACTTTTGAAAGTTGCATGTTATTTGTGATTATCATTAGCCCGTCTCTCCAAAAGTTACAATTGAGGAACATATTTTATTCGTTGAGAAATCACAAACAAATTCTAGTTCAGATTTATTATACACTCGTGTTCAATGCTCCCTACTGAACTATCCTATTATCACTAAATTGTTGACATGATCCCTGCAGTACATGCTGTAAGCTTAGTCAATATTTAAGCAGCCCCATAGTCTATCAACAGTGGGAGATAAAGAAAAAGTGGTATTCTTATCATAATTTCGATGGACTCAAGAGTGCATATGATTCTATATGATGCATCAACCAATGGTGATGGTGATTCCATCACCTAATCCCACCTCTTGTGTGTCCCTCACTCGCTACCTGCCATGCGCCACCCATGGGCCCAATCGGAGGAGACAGCCTACTTCATGATCATTGTCGACGTTCAGATTAACACAAAACTATAGATCATGGTCATACACGATGGTTTCCTCCTTTTTGAGGATTAACCTTCATGTTGTACTACAGAATCCAACTGATAATTATTAGTGACATGCCCCATAATCAGGTACCAGATATGCAATCTGCATCATGTTGCATACATGCTTACCAAATACATAGTGCACTCTTGCACTGGTTCTCTTCTACCTTGGCAATAATTCTCTTGAGAAGGATAAGAAAGCCACTACGTGTCCCGGATGTGGGCAGAGGGACCATGAGTCCATACTATTTATAATAACTCCATATGTAAGAAAAGTTTAAATCACTAGTGCTAAACATATGTCAAACCCCCTTAGGCGGCATCAACAGTACATCTAGATCGGCTTAGATGCCCACCATGGGGTTAATCTCTCCCACCATCATCACTTTCCTACCTAGGAGAAACTTTTATTCGTCATTAGGAGAGATATGAGCTTGATAGTATCCTGAAGAACATTTTTTTTTCAAACTTTTCCTGACGTTTTACGAACTTGTGACAAAAATAAGTTAAATGATAATGTATATTAATCACAACTTTTATTTTTAGAAATTAAAAACCTCTTTCTAGTGGATAATATCTTGAATTTCTCCATCGTTTCATGTATTTTAACAGATATGCCATCTTTATGACATACCGTATGAGCTGGACTGACACATTAACTATCAAAAATACCAGATTTATGATGGATCATCAAGATTTGGCTTGTGATGGTTCTCTTGGTAAGGGTTAGACTCTTATTCTTCAAAAAACATCATTTAATACTACCTGGGCCAAATTTTAACAATGTTTTACTGAGTTTAACAATGTTTGTCCTAAATTTCTCATCATCTATCATAAACTCAGCAGTTCCTTTTGTCCATTTCTAATTGCAATTTTTGAAGCCAGACGAAGGACGCAAATAATAGTTGAACAGCTAATTCTTCCAAGCAAATTAATAACTGCCAAAATACTGTTCCTTATTCTCACAGGCATCATTTAACCCTGCATGTAGCTGTCTTACAAATACATCATCTACTAATAAATTCATGCATATATATTACAACTTAATGCACGATACTCACACTTTTTAATGAATTCAATAGCAATTTAAGTAATATAGGGCAACTCAGGTATCATTAATAGAGTTATGCATGATCTCCATTTTATGAAAAAAGGCAAATTCAGATAAATATTATTTATCGATAAGTTAACTCTCACTTTATATAAATGCATGATAAAATAAACTTAAATCAACAAAATTTTGCTTTTATAATTTTTTTTTACAATATACTTTTAGATTCTGACTAGGATTATTAACCATTTAAAGATAGAATGAGAAAATTAGAATTTATATTCCCAAGTTAAAGTTTTTATTTTATTGATTCTTGAGACTAACCCCACTTCACTCCTCAAGCCAAGTTGAATTCTAACATCGTCTCGGAGTTTTATTCACGAAAAACAGGACGTAGCTCTATAAAATCAAGAATTTGAGATATAAATAGGATGAAAGTAGAAAGTTAATTCATACAATAGATAATAAAAAGGAGTCCCAATACACAAGAAGCCCATTTTGGAAGCCCACTCAAACCTCCTTAAAGACCGAGTCAACTAAAGGGGATATTCGTTGAAGTAAACCACAAATTAAAGTTGATAGGTCTATTTTTAAATCTAAGGAGAGCACATGGGTCCAGTCTAGAAATCAAGAAAACATACCCCCAACATCCCTTGAAATTATATCTAGTGGCTGGGAGTTAGGACACTTCTATCTATTCTCATCTCATCTCTCTTTGTATCTCATCTTGGACTTCCGCCCATAACTTATTTTTAGAGGCCTAGTGCCACAAATGTCTTTGATTCATTACTGTTTTAAAAGATTTTAGGCGACAGTACAAGGCTGATCAAGATTCTTGAAGAAATAGAACAATTCGTGCTGCGGGAGGAGACAACAAGGTTCATGTGTGCTCCCGAATATTTGATTTGACTTTTTTCTTAAAATTTTGCCCCAATAAATATTTCAGAGGTAGCCTGAAATTTAAGCTTTCTAATGCATCACACATCATGCAAAAATGTCCACGTATAGCAAAAGGTACAGAATTTTCAGTCTACTACCCACCCAACGTACGATCGCCGCCAACAAACTATAGCGGATGGTTTTCTTCAACGGTGAAGCCAATTTCTTGGCCTAAAAGTTATCCCAAATCTCCTTTTTTAAAACTGCATTTCACTGTTACGATTTATTACAAAATAAATACGCATTCTATTTATTCAAAACAGTTTAAACTAGTTTTCATTCATTTTATTGATTTTCTCATATAGAAAATACAAAAAATCCATAAAAATATAAATCAGCTAGAATAATTATTTTTAAAATATATATAAATTCAAATTGCTCTCTCACTACGTGATCATTTTAAATTCTACCCTCACCCTATTCTACGTGAGGAAACTGTTTTAAATATTGTTGCATAAATAATTGCCGTAAAATTACTTATTTTACCCGAACTCTACTTTTATTGGTACATGTTTTAAAAGATATTCAATATAAACCAGAAACATTTATCCTTTAAAATCTTTAATCCTATTTCTTTTATGATCTAAAGAAGGTTTAAAATTTTAAAATTACTACGAATAGTGATAGAAGGTTATGGTGAGCATATTTCTTCTGAAATTCAAGCACACCCTCTTCTTCCAACTGATTTATTTCCTAATTATTGTTTTCTTTAACTTAAAGATTATTCCCTTTTATTACTTTATAGGTTGTAAAAATGTATCGTTTGTGCTCATAAAATTCTGAACCATTGTGAAAAAATTTATAATCATTATTGTCATAATTAATAGGCGACACATAATTAGCTTTTGCATTCAGTAACCTTGAGTAATTATTTTCATTTACCTGTTCATCGTTTGTTCTGATCACACTTATTTGTGCCTCTTCTCTGGCAGTCCAATAATATTCCAGTTTTATCTTTAATATGGCGGTGTTTTCGTCATGATCTCCTTCATCATCTCTGTCAGCCTCACCATAAATGACGCGACGAGTAGGAATTTCTGTATGTTAATTGTTAGCGGGCAAAGAAGCAAAAATTGATAATAAGATTAAGCTTAATACTACACTTTGCATTGAGGTTGAGACACTTTTATGTGTTTGGAAAAAACATGGGACCCCGATTTTTGTTCAAACTTATGGAACCTTATTTGTTGTTTAGATTCGGGTCTAGAATTAATTGTAGTATTTTTGTTTTTTTGTGGTCTATATAACTTTGTAAAAAAAGGAAAATACTTAATTAATACAATTTAAGTGAATTAATACATTTAAAAAAACTCTAATAAATCTTACTTGTGTAGTTTTTTGAAAATTTTAAGTCAATAAAAAAATCAAGAATGGCAAAAATACATTCTCTAGGGCTCTACCAGAATGAAACGTTTAAGAGTGTGATTTGGATGTGTGTGGGTTCGCACAGGGCAGCAACAAGCAAGGCTTAATTGGTCTCAGCATTGTGGAACAGTGACGCAGACTTGTCAATGACTGACGCTTATTCAACAGATCTATCAAGTTGTTTAACTCAGTCTAATACTCTTTAGAGACTTGAGCTAATAAATTCTGGCCCGATAGGCCACAACGAAGAGTTCAAACAAATTGAAGGATTCTATTTTCTTAGCTGGAGACCATTGTTATGGGTACTTCTTTAATCTTTCTCAACCTTCATTAAAAGAAGCAACGTGCGTTTGGGAGATATTTCAAACATGTTTTTAACAGGGACTCCTTTGCTAAAGTATAATTCTCCTTAGTCTGTATTTTTTCTCTTTTCCTAAATCCAACAGAAAAAAAGAAATATCCTGAAAATAACTGACAATATGAAAGGCATCTCAAAAAGCCAATGGTTACTGAATGGACATATTACATGAAATACACATATAATTAATCAAAGTGTTATCGCTTCGAAAATTATTCCTTCTTATCGCTCTTTGTTAGGTTTCATGCTCTTATTTCAATCGTGTAAACATAGAGATACAACATTCTGATGAGCCATTTCTTTGATTTATTCTTAAATTTTTTTCTGGGGACCGGTCCCTGAACATACACGAAAAAAGAGATAATTGTTTGATGGCGCGGCGCATCGCGACCACCCAGAAACATCTTTAGAGATATCACCATTGCCATCGACATCGCCGCTGGTTGGTGTTCAGCCCACCTGCCAAACCAAGGCGACTGTACACACACCCAGATTCAAGTATTCCGGGCAACGGGCACTCTATCTTTGTTTTACTTCGTCGTTTCTTTTTTTCGTTGCTTTCGTTTTAACTCGTCGCTTGTCATTTTGATTCCCCTAGAATCACCTCGTATCGAGGGGAAATCGAATCTATAAGGATCTTCCCCTTCACTTTCAATCGACGAACCTTCCCACTCCCCCTCGCCCCCTCCCATTTGTTTTGACTTTGTTTTAAAGGGGTTCATCCATGTTCCCCTATAAAAGGGAACGATGGATGCCCTAAGAAGACATCCTATTGGTACAAGTCAGGCTGTTTGGTACAAGTCGCATTCCTATTGGAATGCGTCTTACCTGTTTGGTACAAGTCGGGCTTGTTTATCCCGTGTGAGCAAAACCCGGCGCAGAAACAACCCGTTTGGCGTTGTACCGTCCTCGACCCCCTCGAACGAGGCTCAGGAGTCCTCGCGTCTTCATCACTGGACGACTCCATCGCTTCGTGGAAGTTGGCGCTCATTGCTTGTCGGCGCTTTCACATACCATACGTAGACTCGTCTCACATTACATCGTAGATCCCTACCGTAGGGTTCGCTATCAGACAACGATCACTGTCGTAGTCCAATACCTGTCTTCTTATCGACATCGAGTCCACCCGCTCGGTGACGACCGGATGACATCTTGACGACGTCCGGCATCATTGTTTCTTGGACAAAGGAGCAACAAAGGGAGGGGTGGGAGTGGGTGTTTCATCACAAGGCAGCAGCAAGTGAGAATCAGTTGTTCTGGGACTAGTGAAACAATAGCCAGGACCAGCCCATGACTTGTATTGGTTGAACGGGTCCTGGAAAAATAAGTTCATACCCATATGACCTTATCCATGGTAATTGTGTAGTCAGTTACTAAGCTGAGTTGAGTTGGAAGCAACCTAATCAATCCGTGGCAAAACATTGTCCATGTCAGTACTGTTTGTGGTGGAAAAAATGATTCATGCGATCCAGCAAGTGACTGAGTTTGGCAGCAGCATACTGTGATCAGTTAGGTTAATCATGTTTACTATATCATGACTTTATTCACGTGGTTGCTTGACTTTTGAATTTCTAGATCATGGTGCTCTTCATAGGAATAAAAATGTAAAGCATTGAAAAGATTATAGTAACCATTATGTTGTATTACTAAGGAGACAATGTGATATTACTTCTTTGTGCAAATAGATAGCCATAGCTATTTGATAAACTAGAATTTGTGTTAAAAAGGTCATTTTAAGATTGTAATTTTCACAACAATATATATAAATTTTCCTCAGAACAGGGTAAGTTAGGGTCGAATCCACAAGGATCAGGTAATAAGAGGTTAAATTACACTTCAAAAATATATCAATATAATTTCTTTGGTGATTTTATGTTAGTCTTATTTTTTATATATTGTCCCGAAAGAAAATCAACTAAATGATGGAAAACAATTTAATCTATTTGAAATAAATAAAACAAATATTTTCATTATTTCTAATATTTTTATAAATTGTTATGACTTTTTTAAAAAATGGTATATTTATAGAGCAAGAAATAAGCTACAAGTACAAGTGAAAGTTTAGGCCTACATTCCCGCTGTAAAAATGCAGCAAAAACAAGTTGTGGATACAAAACACTACTACTTTTGCCACATGAAGAATTTTTGAATTTCGTTCAATGCATTGAAAATCTTGAGGTCTAGGCTATACTTTGGATTTTTTAACTAGGAAATGGTGAGAAATTTGAAATTAAACATTCAGCACATAAAACGTAACTTTTTTGTCACTTCTCCAAAGGGAAAACCCTTAATCTTGATCACCCTTGAACTCTATCCCTCAAATTCTTGTAGAACAATAATGGATTAAAGAAATCCGATGCACTATGCCTCGAACAACGAGTTGGGATCAGAAGTCCATGAATAGAGGGGAGGAGAATAAATAGAAGGGCCCTAACTACCCCAGAAACAGGAATTAATTACAGGGATTTGGAGGCCTATGATTTCCTTGATTTCACACATGGCCCCACATTACCTCCTTCCCAGATTTGAAAACAAGGGTTTCAAATTCATATTGTGTGTTGGTACCACAATTCTTGCCTTTAGCTGACTTAACCTTTAAGGAGGTTTGAATGGGTTTGGAGACTACGCTTGTTGTGTAGTCTCCCTATTCTTATTATCTATTAGATGGTTTAGGTTTCCACTTTCCATCAATTTGGATCCAAATTCACCATGGTATTTACCTAAATCATGTTTTTTAAAGAAATCTCCAAGAAGATCTGAGATATCCAGTTAACTCTGAGGATTCAAGTGGGTTGAGTCTCAAAAATCAATAAAATACATCCTTAAATGGCGAATAATGCTAGTAAAAATCTAAAAATTTGTGGTAAAAAAGAAGTATAAAAGCATGAGTTTTGTTGATCTACATGATGTTGTCATTAATCAAATTGGATATTATTTAACATCTCATCTTGTATGGGGAGCCTTTGTGAACTCAAAGCCCTACTTGTCGGCCCCACTCGATGGAAAATACTCGATTTATTGTACAAACTAACATTTCGTTAAGAAAGGAAAAACTGAAGACATTATTTCCACTGCTCTCTCCTACTCTAGTCCCTTCACTTATTCTTTCGTTTTCTTTCTTCTTCCTTTCTTCTCTACCAAGACTTTGGACTTCTTTATAAAGAACTCTGAATTTCTCTTTGTGCTGGAAGCCAATGGACAAAACATGAGCTTCGTCTTAAAGGTTGATAAAAATGTGTACATTCATATGAGATTATTTCTTATCGAGGAATTTGTTATCGCGGTTACAGTCCAGAGTAAGAAACAGATTCCACAAATCAGAAAACTCAAATTGTTAAATGTTACGATGATTAGAGAGAGAATATGATCTGACTGACATTTATATATCAAGGGTTATCTCATTTAAAATAAGGGTTTGCCAGTTTTTACCAAAATTCAGCAAAACCCAACCGAACTGATACCGCCGGACTGGGAATGTTAGGTTTACCCAAAGTTTGGTAATAGGTTTGGTTTTATGAGGAAAACGGACCAAAAAATGGGCGGAATATTTAATGGAAAATAAATATTAAAATTAATATTGGGTAAGGGATGTGAATCTGGGTCGATCAGACTCACCTCAAAACCTAGTGCCAACTATGCAACTCATGTCTAGACTCAATGTTGCCACTAAAACTTATAGTACCATTTAATACTAAACCCAGAAAACATAATGCACAAATAACATTTACAGAAACTTTAAATACAGAAATAATATAATTACAAAAATACACGAATAACATAAATATGTAATTATGCAAATTCATAACTCCAGAAAAATGCAAATACCCACATGACACAATTACACCTAGATATGTGATTGTGTATATACCTAAATATATAAATATGCAGATACATGACTATCTAAATATGTAAATATGATAATCTATGACTATGTAAATATGTAAATATGATAATCTATGACAATGTAAATACATATATTTAAATGTAAATATATAAAATGTGCACGAATACAGTTTTGCATTTGATTACGTAGTGAACCCATGGGGAGAATGTAATATTTCAGTAGTACAGTAATTTAATCGACTATTTTAATTATTGTTTTTACTTAAATTCTGACTTTGATTTTTCAACTTTAATGTAGTTTTTTTTCACAGGTATGTGACCGAACTTAAAGGTTTTACTGAACCTACACTAAACTCTGGCCAAACCGAGAGTGTACCGAAGTTCAAGTACATGTATAGCAATTCGCCAAAAACCGATACCAAGACCGCAGGCGTCTTTCCCTATTCAAAATGTTCGGAGTATATTAGTTCCTCAGTTGCTTTGTAATACGCATGAGGTTATCAGAATCAAGAAATGATGATCCGGGGCTGTTTATAATCGTCATGATCTTCATGATCGTCAGGATTGGGAATGTGCATTGTAACGGATGATAAATGATTAACTGTCGTATTCGAGTTAATTAAGTTAGAGTTCGAGTTAGGAGAGCAGATCGTTGGATCGATGATGCCGCCACGCCGTTGTCGCTGCTCGCGGTCCTCTTTATCGCTGTCTACTCCGCGGCGGTCATTCATCAGCCTGCCCCAGCGAGTTATATACCCACAACGGTTTTTTAGGAATCTGTGATCGTCGTTGCTGAATCGTTTGCGCATTTACAGAGCGATTCAAAGTCCTCAAATATATCAGCTCTGAAATGAATCGGCTGATGATTCCGATTGCGGAGAAAGAGACAGAACGAAATAAAAATAGACTACTTATTGGGAAGACCAGTCGATTTTTACGGTATAATCTCTTTTCAGTATGGACCAAAAAAACAGAATCAAAAGACTATTACTCGATCAGTCAGACAGATTTACAGATGTTTCTCTGAAATGAGTGATGGAAGTCGGGGAAGATTCGGCTCAGTAGCTGGAGGCTGATGAACCGCGTCTTCTGGTGAACCAAGAGAACAGGAAAGAGAGGGAGACGCACAGGCAACCGTCAGAGCGAGGAGAAGGCCGACGGTGGCGGTCGCCTTGGCGCCCGGACGCCTGGTCGATGACCCAGCAGACGGTGAAGAAATCCGCAAGGGGACAGGGAAGAACCAATTCTCCACGTGATGTGCAGTCGTACTCGGACCCGGCCGGCTTGAAGTCGCGGAGAACACTTGCGAACAGAGGATGATAGATGTGCGAGATGGGAATACAGAACTCGTGAAGCTCCTCTCCGTCTTTCTCCGGAATCCCCACCTTCACTTTCACGTATCCCTTCTTCGCCTTCTTCTCCTTCGCTAACGCCATCTCTTCCTCCCTTCCTCCGCGAAGACGATCAGCGAAGAAGAAACACGTCCAACTACGGATGAAGAGTTGTCCCAGTTGCGGAAGAGGGCTAAAGCTTATAGGGGAAGAAGATCGAGGTCCAGTGGCGGGATTGAACCAATGGCGGTTGTTTGAACACTTTTGAACCAATGGCGGGATCCAGGCAACTACGGATGAAGAGTTGTTCAAACCAATGTCGGGATCCAGCCGATGCGGAACACTTTTGAACGGGTTAATGTTTATCGTGGCTATTTGTTTTCCCACGACTAACCAACCTGTCAACGAAGCTTTTTTAAGTTTTGGAGACGGAAGATTCTCGGCTACGTTTACGGATCCTTGTTGCACGCTGGTTGCTGCGGCAACTCTTATGAACGTCGCAATTCATATTTTTTTTTCAGTTTAATTTGAGCACAGACACTATCTACGAGATAATTATATACAAACTAAATGAATTGTTTTTTTCGTTAATATACAAACCATCATAATAATCGTGAGACTTATTTATGGAAAGAGAATAATTGTAGTTGACGAATAACAAAAAAGAGGGGTTGATGCTTTTCGAAACTACTAGGGACCTCAAAAACTAAGTCAGGAACCGACCGGCATAAAACAACCCTCCATGTGGAAAAACTGAGGCGCCTTTATTTTTCCGGTATATAAGCTGAGATTCGAAAGCAACATCATAAATTTATCTTTATCACAAATTATGCATATCAGAGATTATTATGTTTTAGACAGTATCAAATGATCTTTCTCTAGTTTTGTTCGACAAAGAATTTGTGCTTGGGGAAAACAATTCATGAAATTATGGGTAGCATTCCGTGGCAAAGATGGTACTTAAAACTTTTCCTCAAAAAGTGGTGTGGTGCGGAGAATTGGTCTATCGTGTGGAAACAGGTTACATGAACATAGTACTGATTGCTAAATCACCAAAGAAAAAATTTTAGTTTAATAAAAAAGAAAGATATTTGGTATTAGTCACTGTGGGGCCTTATTTACGGCAACACACAAAAGAAAAGGAATAACCCTTCTGGATTTCTGGTCGCTGCGGAAGTTTAGTATGTTTGTTTTTGAACGGGTTATATGCAGATTTCATCGTTATCATTTGTTGCTGTTGAATGGCCTATATACGCAACAAAACTATGCAAGCCTATAACGAATTTCGCTGGGCTTCGTTAGATCACAATTTCAGCCTGTGTGTTGACAGAGTAGTACCATCCTTCTCTTTTGAGTTTATGTAGACATCAAAAGGCAAAATGGATTCGTCCAGAAGAACTCCCATCGTTCTCTCTCTTGGGAGCGACTGAGCTGTTACGACGTCAAAGAACCCATCGGCTCTGAGTGCAATCAACCGTCCGTTGATCCAATCGCATTACGCATCCGATAATGGTCCAAGAGAAAGAAGGCTAGACAGGGAGGGTTGTGAGGATCGCAGGAAGTATTTCGTTAAAAGACCATACGATCTGTTTGGAGCACATATAAGGCATCGTTCGATTGGAGCAAAACAATTCCCGTACTTAGACTTCAAAAAAAAGGAGATTAAAAGAAGTAGTGATGTCTCGTCGAGACAGATTTAGATTTTCTACAGTGAGTTATGAGATGGAACCCCATAAGATCCAACTTAGTAGCTGCTCGCGGATGATCCGCGTCCTCTTGTGAAGAGTGAGAACAAGAAAGAGAAAGAGGCACGCAGGCCACCGCGAGATCGAAGAGAAGGCCGGTGGCGGGGCTCTTGGTCGATGATCCAGCAGACGGTGAAGAAATCGGCGAGGGGACAAGGAATAACGAGTCCGCCGTAGAAGGTGTAGTCGTACTGGAACCCGGGGGGCTTCAACTCGACGAGAGACTGGAACAGCGGATGAGACAGGTGCGTGGTGGGAATCCAGAACTCGTGTGGCTCCCCTCCGTCCTTCTGGTGAATCCCCACCAGGACTGGCACACACCCCTTCTTCGCCTTCTCCTTCTGCTTCTCTAGCGCCATTTCTTCCTTCCTTCCTTCACTCCTTACTCCGAGATGACGATCCGTTCGCTGCCTGGATAGTGCAGAGAAGAAACACGCCCAAGTATGAATGAAGAGTTGTTCCAGTTGCAGAAGAAGGGTCGAGTTTATAGGGGAAGCAGATGGGGATCCGTTGTCTGCACTAATTGCGGGATTCCGCTCGACGCGGAACAGTTTGGAACGGGTTAATATTTCTGTTTTCTGTTTCTCTTTGGGTTTTCAAAATGGGGCATTCCCGGTTTCCGTTTCCTCTCTCGCGTTGACTGACGGCTTCCTGACGAAGAGGAGGGATCGCTGTTTGTGTTCTCACGCTGCCGTCTTCCGAACGTTGACGGTATCCTAGTTTGCATTTTCAGCATGTCTTTTCCGATTGTGGGCATTTGTGCTTGCGGCCATACCTTGTATTTGGACTTGGAAAGGTGAACCCCGAGTGTGGGCCTTCTAGGAGCCCATTACTACCTCTATATAATGGGGGCTGCCGCCTCTACAAGAACAAAGAAAAGGAAGAAAAAATATATTTTCTTTTAATTTTATTATCAATTTCAATTTTTTATTTGTTTACAGTCCTGCTACTCTGAATTTGAGTTTGGAAAATGTAGCTTATCGTCACTATTGTCGCCCCTGCCACGGCCACTGCCAGCGTAGCCCTGTCCGTGAACTCGTGGCTGCCGCACTGTAGCCCAGCACTGCCCCCGACCGTACAAAGCCTCTCCCCTTCTTCTCCTTTGTCCCCTTTCCTCTTCTCCATTCTCGATGCAATTGAGATGTGATTATGAATGATGAGTTGGGATTGGACGACCATTCTATCATCAACTGTTCGGGTGTAATGCGAATGGATGATAATGCACAGGCAAAAATCAATGAGAAGTATATACTTCATGTCAAAAGACACTAGCGACTGATAAATCACGTCAAGAGGAACCTTGCGTATGCCAGAAGAGTCCCAATGACATGAGCATGGAGTTCAAGACTGATGCTATGAGCACGGTTACTGGTGCTCGTGTGCACGCCATAAACCGTTCCAACCAAGGATGTATCATTTGAAATACTACTATGCGGAACGTCAACCGTATCTATACCTATTATAACCCAGCAGTGGAGACGCGGTCAGGAGTTACTAAAAAAATAATGATCACGTAAATGGGAAGGGATGCGAGCGTACCAGATTAGTTGCGATTCTCTCATCCGCATCACTGATAATGGGAGCCATCGAACAACAGGTTGGTGATGTGGACGGCGTGCACGGACAGCGTGGGCATTGTGGGCAGAGTTGGCAACGAAGGCATAGACCATGTCTCGGGTATTGGAGCACAGTTAATAGGGCAAAGTGTGGATGTAACAGTGTATAGGGGGTGCGGTGACAAGGCATGGCAGTGGCGCGACACGCCGTGGAGCAGCGCACAATGTGGTCGACGATGGAGTGGGGTAGTCAACAGCAGCCGTCTCGTAGGCAGCTCAAGAGCAGTGTGGCAGCTCGGGACAGGATGGCGCAGCAGTACGAGAGCAAAAACTGTACTTATGTTTGATGTTCTTGGATTTGGTTTTTCTTTAATTTGGTAGGTCTGACCAAGATAAAGAAATGGATTCCAAAGGTCATAAAAATCTAATGGTGAATTGTTTTGCTAAAACGAAGAGACTACAATCTTAATGGTATTTGATAATTAAAAGTGATCCCATTTAATATATTCAGAAGACACGTATTTGTAGTTGGTGGAATATGCATGCACATGCAAGACTCTACAATTGTATACAATATTCAAGGTATGTCATTTATATGTTACGGAGGATGACAAATGATTCGTCATGGCATTTTATGCACGTACAAGCAGGACCACCACATAACTTTGAAGTCCATGTTTCCTGTTTGCATCGTACTAAATAACTATACATGCCCTACTCAACCATTTTTTAGTGACGCCTACCCTACTGATTCGAAAGCTAACCCATGTATCCGATGATATTCATAGAACAAAAATATAAGGGCGTGTGGAAAGAAATCTGGAAAGGCATGTTACAAACTTTTAATCCTAATCTTATTGTAATATAAACTAATACCGGAAATTTGTTATCTCAAACAAAAATCTAACATTTGATATCCCACAAAAAATGCTTTAGGATAACTGAGCTTTGAATAATTTATTTGAAAAGGTGTGTAATAATGTGAGTGAGTGAGATGAGATCCAGAAGCATTGTCGAAAGTCCAAAAACAATTAGGTGGTGTTTATCAAACATACCATGTCTATCTTGGATTTACTTGGCCCCATACCCCAAACCTTCCTCATTACATATCTAGTTATATTGATCCCACACTTAATATACATTTAAAAGCGATACCTTAGGCGATTCTGAAACTGTTTGAAGTATTCCCTAGAGACCTTCAGACGGTCATCCTGATAACAACGCCAAAATAAAGGAATAAAAATGCCACGACAAATGAAGTAAGCGTTTTATTCTCTGATCAATTTGAAGAAACTGTTTATATAAAATGTGAATTTTGTCCAAATATTAATTTCATAGGACTTCCAGGAGTTACATTGACTCCAATATTAATAAATCCATAACTAAATCAGTAACCTTTTGAGAAAATATAGTACTTTGAACTTATCCAATATGCAATAGAACTGCAAATTGTTTATTAAAGTACATGGAGGGAAATTATAGATATGAGTAGGGTTGGACATTTAGGACGAGGAACCGGTTTGACTTTACCGAACCGGGACCATAGGTCCTCCATTTGAAGGTGGACCAGTTTGTCAAGCAGGTTTAGGTCTAAACATCAAACCTGATCGGAATCGAAAGTATACTATTTAACATTTTTTTATAAAATTCTTAAAATATCAAATCCAACTTGACAGAGAGGTTTCTATTGAGCTCCCGTGAGACACCATATATTTCACCATCTATGGACACCCACTTGATGCAGACGATGTTTAACATTACAATGAATATTATTTTTTAAACTTTGACTTTGGCTTTGACATTTATTTGTCTACCCAACTAGACGGGGGGCAAACAAGAATGAATCGAACCGAAACTAGGTTAATTAGGGTTTAGACCTTTGCTAATAACCCAAACTAGACAGGGACTTTCAAACTCGATATACGAAGTCCTGTCACCTGCTTCTTGCGGATCCACTTGTACTCGATCAAAACTGTATTTTATTAATTTTTATGGTTTTCTAACCAATCGTATTTGGAAGACGGGGGATGATTGAATTTTCTACATTTGTTTCTGCATTTGGCCCACCAATACTCGGAAGGCCCGTCTCATTAAGAGGAAAGCGAGCATGATCGTTGCCATCGACGATGCCGGCGTGCGGTGATCATCACCAGCGTTGGAGCGGTAGGATGTCACTGAATCGGTGGGTTCCAGGTACAATCAATCTTCTTTTGATCTGATCAGATATACGCGTCCAGATTTGAGTGTTGAGACGATTCATGTTCCTTGAACACATAAGAGAAAGAAGAAAGAATGAGATAGTGGGAAAAGAGAGATGAAGTGGAAGACACAAACAAGCTAGAAGATCGTTATGATCGTTGTTAATCTGCAAGAATATTACATTGATGTTGGTTTATATTTGTACTATACAATGTTATTGTTTTGACATATATAGTTAACCCGTTATAATTGTAGCCGTTGTAACGAGTTATAACAGCTATTTTTTAATGAAGTATAGTTGTTGGATCTTGCCGAAAAATATGAGCCTATCCATGTGAGTCTATCTTTGTGTATTCCTGTACTAGATTGAATAATATAGCATGTTTAAACTTATATTGGATCATACATGTATATTTCTAACGAGTATATGGGGTACGTGTTCAATTATCACTGGCCATTCTTTATTAAAGTCCATATTGGTGACTGCGTTTCGCTGAACTACGTTTTGCTGATGTGTCATATCGTGGCGAGTAGAGCTTCTTATAATGGAGGATGAGAAAAAACCTGTGCAGGGGACGACGACATGAATAGGAATGGATGAGGAATTTCATTAAAACATTACAATCTGTTTGCATGCATATGGGAAATCGTTTGATTTTGGGAACTCTTTTTGCTACGAGTTTCCAAAAAACCATTTCAAATGAGTACTGCTGGATCATTCAGACAGGTGTACAGACTTTCCAATAAAGAGAGTGATGGAGTTCATAACGGTACGGCTCAGTAACTAAAAGCAGATGAACCGAGTCTTCTGGTGAACCAAAAGAATAGGAAAGAGAGGGAGAAGCACAATCAACTATCAGAGCGAGGAGAAGGCCGGCGATGCCGGTCACCTCGGCGCCCGAATGCCTAGTCGATGACCCAACAGACAGTGAAGAAATCCGCAAGGAGAGAGGGAAGAAACAATCCTCCACGGGATGTGTAGTCGTACTCGGACCCGGCCGGCTTGAAGTCACGGAGAAGACTTGCAAACAAAGGATGATAGATGTGTGAGACAGGAATACAGAACTGGTGAAGCTCCTCTCTATCTTTCTCCAGAATCCCCACCTTCACTTTCACGTATCCCTTCGTCGCCTTCTCCTTCTTCTCTAATGCCATGTTTCCTCTCTTTCTCTACGGAGACGATCAGTTCGCTGGCTGGAGCAGAGAAGAAACACACCCAAATCTGAACGAACAGTTGTTTCAGTTGGTGAATAGGGGTCCAATTTATAGGGGATAAAGATGGAGATCGGTTGTTTCCACCAATTGCGGGATTCTGATCACCGTAGAAGACTATGGAATGGGTAATGGTTATCTCATCTGTTTGTTTTTCCATGACTAACCAACCTGCCAGCAGAGCTTCATTAGTTATTGGAGATGGAAGATTCTTGGCTATGTTGATGGATCTTTGATTAAAAGGAGGGATCACGGTTGCATCATTTTGTTGCATGCTGATTGCTGCGGCCAGTTATTTGAGCGTGGCAATTCATATATTATGGTAGTTGGATTTGAAAAAAAAAATTATCATATTGCTTATTTAGATACAAAATAAATAGTAATTATTTTTGAAGTAATATACAAGCCACAATAACCGTAAGACTTATTGTTAGACCCCTAACTAGGCGGCATTCCTTGCCCAAAGGCCAGCAGGCTTATTGGGAGGGTGTGTCCGTTCGCTCCACGACATTGAAGGACTGAGTCATTATTGGTAGAGATATTCAATTACCTGATCTTTATTGCCATTTCCCTTATGCGTGGTGATGCACTACAAGCGGTGTATGCGTGCCGTCCATGCCCAAGGTGTGATGGATCAGGTGCGTCTGCGTGCTGGGCGAAGCTGATACACATGTAATGCGGCGCGTGCCACCTGCGCTGGCGTCAGTACCAAGCGCCATGCGCGAGCACAAACGTGATGCATAGGAACACAAAGTGCCACGCGCGGCGTGGGACATGCAAGCCGTGAGGCGTGCCGTGGGGTAGCAGGCGCGTGCGTGTGGGGGCGAGGCGGAGACATCCCGCTAGAAGACAAAGGGATGCGGCGCACTGAGAGCACCGAGACAGCACTTTGGGTGAGTAGCGCTCCAGCGGGTACTATTGGGTGCGTAGCGCCCTGCTTGAGGCGTAGGATGCAGTGCCGACACGCAGACTCTACAGGAGGATGTTGACACGTGTGCTGGTGGCATGTGTGATTGTCAAGGCCAGGGTGGCGTGTGTCATCGCCACGCCTGCAGGCGCAGAGCGCCCGACCGGGCGCACTTGTATAGCGGCAGAGCGGCCGCGCTCACGTAGAGCGACAGCCTCGAGGCAGTGTGGCAACACTACCTTGGCGCAAGGCGCCTCATCTCGTCCGTTGTATAATCCCTCGTCTTCCCCCGTGTAATGCTCCCAACAACGATGTACTCTTTTATGATATGAATGCATCAAACATATTCCCTAAAGGGGCTGCATCCCCACAATCTCCTCTAACCCCTTCTATGCGATCTTATGCATTTGCAAAGACTTCCGCTACAAGAGATCAATGCTGCTCAGTGTTTTTCTCTGAGCACTAACGCCGGCATACGCCAGATTCGAGCAAGAGATCCAGCTTGAGATTTGACTGTGTGACACTTTTCTATACTACAATAATAGGAACACTGATAACACCCTAATTTTGGTCTTTATTTCATGTTATTAGCATGATTTATGCATTTAAAAGACTTAAAATTGGGTTGTTATCATATATTTACACGAAAATAATGCTTTCAAGTAATTTCTTACAAATTTTTAGGAATTTTCTGGGATTTATTTCAAGAAGAAATGCATTTATTCTATTAAAAAGGGGCATATTTATAACAGAAAAAGAAGTATTTTTATTATTTTCAAACTTTCAAGGGCCTTTTTGCAAACTTTCGTTGCAAAAAGACCCTAAAAACAGCTCTCGGTCGCCATTGCAGGCGTAAAGATCCAATTTAAAATTTTACAGGGTTTTATTGCAATTTTTAATATATATTTTTAGTGTTTTAGGAGAAATCGGAGGAGAGAGAGTGCGCCAGGGGCATATACGCAATTACTTTTGGGCGGCGTCCAAAAGCAATTCCAGGCTTTTTAAGGACTTTTCTGCAAAAAGGAGGATTCAAAATGCGCCAGCCAATGAGAGAACGACACGTCATTGCGTATTTAAAAAGGAAACTAATAAATAAATCAATTTTAAATCCAATGGATTAAATTAGTTTAAAATTGATTTATTAATAACTTTTGATCTTGAAGTTCGATTGAGATGATGTTTTTAAGGATTTGTTCTTCTTGATCCCCTCTTTCTATCTGTACGGTTGGATCATTCAGATCCAGCCTACATTGATATATAAACATTAAGTACTAAATGGGGGTAAAATGGTGATTTTTACCATATAACCTAAGTATAAAAGCTAAATTTCGAGAGGGGGAGCTTATTCTGGATGGTTCTCTATCACAGCTGCAAGACAGAGAGGAGTCCCACCCTAGATCAAGTTATCTGGTACTTTTTCCTTGATTGTATTTGGATTTGTGCATTTTGAATGAGATTAGTTCAATTTCTTGTTTCTTCTTCTTGGTTTTGATCTGAAATTCTAAATCGCTTGGCTTGAGCGGCATGTACAAGCCCTGATTAGGATTGAGAGGAGAATTCGAGGGATTCAACTAAGCATAAGCTGCATTCGAAAGAAAAACTCTAAAAAGATTAGTTTTAATTCTTAGGAGATTAAATTACCCCCATTTCAGTTCTGAATTATCAAAGTTGCAAAAACAAACCAAAATCAAATTCAAAATCCCCTTTTAACCTCTCTAATTGACCTCTTGGATCCTTTTATTAGGATAAAAGAAGCCAATTTAGAGCTCCATATTTCTTCTATTCATCTCAACTCTTCTACCCCCCTTTCTAAATTCTCATCTAATTAGGGTGACTTGATCCTCATTCAAGATCAAATTCAGTTTAATCAGAGTGAAACGACCAATAATCACCAAATCGAATTCCTTACTAGCTTCCCTTGGACGACACTCGTACTTATCACTACACGTCTTAAGTGGAGTTCTTATAAATTTTATTGCATAAGCCAAAATCCACAACGACAAGGGCTAAAAATTGCATAGTTTTTACCCCTATTTTTGGCTTATCAAACACATGTGCGCTTCTGGCCTCTGATTGTCTCACAGAATAGCGAGAGAGAAGAAAGAGAAATGGTTAAGAACGGTAGAGTGGATTGAGTGGCCTTTCCGCCCCCTCTTGCACTCTTAGCGATATAGAGAGGGCAAGAGGGAGAGGGAGAGGGAGAAGGAGAGAGAGAGAGGGAGAGGGAGAGAGCGAAAGTGAGAAAGCGAGACAGAGAGAGGGGGAGAAGGAGAGAAGGAGAGAGCGATAGTGAGAAAGCGAGAGGGAGAGAGAGAGAGAGAGAGCGAGAGGGAGAGAGAGGGAGAGGGAGAAGGAGAGAGGGAGAGAGCGAGAGTGAGAAAGTGAGAGGGAGAGAGGGGGAGAGAGAGGGAGAGAGCGATAGTGAGAGGGTGAGAGGGATAGAGGGGGAGAGAGAGGGAGAGAGCGATAGTGAGAAAGCGAGAGGGATAGAGGGAGAGACAGAGGGAGAGATTGATATTGAGAAAGCAAGAGGGAGAGAGGGAGAGAGAGAGGGAGAGGGAGAGGGAGAGAGCGATTGTGAGAAAGCGAAAGGGAGAGAGGGAGAAAGAGAGAGAGGGAGAGAGCGATTGTGGGAAAGCGAAAGGGAGAGAGGGCGAGAGAGAGAGAGAAAGAGGGAAAGGATAGAGGGAGGGAGACAGAGAAAGTGGGAGAGAGAGTGACGTATACTTAGCAATTTGATTGAAGCAAACAAACGTATGATGTTCATCCTAGCCTCTGAACGGCTGTACCTTCACGGGTGAAAGAGAAGGAAGGTTATCATTTTCATTCATGGGTTTCCCATCAGAAATGCTTTTTTTACAAAAAAGGGTTACAGAAACGGAGGGCAGGGGGGTTCAACTAGAACGCACGTTCATCAAAAAATGGGGTTCAACTAAAGGGACTTTGATGTTCTCCAATGTTTTTTCCTAGCGTCATAGACGCCATCGGCAACGTCCTCGAAGCCCCCCTAGATTTCCTCTCCAGCAACGCCTACAGGTTTCATTTCCTCTCTTTCTCCCTGTTCTCTCTCGGTCTCTATCAATCTCTCTATCTCTCTGGTTTGCTCTCTCTCTCCACCTGTATCCCTCTATCTCTATCTATCTATCTCTCTCTATTGTATAGATCTCAATCAATATCTCTCAAATCGTATCTATCTCCCTCTTTATGTATATGTCTCGCTCTATCTCTCTCTATCTGTCTCTCTCTATCTCTATCTCTATCTATCTATCTATATCGCTGATGGGGGACCATCATGCCTTAAGGAGATATGGTGGCAACGACGTCAATGCATCGACATCAGATGCACCACCACCGTCATCCGATGTCGACATTGCTGTTGAAGACATGCCGCCATTGTTACTCAACCAAGTCAACGCGCCAACATCAAGCACGTCTCCACCTAAGCACGCCCCGTCACGCGTCATGACACGTCACCAATGACAGATCAAGAAATGCCCTTTGACGTGACACGAAAGCACGCCGCCCGTCTTTATTTTATTTTATTAACTATATTTTTCTATTTCCTCCAAGGTCTATATATATAGGCCAATGTTGCAAGAAAACGTTAGGCAAAGTTATATTCAGGAATTGTGTTTTCTCTTCTTGAAGGACTTGCCCTAGCCCTCTTCTTGCGGGATCATCGTTGCCGCCGCCGCCGATCCTCGACGTCGTCCCTTTCGTCGCCCGCCTTGCCTGTGCCCGCAGCCTTCTCCGGTCGTCCGCGCAGGCTAGTCTCATAGTCCTATAGGCTGCCAGCCCAGGCTGCCCACGCCAAGGCCACCTTCCAACTACCTGCGCAGGCCGCCTTCGGTCACCCGCGCAAGCCACCTCTGGGCCGCCTGCATAGGACTAAGCCACCATGCAGCCACCGACCGCCCGCACAGGCTGCCTTTCGGCTACCCGCGCAAGCTGCCTCCCCGCCGCCCGAGCAGGACGCACCCCTGCTACACGCGCACGCCGCCTTTTACCACCCGCGCAGGCCACCTCCTGGCCGCCCAAGCAGGCTGCCTCCTGGCCGCCTGCACCGGTCGTTGTCGACGCTGTCCAACGCTTCGGGCCATTCTGTGTGTGCTGCACGCCCTTCGCGCGCTTTGTGCGCATGGGAAATCACCTACACCTGAATCTCCGACAACGACATCACTACACGTCTGCCCCGCCCAAGCATCCTGGTCACCAAGCAGCCGACTTAGCCTGACCAAGTCATTGCCAGGGCCGCTCAATGCCTGGAACACCCAACTATCTCGTTCAATGGGCCGCGCAACGCCCGGAACGCCGAGCCAAATTACCGCCAGAATTTCCCCCAACCTCATCACGCACACCAGTGCCGGGGTACGCCTGAACTCTTTATTGTTGTGTGCTCTTTGTCCAGTATTCCACAGGAATTCTTCCTCCGCCGTCGGATCTGTTTTGGATTTCTTGTAATCTCAACAAATTAGTGGATTAGGTCTTCTCGTGAGTTTTCCCACGAACGCGAATTCGAAGGTATTGGATTTGGTGCTTCAGCAGCGTCGCGGTGGTTGAAGACAGTACTCCCGCCTTCAACGAGGAACGGGTTGCACCACCATTCCTTCATCAGATTTGAGTTTTCAAAATCAATCGTGTGGTTTTGTGGTCTGTTTTATTCCCCTACATTCAACCAATTCCTGCACCCATATCCATTGTCATCCATCCCGTCTCCTTTAGTCGTTAGCATCCATCCCTCTAGTTGTCCTGCGTCAAGATATCTTTTTCTTTTTCTCTGTTTGTTTGTTTGTTTCATCTTCGCAAACCAACTTGGGCCCCCTTTCTTCCCTATAAGAGGGAAGGTTGCCCCTTGTACGAAATAATGAATTGAAAAAATGAAAGAGATTTGAAAAATGTATTCCTTTATTTTTTTAGGCATTTTCAGAAGTATTTTTAGAGTTTTTTAGTGTTTTTTAGAAGTTGTAGAAAACTACCGAAATGTAAATATGAAAGGAGGTTAGTGCGTTTCCCGTAGTCTTCGCCGGACCTCCAGCGCCGCCTTCGCCAACGCCGCCAGCTCCGCAGCCCTAGCAGCTATGAACCTCTGCGTTTGCCCTCGTTGACGTGTCTAGTTCCCTCGAACACTCCTCGGCCTCCGTCGGCCCTTTCCGGCTCGCCCTCGGCCGCCTCCGTGCCGACACGGACCACCCCGCCCTCATCGGGTCGTCGCGGCGCCTCGAACGTCAAGACGCCCTAGCCGCCCATCCGCCCCTGGCCGCCTTGCTGCTCAACTGCTCTCGATCGACCCTTGGCGTTCAGGGCAGTGTGCAGCCGCTAAGCCCACCCAAGTCGCCCCGGCCACCCAAGCCACCCGCGGCCTCCAAGGCGGCCTTGGCCGACCACGGTCACGCAGCTCCTGCGACCTCCCCTCCACGGGCACAATGGAGCCATGGTGACCACAGCCGCCACCACCGCGCAGCCACAGCAGCCCTGCCACCCTCCGTCCCTCTGCCCCAAAAGCCCGACCGCCCTTGGTCACCCGGCTGCCATCGGCCACTCTTTTGCCTTCGATCACCCAAACGTCCTCAGACGCCTGGTTTCCCATGACCACCCCGCCGCTCCAATGGCCTCCGGTCACCTCAGTCTCGACGGTTGTCGCCCGTCGATCTCATCGGTTTCCTGCGACTGACTAGACCGCCTTGTCCGCCTCGGCTTGATCTAGCCCCATCTCTAGCCGCCTTTTTGAATGACACGAGCCACCCCGGCCACGACAACCACCTCCAACTGCATCATCCCTACCACCAGCCATCTATAGATGCCTCCGGCCTCCTCCGGCACCCCCACCTTGGTCGTTTTGGGCGTCCTCAACTGACTTGGTCGTCCTTGGCTCGACCGCTTCAGCCGCCCTCGGCTCTACCTCAACCACCCTATGCCGCCTCACTCGACAACCCTGTCACCGTCTTCACTATCACGCTCACTTCCGAGCCCGTATCCCAGCCTGCCAGCGCCACTGTGTCCACACATGCCATATGCCCACCTAGAGTCCGTTAGAGTAGTTTTGAGAAGAGTAATCGCCGGATGACCCACCGCCGACACTCCATAGCCGCAAAGTACATGCCGCCGTAGGATGAATCACCGCTGTCGTCTCCACCGATACGTCTATCCGCTACTAGATAGTTACAGTTTTCTTCATCATGGAAGCGACGACCGATATCACCGTCGCTGAAGTCTGATAGAATCTAGATGCCGCCGCCTTATGTCGTTCTGCCGTCACATACCCGCCATTATGGTCTCCTAGAGAAGCCTCAAGGGAGGCGATCATTGGATGACATGCTGCCGCTAGTTTACCGCTGTGAAGTACATGCCACAGTGGGATATATAGCCGCCGCTCATCACCGACGAGTATCTTTGTCGCCAGGTAGCAGAACGGCAGCCGCCCACCCAATCACGGCTGTCGAAGCGTCCTCCCCGTGTTGACGCTCCACCGCTCTGCCCTCCACTCCTTGTGGTGTAAACACGAGCCGTTCGATCCCGGCAGGTCGTGTTACCTCAATCACTATACCTCTCTCTATCTCTATTTATCTATCTATCTCGCTCTATCTCTGTCTTTCTATCTATGTATCTCGCTCTATCTCTATCTATGTATCTCGCTCTATCTCTCTCTATCTCTATCTATCTATCTCTCTCTCTATCTCTACCTATCTATCAGGCTCTATCTCCCTATCTCTCTCTCACTCTCTCTTTTTTATGTGTTTTTTTTCTCTCGCTCTTTCTGTACCCAGGTTTCTACTTCAATTCTATGTCTTTCTCTCTCTCTACTTCTCTCGAAACCCTTTTTTCTCTCTCCAACAAATTGACAAAAACGTTCAGGTCAACGTACAGGGATCTTTCTCTATCTCTCTATCTCTCAAATAGTATTTGTATCAATCTCACTCAATCTCTCTCAAATTGTATCTATCTCCCTTTTTGTGTATCTTTCTCGCTCTATCTCGCTCTATCTGTATCTATCTCGCTTTATCTCTCCATCTCTATCTATCTCTATCTATCTCACTCAGTCTCTCTCTATCTCGCTCTATCTCTTTCTATCTATCTATTTCGCTTTATCTCTCTCTATCTATCTATCTCGGTCTATCTCTCTATATCTATCTCTATCTATCTATCTCGCTCTATCTCTCCCTATCTATCTCGCTCTATCTCTCTCGATCTCTCTCTATCTATCTATCTCTCTACCTCTATCTATCTACCTCGCTCTATCTCCCTATCTCTCTTTCTGTCTCTCTCTGTTTATGTGTTTTTTCTCTCGCTCTCTGTCCCCAGGTTTCTACTTCAATTCCTATCTCGCTCTCTCTCTGCTTCTCGCGAAATACTTTTTTCTCTCTCCAACAAATTGATGGAATCATTCAGGTCTACGCACAGGCTTCTTTCTATCACTTTCTTTCTATTTGTACGAAACCCCAAAATACTCTCCTGAAAGTTGAAAACTTCAGGCCTACATGCAGTCTTCTTCCTCTCTCTGCTTCTCTCTCACTCTCACTCTCACTCTCTCTCTCACTCTCACTCTCCCTTACTCTCTCTCACTCTCTTCTTCTCTCTCGCACTCTCTCACTTTCTCTTACGCTCTCTCACGTTCTCTCTTATTCTCTCTTACTCTCTCTCTTACTCTTATGCTCTCTCGCATTCTCTCTTATTCTCTCGTACTCTCTCTCTTACTCTCTCTCTCACTCTCTCCCCCTTTCTCTCTATCACATTCTCTCTTACTCTTTCTCTTTTTCTCTCTCACTCTCTTACTCCTGCTCACACTCTTACTCTCTCCCTCTTACTCTCTCTCTCACTCTCTCTTTTACTCAATTTCTCCTCTTATTCTCTCTCACTCTCTCTCTTACTCTATTTACCCTCTTATTCTCTCTCTCCCTCTCATTTTCTCTCTCTCGTACTCTATTCTCTTATCATTCTCTTTCTCTCTATCTCTTTTAGTATCTTACTCTCTCTTTCTCCTACTGTCATTCACTCTCTTTCTCTCTATCTCTTGATCTAATTCATGTGTTGATCATTCACACCTATAAAATATCATTCGAAAATGATTGTGTATGCACAGATGTCTGCATTGTTGGTGTTGCATGTATGTCTATGGGATGTTTTTAGGCGCCCTTTCATCCTTGCCTGCTACCAAACTTAAATCGATTGCTATTGTCCTTGTAAATTCTTATACTCTACGTAATTGTGCTCTACTTTATTACAAATTCTTCTTCTTAATGTAGCAGCCAGATTATTCTCTTGGCGTATCTGAATTACAGAATTTCATTGGCAGCGGTAGAGGCGTGAAGCTCCCATGCAAATAATGAATGGGCAAAATTTTGGCATAGGGACAAAGTGAGGTCTGCTCCGCCAACCGTCTTTTATGCTACCCCCCGGCATGTAATCCAAATGAAAGAGCCTTCGTTTTCTTCCTTCTCCATCATCTCTCTACAACTTCAGATCTGTGTGGTTTGTTTGAGTGGCTAAAGATGGGATTTTTTAATTATCTCATAGAATGCGTACTGCCCTGCTTTCTATCTCTTCTCTCTCCACTCAAGCGAGCATTGCGAGCGGGCCCTACTAGTTTATGGAATGCGAATAAGTGTAATTGATGCTTTTCAAAACTACTAGGGTATATAGAATAGATATGTAGAATAAAACAACCCTCGATGTCTAAAAAACTGATGCACCTTTACATTGCCGGTATGTAATGTCAGATAAAAAATCCTGAATTGATCCTACAACAAATTTTAGATATATATATATATATATCAGAGTTTGTCGAAACTAAGTTATAAAGTTTTGTAATACATGGCTTTACTGTAACTTTGTTATACGAAAATATTGTAGAGAAAATGGTATTTAAAACTTTCCTCAAATGGTGTTGTGTTGCTATGTGTGTGGCTATCGCCTGGAAACAGTTTTACTTGAACATGGTACTGATTATTAAATCATATTGAAACAAAAATATTAGTTTAGCAAAAAGAAGATACAACTTGGTATCCTAACTGGGGATCAAATTTTGCGCAGCACACAAAAGAAAAGTAACTGGTCTGGATTTCAGGTCATCGTAGAAGATCCGTATGATTGTTTTGAACGGGTCACATGCAGATTTCATCATTATCATTTATTCCAATTGAATGATCTGTATAACTAAGAAATTTACGTGAGATAAAAAATAATTTTTGGGCTTCCTTAAAATGGGTAATTCTATACTTTTTTTTTCAGATTGTCCGGAGATTAGTGAAAAAAACGGATTCGCCCAAAAGAACCCACGGCGTCCTCTCTCCCGTGCTATCGACGGGTTGAGATGTCATAGAACTGATCAGCTTTTAATGCAATTGATCCTTTCGCAGATACGCATCTGATATCGGAGGAGAAATAAGGCTAAGCAAGAGACGAGGAGCGGGAATGGAAACAACATTTTGTAAAAAAAAAAAAACGATTTGGTTGCAAGTTGCAACACTTATCGGCGATCGATCGACTTCAAGAAAATGATTTTTGGGTGTCTGAGTTTAAAAAAAAGGAGTTTCAACTGGTATTGCTTGATCATAAAGTCTGATTTACAGTTTTTAGAGTGAATGTTGGAGTTTAATCTTGACTGAGTTATTTTAGTGTGTTTAGTTTGACTATGTCAAGGAATAAAGCAGGTCGACATGGATAACTGGTTTATAGGAAGATGTGGAGGCAGCAACTTATTTTAAGGAGCTAAAGACTGGTGTCTTTGAAGACCAAGCACATGGAGAAGTGTGTGGTCAGGGTTTATTTAAATTCATATGCAGTTATGGGGGAGTGCCTATAAATATGTAGGAGTTTTATTGTTGTAGTATGCTGTGTGCATCAAGGTTCCTTTCTCTCTCAAAGTGTACTCGCATCCTGTTTCACTGTGTGAGATCAAGAGAGCGATGGCTTAAAATCTTTTTCTCTGTGTGAGATCAAGAGAGTGAGTGCTTGTCCTTCCCTTCTCTGTGTGAGTTGCTAAAGTGAGAGAGCGCGGTTCCAACAGTGAACAGATTGATGGTGAAAAGGAAGATTCACCTCATTAGTTGCGAGCGGATGATCTGCATCTTCCAGTGAAGTGGGAGAATAAGGCATAGAAAGCAGCGGACAGGCCACGGCGAGACAGAAGAGAAGGCCGGTGCTGGTCGCCTCAAAATGGAGTCTCTTGGTCGATAATCCAGCAGACGGTGAAGAAATCGGCGAGGGGACAAGGAATAACGAGTCTCTCGTAGAAGGTGTAGTTGTACTGGAACCCGGGGGGCTTCAGCTCGACGAGAGACTGGAACAGAGGATGAGACAAGTGCATGATGGGAATCCAGAATTCGTGTGGCTTCCCTCCGTCCCTCTGGTGAATCCCCACCAGGATTGGCACGCACCCCTTCTTCGCCTTCTCCTTCTTCTTCTCTAGCGTCATCTCCTCATTCCTTCTGACGTGAAACGACGACGGCCGGGATCGATCGGCGCGTTTCACGTCACAGGGTTATGATGCGAATGTATGGGATGTAAGCCGAATGATGAGAAAATACGAATGAGCAGATAAGGACTTGACGGATAGCGACGTCGGCCGTACCGATCAATGAGAGACGAGTGAACCTAAGATCAAACTCCCAATGACCCGCTGGACCTACTAGACGTCTACTAAGTGAGGGGCATCTAATAGCCCTGGAGCGTTCGGCGTCCAAGTCGGATGACAGTCCGTCTACCACAAGAATCCCTATGCTCGACAAGGTGGCTAGTCCTATCCGATGATGTTCGAGAATATCACGGTAGCGGACGCGATAGGGGAAGACGAGACTGTCGAAGATAATAATACTGGAGTTTATAGAGGGGAGACGAGACTGACCTTTGTATCGCTTATTCCAAGGCGTCCAAGTCATCGAGCGGATGCTTAGTGTCGGGTCGTGCGGACGAGTGTCGTTGGCGAGGACAAAACCGGGTGCGGACGGTGCGGTCGTAACTACCAGCAGAGAGCTGAGTCCACGGGTGGCGTGCAACAAAAGTCGGAGCAGAGGGCGCACAAGGCGCGCGCTTGGCTGGCGCTGCGAGCGTGGTCGTGTGGGCAAGACAGCGAACCAAGTTCGTGGGAATAGTCGTGGGGTGGGGCAGAAAACCAAGTAAATGATTAAGGCGTGAAGGGTTGGAATCAAGAAATCAAGAAAGATGAGGAAGAAAAGGAGAACAAAAGGGAATCAAGGAGATATGCTGAGATCAAGAAATCAAGAAATCATGAAATCAAGAATTCAAGAAATCAAGAAATCAGGAAATCAAGAAATCAAGGGGAAAGAAAGTGGGCGATCAAGAAAGACAAGAGGATGCGGATGGGGATCAAGAAACGATGGGGAAAGGAGGGTGGGCGATCAAGAAAGGCAAGACGAGGCGGTTGGGAATCAAGAAAGGATGGGGGAAAGGAGGGTAGGCGATCAAGAAAGGCAAGGCAGCGGTTGGGAATCAAGAAACGATGGGGAAAAGGGGGGGGCGATCAAGAAAGGCAAGACGAGGCGGTTGGGAATCAAGATACGATGGGGAAAGGAGGAAAGAGGGGAAATTCAAGAAATGTGGGAGGGTGTTCAAGAACGGTGGTGGGGTGGATCAAGAACGAAGAGAAGGGGGGGTATGGATCAGGGATGGTGGAAGGGTGGAAAAAAGGTACCAAGAAATGGCTTTCTTGAACTGTAACAACCAAGAACCCTCCAAGAAAGAGGAGTTCTTGATGGATCTGGGGTGTGCTCCCTCGGCGGAGCAGATTTCCCAGGTTGATGACGTGTCGGCGACGCTTCTTGAATCTCCCAAGACCCCCGGAGTAATCTCGACGAAGGCCTCTTTCGATTCTTGATGGCGGCGACTTCTTGAAACTCTTTCCTCGCACCAGAGTGATCTCGACAGCGCGCTTTAACACGTCTCTCTCGGAGTGTTCTCGACGGGAGAGACGTGGGCTCTACCCACGGAGTGATCTCGACGTGGGGTGGGGCTAGCCAAACCCCCTACACTACTCTCTACGATAGGGGGGGAGACGAATTGTGAATAAACTTTTCAACAATGACTCCAAGGTGTTCCTTGGGCATGCCATCCCCTTATATAGTGAGGATGGGTGCCAAGTGAACGTGGGAGAGGACGAACTGTCGCGAGACGTGGTTCGGCCTCCCTTACAAATTCAAAATACAAACATAAAAAGTAAAAATAGCGAGGCGGGCCCAACAACATTGGCCCAGTCCACGAATCAAAAATACAAACACACATGAAAATGAGCATAAGTAAAAGATAAAAGTTCTTACGCGGGTACTTAAACCCGGGTGGCGGCGTCGGCGCGAGCTGCTCGGCGTGGCTGACGACATCCTGTCGCGTCATCCTCGAGATGGTTCTTCGTCATCGTGGCGTCGTCCTCGAGATGGTCCTTCATCATCCTCCCGAGGTGGGAGGAGCTCGACTCCGGCGAGCAAAGCTCAGCAAGGTCTTCAAGTGGAGGCAGTAGGTCCGGTCGAAGTAGGCGAAGGTCGTCCTCGGAGATCCACGTGTCATCGGATGATGGTCGCCCCTGCCAATGGACTAGGAAAGAACGGCCAACTCGCTCCCCCTCAGCGTGAATTACCTCGTGTAGTATCGTTTCTATCGCGTCTTGCCGTACAAGGAGGGGAAACGGAGGAGTGGGTTTGCTCTCACTTTCACTACTATTAAGGCTCAATTGGCTGTGAGGCTTGATGATGGGTGGCGAAGGCTGGTATCGGGATAAGTCACTGACGTTAAACGTCGAACTAATCCCTCAATTTGGCGGGATGCTCACGACATAGGCGTTGTCGTTGATCTGTTGGGCAATCGGGAAAGGCCCGGCGCTACGAGCATGGAGCTTCGTAGCGACCCCAGGAGAGAACCTCTCGGGCCTCAATCTGACCAGGACCAGTTCTCCCTCAGAGAACGACATGGACCTACGACCCTTACCCGCTGATGCCTTATACTGCTCATTCGTGGATGCAATGTAAAACAAACAAATGGATGCAATGATGCATGTTCTACTACTTAATGCATGTACGAAGAACGGAATCCAAACAGTTAGTATGATTACCTACATGAATGATATCTAGTGTCCATGAAGTAATTGACCATAGTTTAGTTTCAAACAATGCCAAACTAGTACGGTTCACCATTGGGCAAACAGTGAACTCGATCCATGCGAGGTAAACATCCTAGTATGTGGGGGGTATAGACCCACGGTGGACTGCAGTACATTCCTTGGAATGTAATATAAATCCAGTGCAAATTTAAAAATACTAGAAATCGCGTTGAGGGGTGAGTTGTTTGGGCGCGTGTGAAGAAGAGCCCCAGAGGCTACGGGATAGCGAAAGGACGAAGGAATGGTGAAGGCGGTGGTGGATCTGGCAACGGGGCGGGTCAGTGGGCTCCCGATAGTACCTCTAGAATGAGTCTCCTTTCATTATATTGTGACGTTCGACGGTCGGATGACATATCGATGGGATAATCGTGAAGGTGCATCATATGTTGGGCTAAGGTAATGAATGGAGTCACTAGATGTATCTTTCTAGTGGGTGCATTGTCTCGACATCTCCTATCAATGTCATCATGCTGATGATGGGCACACTTGGTTTGCCTTACATGTTGTGAGCTAAGTGGTTCCCCAGATTCTTTTGCACTTGACACTAGTGAAGGGGGCTGTCCATAGTGAGCAGGTGACATGTATGAATCACATGATGCCAGCTTGGTCGGTTGTCTTGAATGGTGTGCAAGGGGCTCGTGTGCCGCACAACTCAATGAGGGCACAAACGGTAAGTAGGATGACTGTGGTATATGAGGTGGGTAGGGGTTCGGCCTCCTTGGTGGCGCTCGAGATGGTGCTAGAGGCTCGTGGTATTGGCCAAGTGCGAGTGCGTCGTCGACCGTAATAGTGCGGGTGGGCAGAACTACCACCATATGTGGCTGCCTCCGGGCGATGAGTAGTGCGGTGATACCGTGGAGAGTTCGGTACCGGTATCTGATTAGGGTTGTTGGCCATCTCGTGAGGATGCCCCCGGTCATCATGATGCCGAGAACTCTGGTTCTCATGCGGGCACTAGTTCCTATCCGGTGGATAGGAACGGTCGTCGTAGTAATAGTGTGCAGGATACTCATTCCGAGGGGTGGGAGTTTTTTGCCGTTCTCCATAGTAGTGCTCCCAGTCTTCTCGTAGGTGGTAGCAAGGTGGAGGCGCCTCAGGATCCCGGGGTCGTCCATGGTAGTAATGAGGATGTACATCCCCATGATAACCTACATGAGAGAGTACCTCCTCTCGGAGTGGATAACTCGCATCGTGATAGTACGGAGGACTATCTCGGGATTGACATCTATAGCTTTCAGGTTGGCTGTATTGGTCTGATCGATCCTCGTAGTAAACATCTCGGTGAGGTGCCGGTTGATAGGGTGGCCACTCCTTTGGGTATCCGTTGGGATGAGGTCGTCTCGGTGGCAACGGGGAGTGTGCTGGATAAGCACGCACCCGGTGAGGGGAATAGGCCGTGGGCCTCCTTGGTCGAGACGAATTGTCGGGGGCATTATCCCAACTGTGGGGGGGGTCATAATCCACTGTGTATCTCGGCGCCACTCGAGGTGGTGCCGGGGCCTCCTCGTATGGGTCCCGGGCATGAGTGGGTGCAGCCCGATAGTGTGGTCGGTGAGCGGAACTGTCGCCATAAGTGGCGGCGTCCGATCGACGCGTCGACAGGTGGTGACCGTGGGCTACCGGGCGGGAAGAATAGTGCAATGCATCTCGCCGGTATGCGGTTGGGGTTGAGCACCCGTCCTCTGGGTAGTCGTGACGCCAAGAACCTCTAGTCTCGGGTGGATAGTAGTTCCTATCCGGACGATAGGAACGGTCTTCATAGTAGCGGGGTGCTGGCCTATCCTCCCGTGGTGGGGATCTCCGCCTGTCTTTGCGGTCGTACTCCCGTGGCGGTGATCCTCGTCAGTCGTCGCGGTGATACTCCCGGGGAGGGGATCGTCGGCGGTCATCACGGTCATACTCCCATTCGTCAGCTCGTTGGTATCAAGGAGGTGGGACCTCGGGGCCTCATGGTCGGTACTCCGGGGCAGAATGCTCCTGCATGGGAGCTTTTCCCGGTCGTCGGGAAACATCTCGAGCCAAGGGCTCGTCATAGGCCTCGTCTACCGGTGCCCTACGAGTAAGGATGGCGGTAGAAGATCTCCGGTATTCGGATGCTTGAGGTGATCGTGTATGAACCATCCTATGGTCAACCATTCATGGCCTAAAAAATGCCTAGGGGTATGCGCGTGATGGACGAAATGTTATGACGTGTGAAATGCCGATGAACCAATAGGACGTACACAATATGATGTAAATGATTTTCAAAATAATGACATGCACAATCCAATAAAATTTCTTTAGTGATATGCTACTGACCGTGTTAAGCGAAAGCTAACACGACCGGCTCTGATACCAATATGATGTGAAACGACGACGGCTGGGATCGATCGACGCATTTCACGTCACAGGGTTATGATGCGAATGTATGAGATGTAAGCCGAATGATGAGAAAATACGAATGAGCAGATAAGGACTTGACGGATAGCGACGTCGGCCGTATCGATCAATGAGAGACGAGTGAACCTAAGATCAAACTCCCAATGACCCGCTGGACCTAATAGACGTCTACTAAGTGAGAGGCATCTAACAGCCCTGGAGCGTTCGGCGTCCAAGTCGGATGACAGTCCGTCTACCACAAGAATCCCTATGCTCCACAAGGTGGCTAGTCCTATCCGATGATGTTCGAGAATATCACGGTAGCGAACGCGATAGGGGAAGACGAGACTGTCGAAGATAATAATACTGGAGTTTATAGAGGAGGCAGGGACTGACCTTTGTATCGCTTAGTCCAAGGCGTCCAAGTCGTCGAGCAGATGCTTAGTGTCGGGTCGTGCGGACGAGTGTCGTTGGCGAGGACAAAACCGGGTGCGGACGGTGCGGTCGTAACTACCAGTAGAGAGCTGAGTCCACGGGTGGCGTGCAACAAAAGTCGAAGCAGAGGGCGCACAAGGCGCGCGCTTGGCTGGCTTACGGCGTAGTCGTGTGGGCGGGCAAGACAGCAAACCAAGTATCGTGGGAATAGTCGTGGGGGTGGGGCAGAAAACCAAGTAATCGGTTATGGCGTAGAGGGTGGGAATCAAGAAATTAAGAAAGATGAGGGCGAAGGGGAGAACGAAGGGGAATCAAGGAGATATGGTGAGATCAAGAAATCAAGAAATCATGAAATCAAGAATTCAAGAAATCAAGAAATCAGGAAATCAAGAAATCAAGGGGAAAGAAAGTGGGCGATCAAGAAAGACAAGAGGATGCGGATGGGGATCAAGAAACGATGGGGAAAGGAGGGTGGGCGATCAAGAAAGGCAAGACGAGGCGGTTGGGAATCAAGAAACGATGGGAGAAAGGAGGGTAGGCGATCAAGAAAGGCAAGACGAGGTGGTTGGGAATCAAGAAACGATGGGGAAAGGGGGGTGGGCGATCAAGAAAGGCAAGACGAGGCGGTTGGGAATCAAGAAACGATGGGGAAAGGAGGAAAGAGGGGAAATTCAAGAAATGTGGGGGGGTGCTCAAGAACGGTGGTGGGGTGGACCAAGACCGAAGCGAAGGGGGGGTATGGATCAGGGATGGTGGAAGGGTGGAAAAAGGTACCAAGAAATGGCTTTCTTGAACTGTAACAACCAAGAACCCTCCAAGAAAGAGGAGTTCTTGATGGATCTGGGTGTGCTCCTCGGAGCAGATTTCCCAGGTTGATGACGTGTCGGCGACGCTTCTTGAATCTCCCAAGACCCGGAGTAATCTCGGCGAAGGCCTCTTTCGATTCTTGATGGCGACTTCTTGAAACTCTTTCCTCGCACCAGAGTGATCTCGACAGCGGCGCTTTAACACGTCTCCTCGGGTGTTCTCGACGGGAGAGACGTGGGCTCTACCACGGAGTGATCTCGGCGTGGGGTGGGGCTAGCCAAACCCCTACACTACTCTCTATGATAGGGAGGCGGTGTGAATAAACTTTTCAACAATGACTCCAAGGTGTTCCTTGGGCATGCCATCCCCTTATATAGTGAGGATGGGTGCCAAGTGAACGTGGGAGAGGACGAACTGTCGCGAGACGTGGTTCGGCCTCCCTTACAAATTCAAAATACAAACATAAAAAGTAAAAATGACGAGGACGGGGCCCAACAACATTGGCCCAGTCCACGAATCCAAAAAATACAAACACACATGAAAATGAGCATAAGTAAAAAGATAAAAGTTCTTACGCGGGGTACTTAAACCCCGGGTGGCGAGCGTCGGCGCAAGCTGCTCGGCGTGGCTGACGACATCCTGTCGCGTCATCCTCGAGATGGTTCTTCGTCATCGTGGCGTCGTCCTCGAGATGGTCCTCCATCACCTTCCTTCCTCTGAGAAGACGACTAGTTCGCTGGCTGGACGGTGCAGAGAACAAACACGCCAAAGTACGAATGAAGTGGTGTTCCAGTTCTAGAACAAGGGTCGAGTTTATCGATGGCGATCTGTTGTTTGCACCAATTGCGGGATTCCGCTCGACGTGGAACACTTCGGAACGAGTCAATGTTTTTGGTTTATGTTTGCCTTTCGACGACTTATGTAACGGCCAAGAGATTTAGAGGGTTTTGCGGACAGAGGATTCCCAGCTACTTCGACGGCTTCCTGATGACGCAGAGGGAGGGCAGTTGGCCAAGTCACTGAAGTCCGATAAGGCTTTAACGGTCCCGTTAGTACCATTGGCAAGAGATCCAGGTGTGTTGACTAGTTAACGTTGACGAACAAAATTTGGAGATTAAAAAAATGGAATGAATTTATCATCAAAGGGAAAAGTTATTGAAAACTCACCTATAAAGCCGATCTTGAATTATGAGAAAATAAAAAATAAAAAGAGAAATAAAAGAAGATTGAAAGAAGAAATTTGAAGAGTTAAAGAAGAAGAAAGGAAGATAAAAAGGAAGAAGGAAGACAAACATAATGAGAAATAAGAAAATCAGGAGAAAGAGGAAGAAGGAAAATGGTTGGAAAAGGTAACAAATAAGCAAAGGTGAAAGACACTTGGAAAGGACAAGAAGAATAACGAAATAAAGACTAAATGGAAAGAAGAAGACAGATGAATAAAATAGCAAGAAAAAAATGATAAAATAAAGTAGGAAAGGAAAATAAAAGAAAAACTGGATGATGGAAAAAAGACTAAAATAAAAAGAGGAGACTAAAAGTAGATTGTAGAGTGGAGAAACCTAGCATACCTTGAAATAGAATGAAACAAACTTGAGCGTAAGGATAAACTAAACATTCTCAAGATTGAGAGAAAGAAACAGGGACTCGGAGTGGGACAAAGGAAGAACGTGAGAGGGCGAGAGAGAGAGAGAGAGAGCGAGTGATAGACAAAATGGGAGAGCGATCATGAAAGAGAGAGAAAATGGGAGAGAGCGTGAAAAGATAGAGAAAATGGGAGAGACAGAGCGTGATAGATAGAGAGAGAGAGAGGGAGAACGTAGGAGAGAGAGCGTGCAAGAGAGAGAGCATGCGAAAGGGAGAGAGAACGAGAGGGAGAGAGAGAGGGAAATTAAGGCATGTTCAATTTCCCCTCTCTGAAAACCATACTTTATCAAAAAGGAATGTAACCTTAAATACCATGCTCTTGGTGACTGTTTCAAAACATATAAAGGTTTCTTCAACTTATGGAATTTGTCCTCTCTTCTTTTAAGCACAAACCCTCTAGGTTGCACAACATAAATTTCTTCATACAAAATATCAAATTTGTTAGAAAGTATCCCGTATGGCCTATTAGGCCCACCAGCCCCTTAGCCCAATAAGGGTTACCTCTTTTAGTCCCACATGGGATAAATGCTTCATCCTCTCTCTCTCAGCGCTATGTAGGGGCATGTATCCCTTCCTTTTCAAAATCAATCAAATAAATACCTCTTCTCCTTTTCCACGTGATTCAAGAATGCAGATTTGACATCAAAGTAATATACCTTCCATGTTTTCTGTGCTGCAATGGCTCACAAAATTCCTACTGTTTCTAGTCTTGAAACAGGTGAAAATGTTTCAAAATAGTCAATTCCATAATTCTGTGCATACCATTTGGCTACTAACTATGCCTTATACCATTTTACACTTCCATTGCCGCATGCTTGATTTTGCACACCCATATTACTTCAGTATGTTTGATTGAAGATGGTAGATCTGCAAGTTCCCCTTTGTCATATTTCTAAATACCCTTGATTTCATCTTCCACTGCACGCTTCCACTCTATCTTATTTTGAGGTTTTTTAAAACAAACTGGTTCATCCTGTTATAAAACTTCAAAAATATCGGTCTCCTATCATTCTCTTACTAAACTTGTCTCTCTTTCTAGTGATGAGGATTTATCTCCAATTTCTCTTGATCCACTCGACCTTAGGGATCAATCCAATGCAGTTATTGTGATCTAGTTAGGGTCATGCTACATGTAAGCAGATCAGGAATATATCGTTGATTTATTTTTACCTAGAATGAAATAGACAGAAAAGACTCAGAGACTGTATGAGAGATAAGCTGAGAGAGAAAGTGAGATTGGCAGAGAGAGTGAGAGAGGAGATAAAGTGATGGGAAAGGCAAATGAGAGAGAGGATGAGAGGGATTGATGAATCGTGAGAGTAAGAGATTAAGAGAGAGATAGAAAGTTGGCATCACACTCATGCATGTTCCTCCACGACAGTCCTCTTTGTATCACCTATCAGGGATCAATCGAGTGTAAATAATCTTCTGGTCTAAGAGTTACACAAAACTGAGATTTAACGAGCATTTCCTGATCATTGACACTGATTTACAGTTTCTATAGTGAATTGAGGGATCAGTCCAGGAAGATTCATCTCCGTAGTTGCGCACCGATGATCTGGTGAAGCAAGAGAACAAGAAAGTGAAACAAGAGTGCAGGCCACATCTTGAGCGAATAGAAGGCCCATGGGGGTTCTCCTGCTCGATGGTCCTCCAAACGGTGAAGAAATTGGCAATGGGACAAGAAAATAACAAGTCCGCCTTAGAAGGTGTAGTCGTACTAGAACCTGGGGGGCTTCAAGTGGACAACGGACTTGAAAAGAGGATGAGAAAGGTGCGTGATGGGAATCCAGAACTCGTGTGGCTCCCCTCTATCCTTCTGGTGAATCCCCACCAGAACTAGCACGCATCCCTTCTTCGCCTTCTCCTTCTTCTTCTCTAGCGCCATGTTTCCTTCCTTCCTTCCTTCCTCCGAGACGAAAATCAGTTCGCTAGGTGGATGGTGCAGAGAATAAACATGCCCAAGTGTGAACAAAGAGTTGTTCTAGTTGCGGAAGAAGGGTTGAGTCTATAGGGGAAGAAGATACAGATCAGTTGGTTGCACCAATTGTGATATTCAGCTCGACGGGGAACAGTTTGGAATGGGTGAATGTTTCTGTTTTCTGTTTGTCTTTCGACGACTTACCTATAGGCCGAGAGATTCATGGGGTTTGGAGACGCATGATTCTCGGCTATTTGATGGCTTCCTGACGACGAGGATGGAGAATGGACCGATTGCGGCAAGTCATCTGAAGGTGGTAATTTTGAACAAGTCTTTTGAAGGAGAGAGAGAGAATGAGAGAGACCTAGAGAAAGGGAGAGAGAGAGAAACAGGGAGCGAGCAAGAGCGATGGAGAGAGCGAGAGAATGACAGAGAGTGAGTGAGAACGATAGAAAGAAGGATAGCGAGTGGGACAAAGAGATAGAAAAATAGAGAGAAGTAGAGGGAAAGAGAGCGATCGGAAGAAATAGAGAGATAGTAGAATAGCAAGAAACTGAGAGAATGAGAGCGAGCGAGAGAGATAGAGAGATAGAAGGATTACAAGAAGCAGAGCGAAAGAGGGTGAGCGAGAGATACCAAAGAGTAGAAGAGATAGAAGAGTAATATTAAGGAGTTTTACTCGCCTCCGCCAAGTCATAGCTCTAGAGGCGTCTCAAGCATTCGTCTCTTCACTAACCGAGTCCAGATGCAGAGTAAGCTCGGGGATCTTCTGATAGGTACTTAAGAAGATTAGTTAGTAAAATCAAACAAGTAATACGTATTGGTAAGAGATTGGAAAATAGGATTCAATATAAGTTTAAAAATAGAATAGGATTCAATATAGATAGGATCATACTATAGACGGCCAGTATTAAATAATATGAAGTTATGTGGGTCAGAATTAAATATTGATATCTCCATTATACACGCTCGGCCCATAGCACTGTTCAACAGCTGTGATTGGTGCACCCAATATGTTATAACGATCAAGATTAAGATAACGAGTATGTTATGAAAGACGGGTATAAGGCACCAATCAATGGCTGTGATTGGTGCCCCAGTTTGTTATAATGATCAAGATTAAAACAGCATTTAAAACTTGTATATCCGTTGTAAAGTGTTACAACGGATACATATAGGATAACTTCTTATTCTTAAGTATAAATATAAAACTAATGTTTCAGTGACAACTTGTAGGTTAATACAATTATCTTGATCTATGTCTAAGTCTCATTCTCCATCTCATTTCTCTTCTATCTCTTTTTTTTTCTATATCCTTTTCCTTCGCCTCTTGATATAGTTATTCGAGAATATCAAAAAAGTAAAAGGAGGAATCGCGCGCGAGAGAGAGAAAGAGAGCGAAAGAGAGAGAAAGAGAGATAACAATAAACTGGAAACTGGAAGAGAGTGGAACAAAAGAGAACGAGAGAAAAAGAGCGAATGAAAGAAAATGGGTGAGAGTACGAGAGAAAAATATAGAAAAGGAGTGAGAGCGATAGAGAGTGTGATACAGAGAGCAAGATAGTCACATAGAGAGAGAGAGAGAGAGCAACTGTACGCTCTCACTTGCGCATGCAACACACCGTACATAGCAGAGAGTGCAAATTAACTCTTTTTATTTTCAAAGTAGAGATGGAGGACAGATAATGTTTCATCATCCGTTCATTCAAAAACCGTCATTTGTCATCGGCCGAAGCTATGGATGAATGACTGAATGTAGAGCTTTCCGTCATACGTCATTTGTCATCCATCAGTCATGACGAATGATGGATGACAAAAAATGACAAACGAAAAGTGGTAGATGACAAATGACTTTTTCCAATTTATATAATACATTAATTATACTCTATAATGACGAGAAGGTAAGCATCGGGCTAAATCTACGCCAGGGGATAGCACAGATCAAGATCTCCTGTGGTGAGCTAGCAATCTCTACCATTAGATTGTCATAGGGGCTAGGGTGGTGCCCCCGGCACGCCTTGAAGACAATGCCAGCGAAGGTGGCAAGGAAGAAGGCACTGCTGGTGGCCACTCTGGCCACTACCCTGGGTACCTCCGGCAGAGTTCATTTCTGGTGCACACTATGGAGGAGACGGCAATGTCGAAGCCAGTGCCGCCAGGCCAGCAGAGAGAAGGTCCACTAGTGGATGTCGTGGGCCTCGGTGCTGGTTTGGGTGATGGTGGAGAAGCCAACGAACATGAAGTCATTAACAAAGTGATTGAACTCGATGGGGAACGTTAAAAAAAGTTTTCGGTTCTGTGATCTAAACCTCCTTTATCCATTCCACTTTTTTTAATGGATAAATGACAGAACTGGACTGATGACAGACTTGTGACGATGATGAAACTGTGATGATGACGAATTGGACGAAAAAAATTCCATGGACAGATAACAGAACAGAAGTCCATTCAGTCTCGTTCCATCCGTTTGAAAATGTCATCCATTTTCGTCCAACATATCTATTTCAAAGTAGGTACATTTGTATGGACTTGTATTTTGACCACAATAGTAACGCGCATAGTGGTGATAGTTTATTTAGTAGAAAACATTACTAACATATCATCCTTAATATTGACTTTATGACACCCATATGATTTTAACAGTTCTCAAACCTCATTAAGCCAAAGGCTTTGAGAAGCCATCTGCTACTTGATCAAGAGATGATGAATGTTCCATACTAATCGCTCCAACATTGGCCTGATCTCAAATATAATGATGCTTCATCTCCATAGCAGTCATTGACATGTTATCATCATATGAAATAAAAAAATAAATTCTTCATCCACCAAGATCCTTCAAAATATTTTTGAGACTCTCCATGTTGACTTGCACCTGGTGTAGCTGCATATCAGCTTATGATGCAGATAATCCAGTTGTCTTCTGGTTCGTTGACCTCTATCAAACAGCTCTTGAGCCACTGAGAAAAACATATCTTCTTGTACTCTTTTTTTCATCTCTATCTCTTGCCAAATCACTATCCCCATATCGTGTCAACAAAAGATTAGATAATCAGTCATATGATAATCCATATTCTCTTTGGTTTTGCGTATACATCTCATAGTCTTTTCCTTGCTCCAAAATGATAAGTAGAATGATAAATAAAAAATACTAACATCAAATTCACAGATAGCATAATGTATGGTTTTGTAGTTATCAATCACATTAAGCTCCCCACCATACTTATCCAAAATTGCTCATCCATGAAAGTCATACCATCATTGAAAGTTAACTTGATGGAGCGCACCCAAATGACATCAAAAAAACATCATCGGAGCCATCCTTGCCGTCATCACCATCACCGACGGTTCGTGTCCAGCCCAACCAACACGCCAAAGCGTCCGTGACGATGTCCGGGGTTAGATACCCCGGGTAGCTCATGTCTGTATTTGTGTCATCGTGTTTGAATTATCTATTTTCAGTCATTTTATTGATGTTTGTGTTTGTCACAATGAGGGCACCCTACTCGTCGTGATGCATCCATATCACCGTCTTTTTGTATTCGTCTGTATCATTTTTTTCTTTCACGTCATTTTATTTTGTTATTCTCTTATTTGTGTTGTAAATGGAGCGGATTCTTATTGAGCTCCCCTTATTTGGACTCCACGTAATGGGCCCATCATGGCCCTATATAAGGCCATGATGGGACCACGTCCTGTTTAGATCTGGAAGTGTTGGCTGCAGTTACTGCCATCCAAGTCTCCCGAAGAGTGAAGAAGAAGGAAGAAGAGGAGGAGAGGGAGAGAGTAAGGAAAACAGAGGAAAAGAAGGTCGTTCGTTGGACCATTGACCTCGACTTTTCCCTGACGATACTGCAACTGCTCCATGACTGCCTTGCACTGCCGTTGCGTTACACTGCACCACGAGTAAGTTTGTGTCTAACCGACGGATTCCTGTGCCATTGTGCAGCGCCATGGTACCCACTACGGTCTGTGAACCATCACGTGCTGAGTTGATTCATCGGCCCATCGTTTGCTTCCACCACCAGCGACCGACGAATCATGACGATACGAGTTGGTCACGTCACATGCATGGCTTCCCTGTAAGATAGTGAGTCGTGTTTCCCTTGTCACTGACGATACAAGCCACTACATTGTGCTGCTCCTCACTACTACCACCACGCGTATACCTGGCATCACAGCGCCAACAGACGTCAAACCTGCACGCCACTCGTGCATGTGCCCACATGGTGCTCAGAGTTTTCTTGTCGCTCTTCATTTGGCCTCACCCTCATCCTCCTGCGCGTCGCTCCAACACGTGCTTATACCATCTTTCGAGCTACGCCATGCATGTCTCTAGTACCTCTCCTCCATTCCTGCCTTTACTGTCTCGGGGCAACGAAGACACCAAGGACAAGCGATATCGCCGACAAGGTACGTCGCTACCCTTTCTTGTTAGTTATATTATGTTTTTTTGGTATATTTTTGGCTGCATTCCACCACACTCGTGTTAGAATAGGTGAGAGAATTATCTAAAGAAAACTATGAATTGAGTGATTCCCTAGGCACGGGCCGAGCCCGTCCATTACGTGCAAGCCGTACGCAATTATTCTGTTCGGCCCCTTAGTCACCGTCATCGCTCCTACGAGGGTCAGAAGGTCACCATTATCATCTTTGGTCACCCGTTTCGGAGCTCAGAACTCAGCGACTTCCTACTCATCGGCCCTGCACATGCACTCCACCTAGGTCATTCGCATCCACATATTTACATTCACTCAATGATTTACCTGTCGAACAACGCCATTGACGATGCCTGACCTCATTTTGCTATTAGAGCCAGATTGTGGACACCCACTGCATGTCTCTATACCCTTGCATCATAACATCTGCATACATCTTTTTTCAAAAACCCATCCAGGTGTCCCCTCAAGGAACTGGCCATGGTCTTCGACATGCAATCAAGTAGAAGGATGCACTCTGTATGTTTTCCTTCACGGTGACGTGACAAATCACCGAAGGTCAAGGAAATGCCCCGGTCACCTCACTGGGATCAGCACCACTTGCTCGAGCTGTCATGATCGATACGACGACCCGTAGCACTGCTGTGAACCAAGCATATATCACGTGCTTTAAGTGCCATGAGAAAGGGCATCAAGCCAGTCACTAGTCGTTGTTGGTACCATTGACTGACGTTGGAGACATCAACCTTGATCAGATGGGAAGATAGAGCCCCTACACGAAGAAGAGTGTCGTGTAGACAGATGAATCGGGTACATTCAGATCACTGAACCAAGACCAATCCCACCACCGGCTCCCCAACCCACTGGCCGTCATTTGGCCAATATTGCAATAGATCGCCCTGGCACTAGTGGAACACCGCCACCACCTCGAGCGTCCGCACTTACTCGACTTGCACCTATAGTGCAACGGTCCGACCGATGGCGATCGCCCTTTGCACTTCAATCTTCTATACCTATCTCAAGATCAACAACAAGGTATGTAAGTTGATCATGGATAGTGGAAGTTGCATCAACGCCATCTCCAATGCGATGGTCGCCCAACTAGGGTTGGCGGCCATACCCCATGAGGTGTCGTGGATTGACGCTTCATCCTTACTGGTGAAACGTCAATACCGCGTCCTGTTGAAGGCGAGCTCCTACGATGACAGAATTCTCTGTGACATACTTCCTATGAAAGTAGGAAGCATCATCTTATGTCGTCCTTGGCTATATCACCACAACGTCACTCTAGACGGAAGGACAAACACGTAATCGTTCATGTGCCAGGGACAAAAGGTCACATGGTACCCTTATGCCATGAAGCCAGTGAACAAGACGGTCCCACCAACCCAATAGGGTTAGTGGTCGTACGTGTCACCGTGTTCACCCGAGTCTAGGGACACAAGATCAACGACATGCAAGTATGCAGCGCTGTCACTCTAGACGCTTCCCCAGATACACCCATAGCTCCACGACCACCCAAAGCTGAGTCCCTCATATCAAAATTTAGTGACGTATTCCCCGACGAGTTACCTCGCAAACTACCATCGATGTGTCACATACAACACGTGATTGAGCTCGTGCCATGGGCATCACTGTCAAATCTGCCCCATTACCAAATGGAGCCACAGCAGTATGAGGAAGTGCTATGACAAGTCCATGAGCTACTCGCGAAAGGCCTCATCTATGAGAGCCTCAACCCGTGTGCAGTGCCTGCACACGTGGGGTATGTGCTGCGATAGTTGGACCATTAACAAGATAACGCTCAAGTACCATTTTCCCATTCCCTGCATATAGGACCTCTTCAACATGATGTTCGGATCCGCTATCTTCTCAAAGATAGATATCCGTATTCGATACCATCAACTTCATATTCATCCTAGGGACAAATGAAAGACCGCCCTTAAAATTAAATACGGGTTCTATGAGTGAAGAGTCATGCCCCTCTGCCTCTCCAACGCGTCGAGTAAATTCCTTCGGCTCATGAACAATGTACTCTGCATGTTCATTGGAAAGTTTGGTGTTGTCTACTTCGACGGCATTCTCAGTTCGCCTCACATGAGACAATCATCTCAAGCATCTTGACAATTTGCACAGTTCTCAAACGAGAATAATTTTATGCCCACCCAAAGAAATATAGCTTCCTTACCCTAAATGTTATGTTCCTACGATTCATCATTTCAGCCCAAGGTGTCGTTGTCGACCCGGAGGAGGTTTGAGCCATCATTTCACGTCCTCCCGCGGCTAACATCCATGATGTACGGAGCTTTACCAAAGTTTACACATTCTACTAGAGATTTCTATAGAACTTTAGTACTGTCATGGCTCCAATCACTAGCTGCCTTAAGGTACAGCCATTCACATGGATACAGGCAGCAAATCGAGCTTTCCAGCGAGTGAAGCTCATGATGAGTCAGGCGCCCGTCCTTTGCCTGCCTGACTTTGGGAAATTCTCGAGGTTACATGTGACGCTTCTGGCATCAAAATTGGCGATGTGGTCAGCCAGGAAGGGCACCTCGTGGAGTTCTTTAGCGAGAAGTTGAATGACGCGAGATTCCACAAGTTGGCATACGACAAGGAGTTCTACACCATCGTCTAGGCATTGAAGCATTGGAGGCACTATCTCCTTTCGAAGGAGTTTCTACTTTTCTCGGATCATGAGGCGCTCAAGTACCTTCATTCCCAGCAGAAGTTGAAGGACCGTCATGCAAGATGGATTGAGTACTTAAAGGATTTTACCTTTGTCACTAAGCCCAATAAGGAAAAGGAAAACGTCATGGCTGATACACTTAGTCATAAAGCGCAAGTGCTTAACATCATGAAGGTAAAAATTATAGGATTCGAGCAGATTCGAGAGGGCTACACTAGTTGCCCTGACTTTGGGCCTATCATCATAGGGATCAAGTGAAGACCATCCCGCGAGTTCAAGGACTACGTCATCATGGGAGGTTACATGTTCTTTCAAAATAGGTTGTGCGTGCCACGCACCTTACTTTCTGAATTTCTAACGCTGGAAAGTCACGCGAGAGGTCTTAGTGGCCACTGTGGCTGTGACAAGACTAGAACCGATGTAGAATACCAATCCTACTGGCCCAACATGAAGAGCGACGTTGGCAATATCGCCACCCAATGTCATGTATGCGCCTTCGCCAAACAAGTCAAGAAGAGCGCCGCGTAATACACCTCGCTATCAGTGCTCAAGTGACCATGGGATGACGGCAGTATGGACTTCGTCCTAGGGTTGCCCCAGACCATATGATGACATGACTCTATCATGGTCATCATGGATATGTTCTTAAAGCTGACGCACTTTCTGCCTTGCGCAAAGACATTTGATGCAACTTAAGTCGCACTATTATTCTTTCGAGAAATCATGTGTCTACATGGCTGGCCCACTTTGATCATCTCTGACAGAGATGTCCGCTTCACGAGTTACTTTTGGAAGACCTTATGGAGTTTCCCTAGGATGAAACTCAAGTTCTCAATGGTTTACCACCCTCCGACCGATGGTCAGACAGAGGTAGTCAATCAAAGATTGGGTTACCTACTTTGGTCCATTGTAGGCGAGCACCGTACGACGTGGGACTTGATAATTCCTCGCGCTGAGTTTGCTTATAACTCCTTGGTGAACTGAACCAACGGGTTGATTACTTTCAAGATTGCTTATGGTCAGCCTCCTCATCGACCCCTCGACCTAGCACCCGTAGATCCTCATGTTAGGGTTTCTAAGGACGGTCTTGCATTCACCCAGCATGTTTCTTTGTTGCATAAGCATATTCATTATAGAATCACGAGTCTAAATGCATTGTACAAGCAGGCTGCCGACTTGCATTGCCGACCCTGAGTGTTCGACGTGGGAGACCATGTGATAGTGAGACTTAGACTGGATAGATATTCTCCTGGGACGGCAACTAAGCTACCTGCTCATAGCGTTTGCCCGTTCTCGATTGATGTAATACGATATCGGCCGGGATCGAGCGGCTCGTATTACGTCACAGGGAATGAATGGATGCGTGAGACGCAAGCTGATGAAGTGAAAGAACGAATGAGCAGCTCTAGGTACCGTTGGGTGAGAGGTGTAAGTCACGCCGGATAACGAGGGGAATGATCCTAGGATCAGACTCCCAATGACCCGCTAGACCTACTAGACAACTAATTGGTGAGGGGCGTTGTACGGCCCACGATTGTTCGGCGTCTAAATCTCAAGCGAGTCCTTCAACCTCAAGAATTCCTACACTTTCGGCAGCGGTGGCTATCCTATCCGAGATTTATGGCGATAATAATAGCAGAGGACGCGATAGCGGAAGGCGAGTGAAGAAGATAATAATGCTAGAAATATGGAGGAGACGAGACTGACCTTTGGGTATCGCTAGTCCAAGGCGTTTGTGTAATCCTGTCGAGTTGAAGGCGAGATGTGGGCGGCTCAGGTGTCACGATCGATTAGCGACGACACGTTCGGTCGTAGGTTTCCCAGCCTGGTGGCGAAGGCACTCGGTGATGCTGGGTCGGCCAACCTTTGTCGCGCCGACGCGACTGGCGCCGCCAGGGCGCTGGTGGGCGCACAGGCGCTTGTCGCGCCCAGCCAGAAAGCGCGATCGCGGGCGCAGGGAATGTGGCGGGGTGGATGACGGGCGGCGAAGGAGAAGGATCAGGCGCGAAGGGGTGAGGGCGGTGGGGTAAGAAGTTCAAGAAAGAGGGAGAGGGCGGACAGTCAAGAAAGGTTGGAAGGCAAAGGGGAAGGGGTGCAAGGGTGAAGAGGGTCAAGACTTGGGTGAATCAAGAACTGGGGAAGGGGGGGGGAAGAAATGGTCAAGAATGTGGGAGGAGGGGATCAAGAACGCGGTGAAATGTATCAAGAATGTGGAAGAAGGAATGAGCAGTTCTAGGTATCGGGTGAGAGGTGTAAGTCACGCCGGATAACGAGGGAATGATCCTAGGATCAGACTCCCAATGACCCGCTAGACCTACTAGACGACTAATTAGTGAGGGGCGTTTACGGCCCACGAATGTTCGGCGTCTAAAAATCAAGCGAGAGTCCTTCAACCTCAAGAATTCCTACACTCGACGACGGTGGCTATCCTATCCGAGATTTATGACGATAATAATAGCAGAGGACGCGATAGCGGAAGACGCGAGTGAAGAAGATAATAATGCTAGAAATATGGAGGGGAGGCGAGACTGACCTTTGGGTATCGCTAGTCCAAGGCGTTTGTGTAATCCTGTCGAGTTGAAGGCGAGATGTGGACGGCTCAGGTAAACGATCGATTAGCGACGACATCGCGTTCGGCCAGTAGGTTTCCCAGCCTGGTGGCGAAGGCACCGGTGATGCTGGGTCGGCCAACCTTTGTCGCAAGACGCGACTGGCGCCGCCAGGCGCGCTGCTGGAGTGGCGCCAGCGCTTGTCGCGCGCAGCCAGAAAGCGCGACGCGCGCGCAGGAATGTGGCGGGGTGGATGACGCGGGCGAGCGAAGGAGAAGGATCAGGGCGCGAAGGGGTGAGGACGGTGGGGTAAGAAGTTCAAGAAAGAGGGAGAGGGCGGACAGTCAAGAAAGGTTGGAAGGCAAAGGGGAAGGGGTGCAAGGGTGAAGAGGGTCAAGACTTGGGTGAATCAAGAACTGGGGAAGGGGGGGGGAAGAAATGGTCAAGAATGTGGGAGGAGGGGATCAAGAACGCGGTGAAATGTATCAAGAATGTGGAAGAAGGAATGAGCAGTTCTAGGTATCGTTGGGTGAGAGGTGTAAGTCACGCCGGATAACGAGGGGAATGATCCTAGGATCAGACTCCCAATGACCCGCTAGACCTACTAGACGACTAATTAGTGAGGGGCGTTTTACGGCCCACGAATGTTCGGCGTCTAAAAATCAAGCGAGAGTCCTTCAACCTCAAGAATTCCTACACTCGACGACGGTGGCTATCCTATCCGAGATTTATGACGATAATAATAGCAGAGGACGCGATAGCGGAAGACGAGAGTGAAGAAGATAATAATGCTAGAAATATGGAGGGGAGACGAGACTGACCTTTGGGTATCGCTAGTCCAAGGCGTTTGTGTAATCCTGTCGAGTTGAAGGCGAGATGTGGACGGCTCAGGTCGTACGATCGATTAGCGACGACACGTTCCGGTCAGTAGGTTTCCCAGCCTGGTGGCGAAGGCACTCGGTGATGCTGGGTCGGCCAACCTTTGTCGCGCACGCGGACTGGCGCCGCCAGGGTGGGCGCTGGCGCTTGTCGCGCAGCAGCCAGAAAGCGCGATCGCGGGCGCAGGGAATGTGGCGGGTGGATGACGCGGGCGGCGAAGGAGAAGGATCAGGCGCGAAGGTGAGGACGGTGGGGTAAGAAGTTCAAGAAAGAGGAGAGGCGGACAGTCAAGAAAGGTTGGAAGGCAAAGGAAGGGGTGCAAGGGTGAAGAGGGTCAAGACTTGGGTGAATCAAGAACTGGGAAGGGGAAGAAATGGTCAAGAATGTGGGAGGAGGATCAAGAACGCGGTGAAATGTATCAAGAATGTGGAAGAAGGAATGAGCAGTTCTAGGTATCGTTGGGTGAGAGGTGTAAGTCACGCCGGATAACGAGGGGAATGATCCTAGGATCAGACTCCCAATGACCCGCTAGACCTACTAGACGACTAATTAGTGAGGGGCGTTTTACGGCCCACGAATGTTCGGCGTCTAAAAATCAAGCGAGAGTCCTTCAACCTCAAGAATTCCTACACTCGACGACGGTGGCTATCCTATCCGAGATTTATGACGATAATAATAGCAGAGGACGCGATAGCGGAAGACGAGAGTGAAGAAGATAATAATGCTAGAAATATGGAGGGGAGACGAGACTGACCTTTGGGTATCGCTAGTCCAAGGCGTTTGTGTAATCCTGTCGAGTTGAAGGCGAGATGTGGACGGCTCAGGTCGTACGATCGATTAGCGACGACACGTTCCGGTCAGTAGGTTTCCCAGCCTGGTGGCGAAGGCACTCGGTGATGCTGGGTCGGCCAACCTTTGTCGCGCACGCGGACTGGCGCCGCCAGGGGCGCGCGCGCGGGTGGGCGCACAGCGCTTGTCGCGCGCAGCCAGAAAGGCGCGATCGCGCGGGCGCAGGGGAATGTGGCGGGGTGGATGACGCGGGCGAGCGAAGGAGAAGGATCAGGGCGCGAAGGGGTGAGGACGGTGGGGTAAGAAGTTCAAGAAAGAGGGAGAGGGCGGACAGTCAAGAAAGGTTGGAAGGCAAAGGGGAAGGGGTGCAAGGGTGAAGAGGGTCAAGAATTGGGTGAATCAAGAACGTGGGAAGGGGGGGGAAAAAATGGTCAAGAATGTGGGAGGAGGGGATCAAGAACGCGGTGAAATGTATCAAGAATATGGAAGAAGGGATCAAGAACGTGGGGAAATGGATCAAGAACGTGGTAGAAGGGATCAAGAACGCGGGGAAATGGATCAAGAACGTGGAAGAAGGGATCAAGAACGCGGGGAAATGGATCAAGAACGTGGTAGGAGGGATCAAGAACGCGATGGGAAGGGGAATGGATGGTGGAGGTGGGAAAAGGTACCAAGAAATGGCTTTCTTGAACTGTAACAACCAAGAACCCTCCAAGAAGGAGGATTTCTTGATGGATCTGGGGTGTGCTCCCTCGGCGGAGCAGATTTCCCCAGTTGATGGCGTGTCGGCAACGCTTCTTGAATCTCCCAAGACCCCCGGAGTAATCTCGATGAAGGCCTCTTTCGATTCTTGATGGCGGCGGCTTCTTGAAACTCTTTCCTCGCACCGGAGTGATCTCGACGGTGCGCTTTAACACGTCTCCCTCGGAGTGATCTCGATGGGAGAGACGTGGGCTCTACCCACGGAGTGATCTCGACGATGGGTGGGGCTAGCCAAACCCCCTACACTACTCTCTACGATAGGGGGGAGACGAATTGTGAATAAACTTTTCAACAATGACTCCGAGGTGTTCCTTGGGCATGCCATCCCCTTATATAGTGAGGATGGGTGCCAAGTGAACGTAGGAGAGGACGAACCGTCGCGAGACGTGGTTCAGCCTCTCCTTACAAATTCAAAATACAAACATAAAAAGTAAAAACGACGAGGACGGGGCCCAACAACATTGGCCCAGTCCACGAATCCGAAAATACAAACACACATGAAAATGAGCATGAGTAAAAAGATAAAAGTTCTTACGCGAGGTACTTAAACCCCGGGTGGCGAGCGTCGACGCGAGCTGCTCAGCGTAGCTGACGACATCCCATCGCGTCATCCTCGAGATGGTTCTTCGTCATCGTGGTGTCGTCCTCGAGATGGTCCTCCATCATCGATCCTCTAACGAGTGGGCCATAACGCCTATGTCATCAAAATCCCACCTACGTAAGGGATCATATTTTATTTTAATTTGATTTAAACAGAAAATTTTTGATATCTTAATTTTATACAAATTAAAAGGAGTTATTTATGAAGAAATATGCAACCCATAATATTCCAAACCATTGTTTTTGGAAGGAGAATAAATATATTATTGATCAATTAGGAAAAAGATGAGTTAGTTCGTGAAACTACTCAAGTAAGAAGATTATTTATGAAGTAAAAGTCAACAGTAGATGTATAAAAAGCTGACGCAACTTTATTTTGCCATTAAAGAAGCTCAGATACCAGATGACTCAGGATATGATCTTGAAACCAAACACATGGATAAATGTTTGTAAAACTAAGTTTTATAACATTGTAACACAACACGTTTTGAGGAAATCATAGTTTTCCAAGAACATATTATGATGAATTATAAAGCTTACTCCCCCAAGCACAATGTTTTACAAACAAAAACTAAAAAAATTATCATTCGGTAACTTAGTTTTATCTTAGTTTTATACAAACTAAAAGGAGTTACCAAATGATCATTTAGTTTTGTTTTAAAAACAAAAAAAATGATCATTTCTAAAACATTGTGCTTGGGGGAGTAAGCTTTATAATTCATCATAATATGTCCTTGGAAAACTATGATTTGAAACTTTCCTCAAAACGTGTTGTGTTAGAATGTAAGTGTCATCTGAGGAAAGGTTTAAATGGACATGGTACGGAATCTTAATTCATTGAATCAGAAATTTATTTTATTAAGAAGAAGACACAATTTGGTATTACTTGTGAAGAGTCCATAGAGAATATTATCATTTCTATGTTATATAGAGCTTCAAGAAAATAAAAAAATCCCATTCGTGGACGAGTGGGATCGGAGTGTAATTGGGATGTTTATACTCGCTCCACGCCTATATATGTTGCTAAACGTTGATAAACACTTCACTTTATAAATAAAACCCTTGTGGGTGGCGTCTAGCACACAGATGGATCGGGCTACGGGCACAACCCCACGGTTGGCCGTACCCGGCACCGTGTTTTTTTCTACAAAAAAAATAAAATAAAAAATCAATACTTGACATCAAGATTCTCACGAATGAGAAAAGTCTTATCAATCTTCATTGCTGATTAGCAGGGAAACTAGAACATCAGCAAGATCGAAGACGGGCGCGTTTATTGTTAATTATTTTATATAAAAATAATTAACGCAGGTGTACGTATGCGTGCAGGAAATATAACAGCTAACTCAGGGAGGTAGTTGATATCTACACACGCACATAGGAAATATATCTACCTCCTCGTGTTCAGGTGAGACAGGGTAAGGGGCTTTCCTTTATTCATTAGGACCTAAGGAGCCTCCAAAATAAGAATGTATACAGTTAGACTCTCTCATGGTTCCAGGATAAAAGAGTCACCTTAAATGTTAACATATTGTAAATAAGTCATACTGACCCCATAAGCACTCTTGTCTAGCTCAGCTTCTAGAACATCTCTATCTTGACATCCCCCTCAAGCAAAGTATGGTGTCATTCTACGTTGAGCTTGTTCAGATGCTTTCAAAATTGGAATTTTACCAATCCGTAGGGGAAGAATAACATCCTTCTCTTTGGTAAAATGTATGCCGATGTCAACATGTTTTATCTTTTGTGCTGAACTGGATCATGGACCATATTTATTCCTGATTTATTGTTTCTCAACAACTTAATTCTACCTTTCAGGGTAAGTTTTAACTCACTACGTATACCTTGTATCCATTCTGTCTCACTTTTTCCAGCTGTGAAAGCTCTTAATTTAGCCTCTACACTCGATCATCATATTTTTTTTTGTTTCTTGCTTTTCGACGAACCAGGTTTCTACCTGAAAAGGTACACATCCTTGGGGTTGACCTGCAATCTACTAACGAGCTTACAAAGTTTGTGTCCGTATAGATATTCAAATTTAAACATATCTTAACCCATATCATATAGTATCTCGGTCTTTTGAGATTCTTTCTTGCTTGTGTTGAACACTAACCCATATCTTATAGTGCCCTTTAGCTATCTTAAAATTCCGAAATCAGCTTTCAAATCGATAATAGTGGGTGCATGCATGAATTGATTTATGGTATTCACATTATAAGACACCGGGCCTTGTGTCAGACAAATTAATTAATTAATTAATTAACTAATAAGTCACTTGATAAATTCCTTGCTTGGTTGCCCCAAAATCACCTCCAATCATCAGTTCGTGATTGGCATGTATTGCGGTCTTCATTGGTTGACAGCCTAGATAATATCTTTCTCTTAAAAAATGAAATCCATAATTATTTTCTGATAAAAATAAACCAGATGAAAGATACAAAACTTTTGTACCAAGACAGAATTTGAAAAGACCTATGTATACATATATATGTATATATATAGCCATTTATAAAATTCATCTCTTTTAATATAAGTCCAAACAAATCATAAAATAAATTCTAAGACGGAGAATTAAGTTCATGGTAGATTCCTGGGACAATCTTTGGCCTAATTGTTTTGTCTCTTCATAGCCCGCACCAGTTATAATTTTACTGTCTACATATACTAACACAATGCTATGTAGTCTCTTCCTCGTCTGTCTCTGAAGTAGCCTGTGGTCACAGTTACTCTCTTGATAGTTAAATTGTTTCCTTATTATTCTAGACTAAGATCTTGGTGATTGTTTCATATCGTAGATCATCTTTTTCAATCTCCAAACTTTACCATTTTATTCTTCATCATATCCAGGTGGCATAACTATATATGTTTCGTCCTCTAGTTATCCATCTAAAATGTTTTATACTGAAAACATTATTTTCACAATATTCATCTTCGCCAATGGAGCAAAGGTTTCCAGATATATTATACCATAAATTTATGTATATCCATCAGAAACTAATCTATCTTAAAATATATCAACCTCTCCTCGTAATTTATATTTAATAGTGAATACCCATTTATATTGCACAGGATTTTGTCCTAGGGGTACACTAACAATTTCCCATGTGTTATTTCTTGTTATTGCATCTAATCCATCGTCCATGACTTGTTTCAACCTTTGAATCTTCAAGGCTTGCTTCACATTTTAATGGATGTTCTCTTCACCCAACACAATAAAAAAGGTTGTATCTATTAATGAAGCACCTTTGTAGTGCAAATAATCTTCGAAAAGATATATTTTATCCTTGTACCTTCCCTTTTACCCTTTTACTATGGCTTTAGGAAAGTTTAAATATTTATTTATCTTCTACTATTCCTCCATATTTTTCAATTTTTTTGTTTTCAACATCAGATTCACCTATCTCATTTTAAAGTTCAGTTATTTCTTCTCCTTATGTTGATGACAGTTTGTTGTAGCTTTCATCATTGATGGTATGTAATTTAATATTTTTCCAATCTTTATAATATCATGTCACTCATGGTGCATTACAGAGATCCCAGCAGTTGTAATATTCTCTACATAAGTTCTAATATCCGGATAGTACATAGAGTTTTCTCAAAATTTAGATTTAATAGCATTTCAGTCTTACTTATCCAATCTCACATTAGGTTTAAAAAATGTAAATATTGTCATGGGCTTAAGATTTGTAGGTTTAAAAAATTTAAAAATGTAAAGATTGTTAGGTTAAAAAAATGTAACAGACAATCCAGATATCATGGGCTTCATATTTTTTTCACATTTACATGAGGATAAAATGAACTCATCTGGTTAATTGGAGATTTACTACTCAACGCTAACTAATTAATAACATGAGTAGATTTTAATACAGCTTATCCCCACATATTTTTTAGCATCACTGTCCATAAGTAAGGCCCTTATTTTTAGAATATTCGTTTAGCTGACTGTAAATGCATCATATATTAAGTATGATGTCCTCTATTTTAAAAAACTCCACCCATTTATGATTTGAATAGTTGGCATTATCATTTCAAATGGATTTTATTTTGGCATTGGATTGTTGAAGAACAAAACTATGAAATGATGGGATAATAATTCAAATATGAAATGCTTTTGATGTAAAAAACCCATAATGTGAGAAAATATGAACTAACACTAGAAATCCTGAACGATTATTAAGTGAACCATCAACCGATTTCGGAAAAATAATTGACAAGTCTGAAAGATGAAAGAATTAGAGATTCAACAAGTATTGTTGGATCATTGAGAAGGAATCCATCATAGAAGGTGTAGCTGTACACAAGTCGGGGAAGCTTCAAGCCGAGGAGAGTGTTAAACAAAGGATGAGATAGGTGTGTGATGTGAATCCAGAACTAGTGTGGTTCAGCTCCATCTTTCTGCTGAATCCCCAACCGGACTGGCATGCATCCTTTCTTCTTCTCCTTCTTATGTAGCATTGTCTCTTCCTTTTTCTTCTCCAAAAATAATCGGAAGGATGAAGAGTTATTGTGGTTGTGGAAAATAAGTCAAAATTATAAGAAAAGAAGATGGAGATTGTTATTTCCTGTAGATGATTAAAAACACATAGTTCTGTCATTAGCTTAGTCGGTTGGGAATTCAACGTGGACCAATAGGATTTACCTTTGATAATGGCTAGTAAGAAGTGAACACATACCCTGTATCTTCGTTATGGGATTAGACTGATAGGATTACACATATATAGGATCAAATACAGATGGTCAGAATTACACAAATAGAAACTAATCCAATGATTGGCTTTAATGGTGATATAGTCGTTACGTGTGTTATAATGGCTAGGATTAAGATGTACACGACAACTACTTTGTTGGCTATTCTGAATGTCTAGAGTTTTGGAATTGCATGAGCCCACTAATAAAGCCCTTTTGAGACAGGAAATACCCACTTCTTTTAAGTGTTGAATTTGCAGGTTAAGATACAGTTAATGACATTGCCTTAAAAAATTAGTTGTAGGGCACTTCTTTAGTTATTATTGATGACATCATAGATGAATTGCTCGTCCTTGGTGTTCCAACAAAGGTACCACTAATTCAAGACAATGATATACCCTTCATTATTCTAATGAAACAAACACCACAACCTCAAATATGGAAGTTAAAACTCCAAGGCATTCCAATTAAACACCCTTAAGAAGAACCACTAGAGAAAGAACATCTGCAATTTGGGGTAATTATATTATACATCTCCTTGAAAATGAGGATGATTTTAAGATCATGAAAGGTGATCCTATGAATTTAAGACAATCCATGCAGAATTTTAATTCTCAAAAGTACCATATTACCAAGAGGCCAGGTCCTTGGGTCATTAGGCAATTTTCTACTAAGCATCTCTTTACTCACAGCGACTTCAGGAAGTCATCCTGCACTAAAACGAAAGGCCTCCCTCAAGACAATTTGATCTGACTAAGAGAAGAAGCACAGGATCAAGTTATCTTTTACAATGATTTTCAGTCATGTGTGATCTTCATGATTCTTCAGAATGAGGATGGCATCTTTCCTTCCTCTGCGAGAACAATTAGCTGGATGGCTGGCATGCTGAAATAGAGAAGAAACATGGCCAAGTGTGGATGAAGTGTTGTTCCAGCTGCGTAAAAGGGGTTGAATTTGTAGGGGAAGAAGGTGGATATTGGTTGTTCCATCAATTGTGGAACATTAGTCATTGTGGATGACTTTGGAATGGGTAAGGCTTCCTTTTTTTGTTATTTTTTTCATGCCTAATTGATGGAGATGCCATCAATCATTCGGTGATGCCACAGCCATGACAGCAATCACTTCCCCACAAGCAGTGCCCACGACGACCAACAACAACCACGACATAACTGCCACCCTACACACCACTACACGTTCATATACATGTCAGACTGTGATAACTAAAAAATAGGGGTGAGTCTTGCAATTTTATAATCCCTTATCGTTGTTAATTTTTGCTTATTCAATAAAATTTATAAAACTATAACTTAAGATGTATAGTAATAAGTATGGGTATTATCCAAGGAAAGCTAGTAAGGCATTCAATTGGTGATCTGCTTTAATAATTTGAACCTAATTAGAGTAAATTTAGAAAGATAAAATCTTCAATAAACATCAAACCACCCTAATTAGATTAAGAATTTAGAAAGAGGGGTGAGGAGATGGGAAGAATAGAAGAAGTGAGTAGTTCTAGATTGACTTCTTTGATCCCAATAAAAAGGATCCAAGGGATCAATTAGAGGATTTAAGGAGATTTTGTTTTAGTTTGTTTAGGGGAGTTGGGTATCAAAATTCACTAGCTACTTTATTATAAACACATCTAATTTTTTCAGGAAATTAACATCTTTTTATAATACTTTAATGTGCAAATGGAATAGTTATGTAAATTTCATAATCTCTCCTCTCAATCCCAGTAAGGGCTTGTACATTCCACTCTCCAGGATCTGAATAATCCAACCATACAAATAGAAAGAAGAGGTGGCGACTAGCGAATCCATAAAAAATCATCTCAATCGGACTTCAGGATCAAAAGCTATTAATAAATCAAAAGTGACCAATCTAAGCCATTGGATCAATTTTTAGTTTAACTTTAGATTTTGAAACACGCAGTCATGTGTCGAACTCTCATTGGCCAAAATTTTTAAAAATATTTTGGCATGTTCAGTCTTAGCAGGCCACGTACCCCAGTCCTGAAATCAAATATAGGAAAAAGGTCAAAATAATACTCACAATACATTTCAAATGCACCTAAATGTCCATTGTTCATAGCATCGCCCAATCCAAAGTGGCCATGTCGCCGCCCCGTGCGTGCACTTTACACTGTCGGATTCTTATCCAACAGCTAAGGTTCAACCACGTGGCCACCCGGGATCTATCTCTTGGCATTTTTGCACTCAAGTTCCAAAATATATTCGTGTGCACATATTGATACCGCCTTGAAAATAATTGTGTATATGCCCCTCCAATTTCTCTCTCCTATGTATTTTCCTAAAAAACATTAGACCATTGTGATAAGTTTTGTAAAAACCCTGAAGATATTTTCATTGTATCCTTACTCCTGCAATGGACGACCAAGCGTTGTTTTAAGGGCAGAACTGAAATAAGAATTTATGAAAAACTCCTCCAGCTCTAGAAATTTCTTTCCTTCTAAATATATCATTTTCTATTTAAAAATTCATTTCTTCCTCCCATAAATTCCCAATAAAAAATCCAATAAAAATCTGTAAAATTCTAGAGATTCTGTACTTCATCCCTGCATTAATTAACATGAAAATTAATTTTTAAACCTGCCATTTTCATTTAAATAAAATTATTTTAAGCATAAATTAATTCCATAAAATTCAATAATTATGGAAAATTCAGGAATTACTTTGAAACATTAATTACATGTAAATATATGATAACAAACGTTATTTAAAACCATTTAAATGCTTAAAATTGTGCTAATTTCCTGAATTAAGTTCCAAATTCAGGGTGTTATCAGGATGACGTTAGCGTTGAAATGGCTGCCGCCATCCTTTTACCCCTCCCTGCCCACCTTGTTCCTCTAGATGGATCTATAAGGTCCTAAACTTGAGCTTGCATTAGGTGGTGAAATTTGTTAGAATAAAATTTGCTTTCTTGAACTATTTCTTCCCCCCAATCTCTTAGCTGTTCTTTACGGTAAGAAAAATAACATTAAGGTATTCATAGGAGTCAAAAATAACATTTTGTCCTCAATGTCTCCACGTTAATGGCTATGGGATCCGGCAGACTCATGAAACAAGCAGTAATAGATAGTGATATTCTATTTGGATACTTTGATTCCCTTCCCGAGCATCCTTCAAATAAGAATATTAGGAATGCCTGTTTAAGGGATAGTGAACTATGTATTATGATTTCATCATAATTCACTATCACTGTATGTATTTACGGACTTCGACATCAATACAAATATACATAATCATAATAAATATATAGTGGAACAACAAATATAGAGCAAAACATGGAATGTGTGATTGACGTGTAGCCTTATATATTCCCAGCAGGCTTCTGCACTATCAACTTCCTCGAATTCATTCAGTGAGACTTATTGGCCACCAGATCAGCTCCTCATGTCAATGCTGGTTTATGGATCAAACATTGATGTTAAACATGTCACGTAAGAAATAAAGTTCATACTATCATTCTATAATTTCCTAACAAGTATAGAGTCATTAAGGGTCCAATCGGCACAGAGGAATTAGTGAATAAGCAATATTATATCTAAATTTATTTTTTGGAATATCCTATTTATTTTATAAATTAAATTTAATTTATATTAATAATACTATGAAAATGTAATTCAAAATAACAATTGAAGCCAGAAAATATTAATCGTATTAAACCTTATTTGGTCATATTTTATCAAATAAATGATCACTTTAATATAATTTTATGTTAGAAAAATAATAGTTAATTATATACAAAAATACCTTAGCGCGCTCTTTGTGAGTACTGGGTGATGGTACATGGAGATGGGTGTGAGTAGAGGGAAGTAGATGAAAGAGATAGCATCCTGATTGCGACATAGATGATGGCAGCTATACACATACAAGCGCTAGACTCGAAGCAAGTGATAATAATTTTACCATGGCTGCTGTAATGAAGAAAGAGGCGGATGAGTATAAATGAGGAGAGGAGTAAATGTGTTGTTTGTGAGAATAGAAGCGCAGAAAACTAATGATGATAACTAAGGAAAAATAACGAATATGTGAGTTTGTAAAAGACGAACATTATACTTAATGTATCATCATCTTCCCAATGCGTTGGGTGGTTCGTTTTCTTCAATGTCTTGATCTGAACATCCCTCTTTTAATCAGTCCATCAAGGGGTACAAGAACAGACCTAAACAAGATTTTGAATGAGTAAATCCCTCCACTAATTGTAACTGGGAAAAAGATGCAAGGGTCTTTTCTTACAAGGATGCATGGTTTGTATTTGTAGATCTACAATGTTAGATACAGTTTGGAGCAAATATTTGAAGTACCCTCAAAAGTTCAGCCCGAAAATCCTTGTAGAACATTAGATATCATCCTTTACTCTAGGAGCAATATGAGCGACTAGATCCTCTCACTCATCTAAATTATATAACAAATTGCCAGAGTGGCACACACTTCTAGGACTCACAAAGTCAATAAATCCATTAAAAAGGTTTGAATAAATTAAAACTTATGTTTTATAACTTAGGAAAATATTTTCTTAAAAATTCAAACTTTAGAAAATACCATACAACTGCAAGAAAATCCATAAAAATCACAATATCATAATAAAAACTATAATAGAACATTAACAAAATTAATAAATTAATCTTATATTGATTGACTTATAAATTCATTTTCATTATGAAGTTTGTTGTGAAACATCATAAAATGTCAAAACATTACGTTAGAATATCATAAATTGTAGAAAATTGGAACTTCAGTCTAAAAATGTAATAAATCATTTCAGGCCTTAAGTGGTGGACTTAGGATTATTTCAACGACATTAAAGCCATAAAATACATAAAATGGCTATTGAAAGTTGTATGTTATTTGTAATTATCTCTAGCCGGCCTATGCAAAAGTTATAATTCAGAAACATATTTTCTTCCTGGAGAAATCGCTAAGAAATGCTAGTTTAAATTTATTATACATTCATGTACAGAGCTCCCTATCAAACTATCCTATTATCACTGAAGTGTTAACATGATCCCTGCGTTATATGGTGTAAGCTTAGTCCATATTTAAGCAGCCCCATAGTATCCCAACAGTGGGAGATAAAGAAAAAGGGATATTCGTATCATAATTTTGATGGACTCAAGAGTGCATATGATTCTAAATGATGCGTCAACCAATGCTCATGGTGATTCCATCACCTAATCCCATCTCTTGTGTGTCCCTCATAACTACCTGCCATGCGCCGCCCATGGGCCCAATCGGAGGAGACAGCCTACTTCATGATCATTGTCGACGTTCAGATTAACACAAAACTATAGATCATGGTCATACACGATGGTTTCCTCCTTTTTGAGGATTAACCTTCATGTTGTATTACAGAATCCAACTGATAATTATTAGTGACATGCCCCATAATCAGGTACCAGATATGCAATCTGCATCATGTCGCATACATGCTTACCAAATATATAGTGCACTCTTGCACTGGCTCTCTCTTCTACCTTAGCAATAATCATCTTCGGAAGGATAAGGAAGCCACTACGTGTCCTGGATATGGGCAGGAGGTACCAGGGGTCCATGATATTTATAATTACTCCACATATAAGAAACGTCTAAATCACTAATGCTAAACATAGGTCAAACCCCCTTAGGTGGCATCAACAATACATCTGGATCAGCTTAGATGCCAACCTTGGGGTTAATCTCTCCCACCATCATGTCGTTCCCACCTAAGGGAAACGTTTACTGGTCGTTAGGCTAGCTATGAGCTTCATAATATCCTGAAAAACATTTTTTTTTTCAAAATTTTCCTGAAGGATTTACAAAACTCTGACCAATATGAGTTAAATTGTAACGTATATTAATCACAGCTTTTCTTTTATGGAAATTGAAAACCTCTTTCCAAAGGATGTTCTCTTGAATTTCTCCATCGTTTCATGCATTTTAACAGATATGACATCTTTATGGTGTACCATATGAACTGGACTAACACATGAACTATCAAAAATACCAGATTTATGACAGATCATCAATATTTGGCCTATGAGGGTTCTCTTGGTAAAGCTTAGACTGTTATTCTTCAATAAATATCATGTAATACCACCTTGGCCAAATTTGAAATTAAACTTTATACTTTTGCCGAATTTAACAATGTTTGTCCCAAATTTCTCTTTAACTATCATAAAAACAGCAGTTGCTTTTTCCATTTCTTAATGCATTTTTTGAAGCCAGATGAAGGACCCAAATAATAATTAAATGGCTAATTTTTCCAAGCACATCAATATCTGCCAAAACACGGTTCCTAATTCTCACAATACATCATTTAATCCTGCATGTAGCTGTCCTACAAATACATTACCTAGTAATAGATTCATGCATATATATTACGACTCAATGCATGATACTCGGGCTTTTTAGTGAATGCAATAGCAATTTAGGTATTATAGGGAATTTTGGTCAGGTATCAATCACGGTTCTACATGATCTCCTTTTCATTACAAAGGCGAATTCAGATAAATACATTTTATGGTTAAGTTAACACCGACCATATATAAATGGTGCATGATTACATGAAATTAAATAAATAAAATTTTACTTTTATAATTATTTTTTTACAACAAATTTTTTGATTCTTCCTAGGATTATTTACCATTTAAAGACAGAATGAAAAAAATATAATTTATTTTCCTAAGTTCAATTTTTTATTTTATTGATTTTTTAGACTAACCCCACTCCACTCCTTGAGACAAGGGGAATTCTCACATCGTCTTGGAATTTTATTTTGAGAAAAACAGGACTTAGATATATAAAATTGAGACTTTGAGGTATAAAAAGGATGAAAGTAGAAATCTAAACCACAGAAGAGATAATAAAAAGGAGTCCCAATACACAAGAAGCCCATTTTGGAAGCCCATTCAAACCTCCTCAAAGACCTAGTCAATAAAAGGGAATACTCGTGGAAGTGACCCAGAAATTGAAGTTGAAAGGTCTATTTTTAAATCGGAGGAAGGCACGTGGGTCCAGGCTAGAAATTAAGAAAACATAACCCTCCAATCACTTGAGGTTAGATCTAGTGGCTGGGAGAGTTAGGACACTTCTATCTATTCTCTTCTCCCTCTCTTTGTATCTCATCTTGGATATCTTCCCTTAACATACTTTTAGAGGCCTAGTGCTTCAAATTTCTTTAATTCATTCTTAATTTAAAAACTTTTAGGGGAGAGAGTACAAGGGTGATGAAGATTCTTGTAGAAAAACCACCAATTCATGCTTGGGAAAGTGACAACAAGGTTCATGTGGTATCCTGGATATTTGATTTGAGGTTTTTCTCAACATTTCGTCCCAATAAATATTTCATCGATAGCCCAATATTTAAGCTTTCTAACGCATCAAACATCATATAAAATGTCCTCCTATAGCAAAAGTTACAATATTTTCAGTCTACTACCCACCTGATGTACTTTCGCAGCCCACAAACTAGGGCGGAAGGTTTTCTTCAACAGCCAAGCCTATTTCTTGGCCTAAAAGTTCTGCCAAAACTCCTTTTTAAAAAACACATTTCACTAATTGAATTTACTAAAAAAAAGTATGCATTCCATTTATTTAAAATAGTCTTGACTAGTTTTCTATTCATTTTATTGATTTTCCTATATAGAAAATACTAAAAAATCCATAAAAAATATAAATCAGCTATAACAATTATTTTTAAATATACATATAATTTAATTTACTCTCTCATTACGTGATCATTTAAAATTCTATTCTTACCCTATTCTACGTGAAAAAAATATTTTAAAAATTGTTGTATAAATCATTGCCTTAAAATGACTAATTTAAGCCAAATTCTAGTTTTATGGGTACATGTTTTAAAAGATATTCAATACAAATCAGAAACATTTATCCTTTAAGATCTTTAATCCTTTTTTCCTTCATCTTTAATCCTATTGTTAAACTACTATGAATAGTGATAGAAGGTGACGGTGAGGCTATTTCTTCTGAAATTGAAGCACGCCCTCTTCTTCCAACTGATTTATTTCCTAATTTTGTTTTCTTCAACTTAAAGGTTCTTCCCTTTTGTTAATATATAAGTTGTAAAAATGTATCATTTGTGTTCATAAAATTCTGACCCTTTGTGTATAAATTTATAATCATTATCATCATAATTAATACGCGACACATAATTCGCCTTTTCAACTATCTGAAGAGGATATTAACCTTTAGTACTTATTTTGATTTTCCTATTTATCATTTGTTCTGATCACAATTATTTGTTCCTCTTCTCGTTGATATAGTCGTGTGTTCTTCATGATCTCCTCCATCATGTCTCTCAGCCTCTCCATTTAATATAATGGCACGAAGAGTAGGAATTTCTGTAGGCTAATTGTTAGGCGGACAAAGATGCAAAAAATGATAATAAGATTAACCTTAATACTACAGTTTCCATTGAGGTTGAGACACTTTTATGTGTTTGGAAAAAACATGGGACCACGATTTTTGTTCAAACTTATGGAACCTTATTTGTTTGTTCAGATTTAGATCTAGAATTCTCAGGAGTATTTTTGCTTTTTTCTGGCCTATATAAGTTTATAAAAAATGGAAAAACTTCTGATGTAAGAAAACCTGCCGGGATCGAGCAGCTCGGATTACACCACAAGGAGTGGAAGGTAGTGTAGTGAAACGGCAACACGAGGCGGACGCTTCGATAGTGGTGGTGGAGTGGATCCGGCTTCAATCTGCTATCGGTCGACAAAGATAGGCGTCGGCGGTGCGGAGCGCAGCTGTATATCCTGCTGTGGCATGTATCTCACAGCGGTAAACTAGCGATGGCGTGCCATCCAACGATCATCTCCCCTGAAGCTTTGCTAGGAGACCAGCGTGGCGGGTATGTGACGGTGGATGGTGCAGGGGCATGAGGTGGCTGCATGTGACAGACGGCGCAGCGGCATGAGGGGACTGCATGTGACGGATGGCACAGCGGCATGAGGTGGCTGCATGTGACGGACGGAGCAGGGGCATGAGACGGCTGCATGTGACGGACGGTGACGGCGACGGTAAGGCATCGGGGGCGGGCATCCTGGCTAGGGCGCCAGCAGTGGTCACTAGGCGCTGGAGTTGGCGGCGACAACGGCAGTGGAGGTCGGGCGTCTCAGCTGCTGCCGCAGCGACGTACTCCTGGGGTCTCTCTTTCGAGAGACGGAATTAGGGACGCCGGCGGCATCACAGCAGCCGTGCGATCACGTGTTGTTAATGCGAGTTCCGATGGACGACAGTGCAACGGTGGCGGCAAGCATAGTGACGAGGACGGTAGCGGCGCAGCGTTGCGCGTTGAAGGGCTCAGGGACAAGCGCCGTGACGATGATGACCAACACACAACTACGCACAGTGACAGACTCAAAGGCGAGCGTAGTATCGAGGATGTCCGTCGAGGGCAGTGGGTGGCAGCCTAGTCGGCGGCGTGTAGTGTGCAGGAAAGGCGGCAGCGTGGGTGACGGCTCTGTGCGAGGGCGGCTGCCCAGTGCGAGGGCGGCTGCCCAGTGCGAGGGCGGCTGCCCAGTGCGAGGGCGGCAGTCCCGTGCGAGGGCGACTGCACAGTGTGACGGTGGCGGCCCTGTGCGAGGGTGGCTTTTCCCGTGCGAGGGCGGCTGCCCCGCTCAAGGGTGGCGACCCGGTGCGAGGGTGGCTGGCCTGTGCGAGGGCGTCGGCCCGGTGCGAGGGCGCCGGCCCAGTGCGAGGGCGGCTGCCCCGCGCGGGGGCAGTTGCCCTGTGCGAGGGCGACAACCCCATGCGAGGGCGGTTGCGACCACTCCGGCAGCTGCGGCCACTACTCTGGCGGCTACAGCCGCTGGTCGCGGCTACGGCCGCTGCTCGCGGCTGCGGCCCCTACTCGTTGCGACGGTCGCGGGTCAGGGAGCTGCCGCCGCGGGGCTACGGCTACTGCTCTCGCCGACGGCCACGGCTCGCGTCTACGGCCTCTACCTACAGTGGTGGCCGCGGGTGAGGCGGCTGCACCCGTAGGGCTGCGGCCACTGCTCTCACGGCTAAGGCCACGGCTGATGGCTACGGCCGCTACTCATAGTAGCGACCGCGGGTCAGGCGGCTGCGACCGTAGGGCTGTGGCCACTGCTCGTGGCTGCGGCCGTGCCAATCGGCTACGGCCGCTACTCATAGTGGCGGCCGCGGGTCAGGCAGCTAAGGCCTCACTGCTACGGCCACTACTCGCGGCTGCGGCCGCGGCTCACAGCCTGGGCCACTGATGGCGTGCCAAAGCCGTGGGCGACGGCGTGGCATTGGTGGTGGCGGTAGCGGTGGAGAGGGCGGCGCCGGCGAAGATGATGGCTGTGGAGATGGCAGCAGCGGTGCTCCGGCGAACTCTACAATGAAGCCCTAGCTCTCCCCTCTCCCACGGGCAATTTTTAGAATAACCAGAACTTTAAAATAACTCAAACAAACTCAAAAAAAAACTCGTAAACTAAACCAAAGATCACAAAGGACTGCATTTTTGACAATTCTTTTTTCCACGGCTCTCACAAGGACAGAACGGGTTCTCCTTTTCTGAAAATTCAAGAAGACTCTCTTTCTTAAGATGTACACCCCTCCCCTCTTATAGGGGAAACATGGGCCTCCTTCAATAGAAAAGGAAAAGAAGGCCCAAAAGTTTCAAGGGAGGGCCCAATAAGGAGAAAAGAAAACAGATACAAGAGAACACAGAAGAAAACATTGACGATATGTGATAAGTCGAAAACAGGGGTAAAAACTATGCAATTTTTAGCCCTTGTCGTTGTGGATTTTGGCTTATGCAATAAAATTTATAAGAACTCCACTTAAGGCGTATAGTGATAAGTACGAGTGTCGTCCAAGGGAAGCTAGTAAGGAATTCGATTTGGTGATTGTATTGGTCGTTTCACTCTGATTAAACTGAATTTGATCTTCAATGAGGATCAAGTCACCCTAATTAGATGAGAATTTAGAAAGGGGGTAAAAGAGTTGAGATGAATAGAAGAAATATGGAGCTCTAAATTGGCTTCTTTGATCCTAATAAAAGGATCCAAGAGGTCAATTAGAGAGGTTAAAAGGGAATTTTTAATTTGAGTTTGGTTTGTTTTTGCAACTTTGATAATTCAGAACTGAAATGGGGGTAATTTAATCTCCTAAGAATTATAACTAATTTTTTAGAGTTTTTCTTTGGAATGCAGTTGAATGCTTAGTTGAATCCCTCAAATTCTCCTCTCAATCCTAATCAGGGCTTGTATATGCCGCTCAAGCCAAGCGATTTAGAATTTCAGATCAAAACCAAGAAGAAGAAACAAGAAATTGAACTAATCTCTTTCAAAATGCACAAATCCAAATACAATCAAGGAAAAAGTACCAGATAACTTGATCCAGGGTGGGACTCCTCTGTGTCTTGCAGCTGTGATAGAGAACCATCCAGAATAAGCTCCCCCTCTCGAAATTTAGCTTTTATACTTAGGTTATATGGTAAAAATCACCATTTTACCCCCATTTAGTACTTAATGTTTATATATCAATGTAGGCTGGATCTGAATGATCCAACCGTACAGATAGAAAGAGGGGATCAAGAAGAACAAATCCTTAAAAACATCATCTCAATCGGACTTCAAGATCAAAAGTTATTAATAAATCAATTTTAAACTAATTTAATCCATTGGATTTAGAATTTATTTATTTATTAATTTCGTTTTTAAACACGCAATGACGTGACGCTCTCTCATTGGCTGGCGCATTTTGAATCCTCCTTTTTGCATATATGCACCCATTGGCTGGCGCATTTTGACGCTCTCTCATTGGCTGGCTGACGCTCTCTCATTGGACGCCGCCCAAAACTAATTGCGTATATGCACCTAGCGCACTCTCTCTCCTCCGATTTCTCCTAAAAACATTAAAAATATATATTAAAAATTTCAATAAAACCCTGGAAAATTTTAAATTGGATCTTTACGCCTGTAGTGGCGACCGAGAGCTGTTTTCAGGGTCTTTTTGCAACGAAAGTTCGCAATAATGCCCTTGAAAGTTCGAAAAGAATAAAAATACTTTTTTTTCTATTATAAATATTCTTTTTTTCCTTGAAATAAATACATTTCCTCCTCAAATAAATCTCATAAAAATCCTAAAAATTCTTTAAAAATTCTAGAAAATTCACTGATTCATTCCCATGCTGATAAATGTCGAAATAAAATATTAAATATGCCATTTTCATTCAAAAATAATTATTTCGAGCTCCAATAAATCCTTTAAAATTCATAGAATTAACAGAAAATTAGGAAAAAATCAGGAATCACTTGAAAACACTATTTTCATGTAAATATATGATAACAACCCCATTTTAAGCGCTTTAAATGCATAAAATTGTGCTAATAACATGAAATAAAGACAGAAATTAGGGTGTTATCAATATGCTTGTAAGGCTGGATGGTCCCCCATCAGCTTAATTATTACAATCTAAGTGAATGAATATAATTTAAAAAACTGTATAAATCATACTTGTTTAATATATTTTTGTATATTTTTTAAATTTATTAAGTAAATCAAAAAATAAAGGATGTTAAAAATACATTCCCTAGGGCTCTAGCAGAAGGAAACATTTAAGAGTGTGATTAGGGTGTGTGTTGGTTCGCAAAGAGCAGCAACAAGCAAGGCTCCGTTGATCTCAGCATTGTGGAACAGTGCGACTGACTTGTCGACTTATGCATATTTTTCATTCTTCAAAGATCAACAGTTCTATCAAGTTGTTTCACTCAATCTAATATTCTTTACACAGACTTGAACTTATAAATTTTGGCCCGATAGGCCACAACGAAGAGTTCAAACAAATTGAGGGATTCTAATTTCTTAGCTAGAGACCATTGTTGTGGGTACTTCTTTAATCGTTCTCAACCTTCATTAAAAGAAGCAACATGCATTTGGGAGGTATTTCAAATATGTTTTCAATAGGGATTCTTTTCTTAAAGAATGATTATCCTTAGTCTGTATTTTTCCTCTTTTCCTAAATTCAACGAATAAAAAAGGAATATCCTAAAAAGAACTGCCAATATGAAAGGCATCTCAAAAAGCAAGTGGTTAATGAATAGACATATTATATGAAATAAAAATCGAATTAATTAAAGTGTTATCACTTTTAAATTACTCCTTCTTGCCGCTCTTTGTTAGGTTTCATGGTTTTCTTTCTACCGTGTAAAGATGGAGATACTACTTTATGATGAGCCATTTCTTTAATTTATTCTTAAAACTTTTTCTTGCGATCAGGTCCCTGAACATAATCCAAAAAGAGATCATTGTTTTTTCGTTAGTGGAGTAACAGTGGGAGGGGTGGGAGTGGGTCAGTCAGTTACCAATCTGAGTTGACTTGGAAGAGACCTAATCAACCAGTGGGAAAACATTGTCCACATCAGTAGTGTTTGTTGTAGAAAAAAATGATTGATGCTGTCGAGCAATGAGTTTGACAGCAGCATACTGTGCTCAGTTTGGTTGATCATGTTTACTATATCATGCGGTCAAATCTCAAGCTATGTCTCTTGCTCGAATCTAAGGCGTGCCAGCCATAGTGCTTGGTTTAAAACACTAAGCAGCCTTAATCTCTTGCAGCCATAGTCTTTGGCATTGTTGACGATCACATAGAGGGGGGTTAGAGGAGAGCTTGGGGACGTAGCCCCGTCGAGGAATAGGGTCATTGCATTGATATCATAAAAAGGTTACATTGTAGTTGGGACAATTACATGAGAGAAGGCGATGGGTGATACAACAGAACGAGACCAGACGCATCGCTCCACGGCAATGTCACCTCTCCGCCTCAAGTCTAGCGCTCCGGGCGCGTGTGCCCACTCTACCGCTACACATGTGCCTCAGGTTGGGAGTCGCGCGCCTCGTTCAGGGCAATCACACACACCACCAGCACCCTTGCTCGACACCTATTGCACACAGCCTGCATGACGCCGCTGCATTCGACCCCTCAAGCCAAGCTCTATGTGCACGGCACTACCTGCGGGGACGTTGCGCAACCAATGTTGCCTCGGCACTCGATGTGCGCAACTTGTACTAGTCTCGTGCCACAATGTATCCCAACCCTGTGCCTCACACACGCAATGCACACGCTACCGGCACGGTCGCTGCGAGGCACCCCACACAACTCCACGCACTACACGCGTGGCACGCTTCTTGGCTTCCCCGTCCTGCTCTTGTGTGCAGCACTTCTCTCTCTTGCGCGGTGCTTGGCATTGGCGCGGAGCGTAGGTGCCTGGTGCTGGTGCGCAGCGCTTGGCGTGCGCGCGCTCATGCCTGTTGACACACACGCCCAACACACACGGACTCCACTTGATCGGTTCCGCGTAGGCACGAACCGAGACGCACATCGTCTATAGTGTAGGACCACATACAGGGGCTTTGGCCTGAAAGATCAGGTTGGGCATCGCTACCTTTAGTGCATATAGTAGTAAATATGACTCAGTCCTTAAATGCTGTGAGCCTCGCATGAACACGCCATCTGAATAAGAACGCAGGCCTCTAGGCAGGGAAAGATGCCTAGTAAGGGGCCTCGCATATGCAAACATGTTTAACTTAACATGGTACTGATTCTTCAATCATATTTAATCAAAACTTATTGTTTAGAAAAAAGAAGATTTACAACTCGGTACTACTAACTAGGGGGTCAAATTTTGAGCGCCACACAAGAGAAAAGGAACAACCGTTCTATGTTTCGGGTCAGTGCCAAATATTCATATGATTGTTTTTAATGGGTCACATGCAGATTCTAGCATTATCATTTGTTCCTCTTGAATGGTACGTAGAAGTAAGAAATCTGCATCAGATTATAAATAATTTGTAGGGCTTCATTAAAATGGGTAGTTCTATCATGTTTCTTTCATATTGTCCTGATATTAGTGGTAAAAATGGATTCGCTAAGAAGAACACGTGGCATCCTCCCTCCGGAGCTATCAACGGGTTGCGACGTCATAGAATCAATCAGCTCTTAGTTCAATCGCAGATACAAATATGATGTTAGTGGAGAAACAAGGCCATGCAAGAGACGAGGAGCTGTAATGGAGGCAGTGTTTCATAAAAACAACCTTAGAATTGGTTGCAAGTTGCAACATATGTTGGGGATCAGTCGACTTCAAAAATCATTTTCGGGTTTGTTAGGTGAAAAAAAACTGAGATTCACCAGGTATTGTTGGACCATTGACATTGATTTACAGTTTTTCTAGTTAATAGAGATAGAGAAAATGTGTTGAGAATCTTGAACCTTTGAAAAGGATTGAGATAGAGAGGAGTAGAAACAAAGAGTGATAGCACAAAAGAGAAAGAAGACGAAAGATAACACAACAAGTAGTTGAAGATCGTTATATTTGCCTCAATAATTAAAGTTTCCATTCGGTTGATCTATATATTATGTATAAAATGATAAAATTGTATATTGCCGTTCTTGAAGAAATATCCATTGTAATGGTTTACAATGAATATATTTCATTTAAACACAGATCTAATCTGAGACATTTTAACTAAATGGGTGCACCGATCATGACCGTTGATCAGTGTCGTAGACCCATTACAATCCTAGTTGTTATAGTCATATCTATTATTTAATTCTAGCCTATATTTAATCCTATTTTATGTTGGAATCTCCATTTAATCCCAAACATCTAAGCCTCTAAGAAGTATAGCATATGTATTAATTTTATTATCTAATCTTGGTTAGACCCTAGCTGGAAGTCGGCAAGTTTGAGACTCCCTCTTCAACAAACCGAAGATTTAACTCATTTTGTTGTGGGTGGGAGATCAACCCCTTCTAACGAAGAGGGAGAATAAGGTAGAGAAAGCGGCACACAGGCCATGGCGAGAGCAAAGAGAAGGATGATGACAGGGCTCCAAGTCGATGATCCAATCGACGAGGGGACAAGGAATAACAAGTCCGCCATATAAGGTGTAGTTGTACTGGAATCCGGGGGGCGTCAAGTCGACGAGGGAATTGAACAGTGGATGAGAATGGTTGATAAGCCTAAAAATGTGTGACCTTTGGACTTATAAAATAAATTTTATATATACCCTTAATCACTAAGTATAGAATATAGAGCAAGCAAGGGGTCGAGTTTTTACCCAATTTTAATCAATTAATTCAATGATGAATTAATTTTTGCACTTAATAAATCTGAATTATACTTAATAATGTTTCTAACTAATCAAAATCAAGTAAAAAAGACTTAATTTTGATTATTAATATTTCGGTCTACAATGTCAAGATAGAATTATTTCAACTATAAGATCAGATTAATTCAGATTATTACTTTCCAAACTATTATACAATTTTAAGACAATTTTTATGAATTAAAATTAGGAATTAAATAATAAAGAGAGGGATTTTTAAATTGGGCTTTTTTATGGATGAATTTTTATTCAAATTTTATTTTTAGGTTTTTGATATATTACATTAAATTTCCATACAATAAAGATCGAAATCTAGAGAGAGAAACTAGACAAATTATCCTAGAGAGAGAAAGTGAAGAATTTCGGGAAAGGATGAAATCCGACCCAAAATTAAAAATCTAATAATCCAGAAATTTTCTAAATTGATGTACAATTAAAGATCGAAAATCATATCTTGAATCAGAATCAAAATTCAGTGCTAATTTCATTCAAAACCCACTTCTAGGGCATGTACATTTCGCCCATGCCTTGGCGTTTTAGAGTCATCCAAGGAGAAGATTGAAATACAAATCAGAAACTTACGACTTTTAGTGCAGAATCAAGAAATGTCGACTTCCAAAGCATCCCTTGTGTCCTTCCTAGCCAAATCCTTGGAGAGAGCTTCAAAAAGTGAATTTCCCCCTTTTCCAGACCTCTATTTAAAAAGCCAATCATCAGGATTGTAGAGGGAGAAAGGATGAACCTACCCTCACAATTTCAGTCCCATCAGACATCTATCAAAATATCGTCATTTTACTGTCGATTAATCTAGGCCATTGGATCATCTTGTTATTTTAAAAAGATCGATTTTTCTTATTCGCTGACGCATTGTTTCTCGTTTTCCACCATCTCAGATCGCGTTCTGACACATAGTTGTCCGCGTCCACCACCCGCAATGATTGGAAAATGACTCCTGTATTTAAACATCTAAAAAATGTCACATCACCCGTCAGCGCCGTTTAAAACATAATTATAAAAATGGTAAGCTTACCGCCTCTTATTTACGTTTTTCGGCGTTGATTTCTGCATGCAATTACTGCACGCGGCGAATCGATGCCGTAAAACGTCAATTTCTTAAAAAAGTGTCGCGTAGCTCGTGCATTGAATGCACGTGCTAACGACTTAAAAAAAATATAAGCCGTGCACGTGCGTGTCGGTTGCCACATCCATTAAATGTGCACGGCAAATTCGACGCCACATGCATGCTGAATGCTGATTCATTTGTCAGTTAGTGTGTACGTTAAATGTATGCGCTAACAACTGAAAAACATTTTTTATCTTTTTTTCTTTTGTTCCTTTTCGCGCCATGTATGACCTAATGATTGGCTTGTTATGGCGTCACGATTTGCGATGCTACAATGGGCTAATAATCCTCATTTTCTTGCTCTCTGTTCTTATATAAATAAAATACCTCTATTTATTCACATGAATTTCTGGCAAATGACGTAGATGCCCCTTAAGAACATGCCAATTAATTAAACATGTATTTTTAAAGTATATAAAAATCATTTATTGGCTATATAATGCTCAAAAAATTATACACAAATATGGAAAAATTCCAGAAAAATTAAGAAACCCCTTCCCAACCTTTAGCCAGGTGTTTATGGCACTGTAAAAAATATTTCTTCACTGAAATGAGGTTAAATTTCATGTAAAAAATGCTAAAAAAATTATAATAATAGTAAAATCAAAGTGTAAGTGATTTATCTTCATTTTAATATGATAACATGCAAATATAGTCATTAAAACACATAAATATAATGTAAAATTCATTAATTAATCATGGTAATTTGGAAGTTATTAATGGTGCGTGATGAGAATGCAGAACTCGTGGGGGCCCCGTTGTCCTTCTAGTGAATCTCCACCAGGACTGGCACGCACCCATTCTTCGCCTTTTCCTTCTTCTTTAGCACAGTCTCTTCGTTCCTTCCGTACATCGTGCAGAATATCAGTTCACTGGCTAGATGGTCTAGAGAAGAAACAGGCCCAAGTATGAACGATGAGTTATTCAAGTTGTAGAAGAAGGGTCGAGTTTATAGTGGAAAAAGATGGAAATATGTTGTTCGCACCAAATGTGGGATTCTGCTCAATAAGGAGGACTTTCGAACGGTTATTGTTTCTGTTCTCTGTTAGTCTCTAGCCAACCCACTCCTATCGGCCAATAGATTTGGAGGGTTTTAGACACAGAGGGTTCTCGGCTATTTGACGAATTATTGACGACGAGGAGGGGGAGCAGTTGCCCCGGTAGTTGGTTTTGATTCATGTGGCAAGTCATTGGAACGGTGTAATTTTGAACAAGTCCTTCAAACAAGAAAGAGAGAGAGAGTAATAGGACGGCAGCGAGAAAGAGAGAGGGAGCGAGAGCAACATAGAGCGAGAGAGCGAGAGAGAGTGAGTGTGAGAGAGAGAGAGCGAGAGAAAGATGGCGAGTGAAAGAGAGAGAGAAGGATCGCGAGAAGCAGAGAGAAAGAGAGCGAGCAAAAGATAGACGGTAGGAGAGATGGAAGCAAAACGGGGGGGAGAGCGAAAGGCAAGAAAGGGGGTGTGAGTAATAGGAAAAAACTAGAGAGAGGGTGAGAACAAAAAACTGGAAGAGAATGGAACAAAGAGAAGGAGCAAAAGGGAGAGTGAATAAATTAAACCGGTTGAGAGTACAAGAGAAAAACATAGAAAGGGAGCGAGAGCAATAGAGTGTGATAGAGAGAGAGAGTGAGAAACAGGTATAGAAAGAGAGTGCAAGCCAGCAATGGAGTTCGACTATTGTTTTTGTCGACAACTGATGCTCGCCCCATTGACAATGGCTTATGTGTACATTAACCATGATTATCGCAGTCGTCCTCTTGTCATTGATGTCGAAAACACTGATTCTGATTTAGTAATGAGGGTGACCACCCCCATCGACAATGACTGTCATAATCCTCATTAGTGGCCCTCGTTGTCCATGTCAACAACATAGGTCATCCTGGTCGTGAACAACTCTATGCTCTCATTTGCCCGTGCAGTACAGCAAAGAGTACAAAATTAACCTTTTTTCTTTTCAAAGTAGAGCAGGAGGACAGATGACGTTTCATCATCAGTCCTTTAAAAAAACGTGATCCCTCATCATGTGGAGCGATGAAAGATAATTGATTGGAGGGCTATATGCATACGTCATTTGCCATCAGTCATTTGTGACAAACGATGCGGACGATAATGATGAACTAAAAGTTGCGGATCACGGATTACTTTTTTCAATTTATATAATATATTAATCAAACTCTAAAATGAGGAGAAGGTAACTCGATGGCAAGAAGGTAAGCCGCCGATTAATTTGATGCTGAGGGATGACAGAGATCAAGATCTCGTGCCGAGAGCTAACAATTTCTACCGCAAGACCAACGCCGGGGCTGTAAATGTCACTCGCAGAAGAGGAAGAAGAGGAAGAAGTGTGGGAATACAGAAGATGGAGAGAAGATGAGAAGAGGGCCAACGCCAATGTAGATGGTGTTTCTTCTCTGTTAAATCAATCATAATAAAGGACAGGTGAGTTAGTATTTATAGGGTAGATCATAACGGGAAATTTAAAGTTTTTAGGCAATTACAGATCTAGATATATAACTGCCATTCCAGTGATAGCTGTTAGAACTGCCGTCCTAATATTCTCAGTTTCTCTTTAACCCCCCGCATTCTCGTTGGCGATTGAGGAGATGTTGAGCTTGGAACGCAACTCCCAAAATCTTGGTTTTGATAGTGGCTTGGTCAAAATATTTTCTAGTTGTCCAGAGCTTGTGATGAATTTGATGTCGAGTAGATTCGCTGCAACTTGTTCTCCAACAAAATGAAAATCAATCTCAATATGATTCATTCGTGCATGAAAGTTTGGATTTTTTGTCAAATAAGTGGCTCCGATGTTATCACACGAGAGTGTAGGAATAGATGAAGGAATAATGCAAAGTTCTTTAAGAAGATAATTTATCCACATAACTTTAGATGCAACAGTAGCTAAGGATTTATACTCTGCTTCTTTACTAGATCTGGCTACGGTTGACTATTTCTTTGAGCTCCACGATATTAAAATTTTACCTAGAAAAACTAAGTATCCACTAGTAGATCTTCTATCAACTCGATTACCTGTCTAGTCTTCATCACTGTATGCATTTATAGACAAAGTCGGATCAATATAATAAATAAGACCTGATGTAATACTACCTTTGAGATAGTGAAGTAAATGTTTTAAAGTTCTCCAATCATCACCAGATAGTTTATGCATTTTCTGACATGCTTTGTTAACTGCAAAAGCAATTTCAGGACGAGTTAAACTTAGATATTGTAGACTGCCATTTAAGCTTCTATAAGTATAATCATCTAATGAGTCAGTAGGAGTAGATGAAATAGATGATTGACTTAAAGGGCAGGGACTAGTTAATGGTTTGCTATTTTCAAGATTAGCTTTCTTTAATAGACTATAAATATATGTAGATTGTGAAAGTAAAAAAACATGATGAAGTGATATAAGCTCCATTCCAAGAAAGAAATGTGCAGGACCAAGGTCCTTTATTGCCAAACATGATTGAAGATTATTAAGAAATTTATTAATAATTAAATGATCAGCACAAACAATTAAAATATCATCAACATATATAAGAATAAAAAATAAAGAAGTATCTTTTTTTGAACCTAAATAACCAAAACTAGTAAGGAAAGATGTAAGTTTAGTAAACCAAGCTCTTGGTGCTTGTTTTAAACCATAAATTGGTTTTTTTAAGTTTACAAATATGTGTGTTTAAAGCATGGAGGTTGCTCCATATATATTGTTTCTGATAGATTACCATGTAAGAAAGCATTTGATACATTTAATTGACATATTTTCCATTGTTTACTAATAGCAATTGATAAAAGTAATCCAATATTAGTATTTTTAATAACAGGACTAATATTTTCAAAATAGTCAAAACCTTGATGCTGATTGTTGCCTCTAGCTACTCGATGAGCTTTAAAACGATCTATTTCACCAGAAGAGTTGTATTTGAGTTTATAAACCCAATTACAACCTAAAATGTTAAAATTAGGTTTCAAAAGAACTATATACCAAGTGTCATTGTTAATAAGTGCCTTGTATTCTTTTTCCATAGCTTGCATCCAACTTTTCTCGTTAGATGGTATACAAAAAGAAGCAGGTTCTACAGAAGTTGCAATAGTTGTATGAAAAAAACTGGGAAGAGGATGTTTAATAGGTATATTTTATGTGGGAAATTGTGTAGGTTGAGAAATCTGAACCAAAAAGGACGATGGAGAATAATTTGTATCTGTTTTCAAATAAATATCTGATAAAAATTTAAATTTTAGAATAACACCTGGTTCTGGTGTCTTATCTAAAGTTGAAGCCAACACCTCATCAACACAAAGCGTTTTGGATTCGCCTGAATTATCTGAAATAGGATAATTCGAATATTGGAATTTTTTGTTAATAGTAGAACATGAAGTGGTGGAATGATCAAAACTTGATGAAGAAACCAGAGGTGAATGATCTAGATTATTAGAACAGTGAGTATCTTCTGCAGATTGAGATGTTGCTAAAAAATGTAGAGGAATATGATAATAATCTTTAGATGGTCTTGTACCAAGAATACCGGGCATTGCTGTGTTGCCTCCAGTATTTGAGAATGGAAATATATTTTCATAAAAATAACATGAAGAGATATAAAAAACTTACCTGTGTCTATTGAGAGGCATCGATATCCAAAATGATGAGCATTATATCCCATGAACGCACATTTCTCAGATCTGTCATCTAATTTATGTTTGGAGTATGGATTTAAATATGGAATACAAAGACACCCAAAGGTTCGTAACCAGAAATAGTTAGGAGAAGTTTTTTAATAAGACTTCAAAAAGAGACTTGTTTTGTAAAATGGGTGTAGCCATTCTATTTATGAGAAAAGTGCTCTTGAGACGGCTTCATCCCAAAATTTCTTGGGCATACTAGCTTGATGAAGTAAGGGTAACTCTGTTTCAACAATATGCCAATGTTTTCTCTGAGCTGTACCATTTTGTTCAGGTGTATGTGGGCAGAAAATTCTATGAATGATTCCACTTTGCTTAAAAAGAGATTGAAGGGCTTGAAATTCACCACCATCATCTGACTGAAAGTATTTAATTTTATGAGAAAAATGATTTTCAACATTCTTTTGAAATTCAATAAACGTAGATAGAACATTTGATTTTATTTTATGTGGATATAACCATGTAAATTTACTAAAATCATCAATGAAAACAACATAATAAAGATAACCAGAGTGTGATTGAATGGGCAATGGCCCCCATAAATCTGAATGAATAATTTCTAAAGGAGTTTGTGAGTAATGATTAGTAGAGATAAAAGGAAGCTTATGAGCTTTACTAACACAACATGCTTCACACATATAATGTTTTCTAATATGAGAAACAGGAAGGCCAAATTTGTTTATTATAAGCTGTAAAATTCGAAAATGAGGATGACCAAGTCTAGAATGCCAAATATCAGCTGAAGCTTTCTTTCCAAGATGAGCTTGATGATGGATTGAACTTCAAGATTTGAGGCAGTAGAGTCCATCTTTAATTATGCCTTTGTGGAGGATCCTGTGTATTTTATTTTCCTTCACAAGACAATATCAGACATGAAACTCAACATATACGTCATTATCTAAAGTTAAATTTTTGAATTGAAAGTAAACATGAAGAACATCTTTTAAATATAAATTCTTATGATGTGGGACAATTTTAGAAGAACCAATTGGTAGAATGTTCAAACCTGAGCCATTACCGACTTGAAGTGGATCATGCCAAAGATAGCTGGTGGATTGTTGTATCATGTTCAAATCTGAAGTGACATGATGTGTAGCTCCACTATCAGGATACCATGAGGTCTTTTGACATAAGTATTTTGCAGTGTATGCCCTTGGTTGTTGTGAAGATGAAGCTGATCCTTGATTTTGATTTCTTGAATCATTCCTATTGCGTAACTCGTTGCATTCTCTTCCTCGGTGTCCAAATTGGAAGCAAATTTGACAATGTGTTTGAAATCTGTTGTTTCTGCCTCTTCCACGGTTTGAACTGTGATTTCTGTTGTAATACCCATCTCTGACTTCTTGAATAGAATGTGGTACACTTCTTGTGTGAGTATAGTTTGCAGAGGGAGGAAAAAATTCTCCTGCATTTTCTTGCTTACATGCTAAGCATGCATCATGTGCCTTTAGATTCATAATGATGTCATTAGGTCTCAAATTGTTGATATTGGCATCGATGCTAACCACAAACTGGGAGTATTCTGTGCCCAGTCCTCCTAAAAACTAAAAATCATTGTAGGCTCGCTAATTACTTTGTTGGCAATTTCAAGAGATTTAACAATTGATGTAAAATATGCTATGTATTCATTAATAGTTATTGTACCTTTCGTCATAGTATGAAATTCTCTGTGCAATTCCATGATTCTTTACTCACTGCGGTTTGAGAAAGTATGCTCTAGTTTCTCCCATGCTTCTCTGGTTGTTTTGTTTTGCTGATGCAAGGAATAATTGATTCTGATAATGTGGAACATAGAAAGCCAAGGACTTGCTGATCAAGTTTTCACCATGCTTTGAGCATAGGATTTCTATCATTTTTCCATCTGAATCTGAAACAGAAATTGGCAGAGATGATCCTTCAATATACTTGACTAAATCATACCCATTTAAAATCGCCAAAATGGAGCTTCTCCATGCTTGATAGTTGGCGTTTGTCAACTTGATGGACATGGTGGTGCCAGAAGGAACAAAGGTCGGGACTTGTCCAGCTATCATGAGAGCTCCAGTTTCACATGTATTCATGATGAAAGAAGTTGTAGGATAAAACCACGGCTGAATAAACATGAGCAATCAGGACTGGGCCCAAGATGATGAAGATGATGGCAGAACGCAAAGACCAATGCGAGGATGTTGATGCTAGAGGACAGCGAGATTTTGGGGCGTTGTTGTTTTTCTGTGGCATCAATGTTTGGCGTAGAGAGGTAAAGGGCCTGAATCGTTGAGAGGATTCCTTGAACACTTCTATTTTTGCTCCAGAAGTCGACAATGATGTTGCTTTTCCCTAGTGCCAAATTTTGAATATAGAAACTGCAGATTCTACAGCCAGATTTCTTCTGACTATCAAAAGATTTTTCAGCAATAAATCTCCTTGATTACACCCTCAGATCGGTCGCTCAGATACCAAGTAAATGTCACTCACAGAAGAAGAAGAAGAGGAAGAAGTGTGGAAATACATAAGGAGAGAAGACAAGAAGAGGGGCAACTCCAATGTAGATGGTGCTTCTTCTCTATTAAATCAATCATAATAAAGGACAGGTGAGTTAGTACTTATAGGGTAGATCATAACGGGGAGTTTAAAGTATTTAGGCAGTTACACATCTAGATCTATGATTGCCATTACAGTGATAGCTGTTAGAACTGTCGTTCTAATATTCTGAATTTCTCTTCAGGGGCCACAGCGGTGCTGCCGGCGCGCCTAGAAAATGGCGCCGGTGAAGGCTGGCAGGAAGAAAGAGCCGCCGTGGCCACTCCGGCCACAACGCTGGATCCTTGCTAGTAGAGCTCATTTATGGTGCATGCCATGGAAGAGGCTGCGCCGCCGGAGGTGCCGCCTCTTGCTGATAGAGAGAAGGTCCACCAGTGGATGTCGTGGGCCTTGGTGCAGGCCTGGGTGGTAGTGAAGAAGCCCACCAATATGAATTCATTAACCAAGAAGTAGAGGTGGATGGGGAACATTGAAAAAAGGCCCCTGTTCCATCATCTAAACGTCCGTTATCCGTTGCATTTTTTTGAACAAATGAATGACTCAACGGGACTGTTGACAGATTTGTGACGATGTGGAAACTGTAATGAATGACAAATCAGACGAGAAAAACTCCATGGACGGATAAAAGAATTGAAATCCATCCAGTTCCGCTACGTCTGTTTGAAAACATCACCAGTTTTCATCCAACAGCTCTATTTGAAAGTAGGTACCTTGTATGGACTTGTATTCTAACTGTCATAAGAACAGGCATAGGGGTGATAGTTTATGTCATAGAAAACATTACTAACGTACCTCTTACTATTGACTGTATGACACCCATATTGATGGCGAACGACGCTGGTGTCGTCATCCAAATGGGTATTGGGACAATGCTTGGATACCAATTTGATGCCGGATGTCGTCAAGGACTTCGTCCGGTCGGTATCCAGGATGATTGATTGGTACCTAATTAGTGTTGTTGGATGTCAATGGTGTTATCGTCCAATGGGTAGAGAGACCATAGCGGGTAGATGTAGTTATGTGTAATGAATGATGCACCCTCTACATCGTACGCATAGGCTTCGACTTGAGGGAGGTGCCAAGCTTCGTGCTCTAAGGTGGTCACCGAATGACGACGACGATGGACTCTTGAACCTTGTCGGAGTAACGAAGATGTCTACGGCTGAACGGAATCAATTGGTAGGGGTCACGCGTAATGGATGGACTCGTCCGTACTGGTAAAATGCTCACTTGCATTCATAGTTTATGCTCAAATTTCTCTCTCGCCTACCTAACCCGGGCGCAGTGGAGTCGAGACGAAAGTACACTCCTATTAATAATACAGCGAGTGGGCCAGGAGCAGTGTACCTCATCAGCACGTGGCTGGTTGTGCAGCTTCCTCGTCAACGGCGGCACTCAGCGTGCTAGGGTGGAGAGGTGCCAAAGAGGATCGACTGCTCGACTAGCAACTAGCGCATGAACAGTAGGGAAGAAGGAGAGGAATGGTGGTGACGTTGTGGATTGAGGTTGCAGTAGTCAATGATGGTTACGACCAAACCAGGGTGACTCCGGAGGGGACCGCACCCTAGTTAGGAAGGGTTTCCATGGAAGCCTGGTCGTATGGTGGTAATCATGAGCAGAAATGTGCAAATCAGCGACCTAGAGCAGTGGCCTCTGGTCATAGGGTTGACTGACACCGCAAACACGAAGCCTCACTCACACGCTGTAGGATGGTCAGAGAGCATGGCGGATGTGGCGGTAAGCTCTCATCTTTCACAGAAGTGGGGTGCATTCAACCGTGGTTGCAGATCAAAGACTCACGCTCCTTATGAGCGCGTACCTGAAGATTGATGCTAGTAGTGGAGGACCTTGACTGAGGACAACATGAGATCATCGTGGGGTGCTGAGACCCACGGAGAGTGGCATCCACAAGTCCACGATGTCAACCAGATGTGTAGTCTGAGCAGTGACGTGGGAGCGGTGAAAACCACCCACGCTTCAACCGACTCAGGCTATCGGCTTCAATGATCACACAACCAACTGGTCCTAGATGATTCCACATGACAGGCACTTCTGGTTGGACTAGTGGATAGAGATCCACAGACGTCGTCAAGACTTCGTCCGGTCATCACCAAGGGTAGTGGGTCGATATCGAATAAGGATCTCTATCGGACAACAATGGGAAGTGTCGTTCGATAATAATGAAGAGCAGGTATAATATATGACAAAATAATGAAGATTCCTAATATATGAAGATTCCCGCTTAGATGCTCACACTCGTCGGGCTCGCCCCTCTCGTACCAGCCAGGTAAGACTCTTAGAGAATTCATCATTGTTTTCTCAACCTGTCTCACTCTCATATACGTCTCACCCGAGCGCGGGGGAGGCAATACAAAAGTATACTGAAAAAGGTAAGAGACATAAAGGGCAGTAAGGAGGGGTACCTTCATCGTATTCTGTGATGGTTCGTGATGTAGGACGGCTACGGAAAGGAGAACTAAGGAATGGACAACGAAGGAATGGACGACTGGGTTATCTGGATAGACTACGGGTAGATGGATGACTAGGGGTGGATCGGATACTAGAGGGATAAAACAGCCACAGAAATCACACGGTCGGATTCGGACTTTAAAAACGATGAAAATCAGGTGGTGCAACTCCGACCCTTATCGAGGGCGGGACTACTATCTTCCCCCGCCGCGACAATGCCTAAGCACCAAAATCAATATCCGAATTCGCGTCGCAAAGAAACACTCAAGAAAGAGAGAGAAGAAGTGGAAAATCCAAACCAAATCTAATTCTGACGGTGGTGGAAACTTCTCAAGAAAACACTAGACGGAGAACACTTTCGACACCAAAGGGTTCAAGGGTACCTCAGCACCGTAGTGCATGAAGAGGGTGCAGAAAATTCCAATTGTGATGAGGCTGGACGAATCTGGGCATTGAGCGGCCCACTGGATGAATAGTCTGGGCGTTCCGGGTGTTGTACGGCCCTAGTGGAGAGCGTGGAGGCCGAACCAGCACGGGTGGAGCGAGCGGACGAGGATACCAGTCCCGGGCGGTCTGTGGCGAACCGCTCTAGGCGGCATGGGCTGGCGGGAGGGCCAGCCAAGGCTACCTAGGGCGGCCGTTGTTGGGCGGCCTTTGTGGCCCCTGGACAGATGGCCAAGGGGCTGCCCTAGGCGGCCCTGAAGGGGCAGCACGGGCGGGCCTTGGGGCGGCCCGGACGGGCGGGCAAGGGGCTGCCCTGGGCAGCCCTAAAGGGGCAGCGCGGGCGGCCCTTGGGGCGTTCTAGGCAAGCGGCCAAGGGGCTGCCTAGGGCGGCCGTGAAGGGGCAGCGCGGGCGGCCCTTGGGGTGGCCTGGACGGGTGGACATGGGGCTGCCCTGGGGCGACCTTGAAGGGGGGGCGGCGCGGGCAGTCCTTGGGCGGCCTGGACGGGCGGCCAAGGGCTGCCTTGGGGCGGCCTTGAGGGGCAGTGCGGGCAGTCCTTAGGCGACCTGGACGGGCGACCAAGGGCTGCCTTGGGGCGGCCCTACTTGGGCAGCCCTAGGTCGGCTTTGGGCGGCGATGGAGGTAGGCTAGAGCGGCCCTTGGGTAGCCTAGATGGCGGCCAAGGGGAGAGAGAGAAGGAGAGGCTTTGGCAGTCCTCCAAGAAGAGTTAAACAAAAACTCAATTCTTGAATTATGACTGCCTAATGTTTCTTGAAAATAATGGCCTATATATAGGCCTTGGAGGAAAGAGAAAATTACGAGAAATTAGAGAAGAGAAATAAAAGACGTGCGTTGTGTCACGCCAAAGGACAGTTGTGGATCTGCCTCTGGCGTCGTGTCATGACGCGCGTAGGGACGTGCGCGGGTGGAGACGTGTTTGTCGATGGTTGCGGCGTGTTGACTTTGGTGCTGACCTCGGTTGACCGTGGTGTGTTGAGTTTTGTTGACTTCGCTGTTGGGTCCATAGCAGGCGTGTTGACTCTAGTTGACCATGTCGTTCCGTCCATAGCAGGCATGTTGACTCCGGTTGACCGTGGCGACGCGTTCGACGGTGATTTGTTGGCGTCCTCACTATCAGTTCGATATCGTAACACTAGAGCCAGAGGAATTAGTAACGTCGAGGGCTTGGGCGTCGGAATGGCGCGGGTGAGGGCGAGGCGGTGGCGCGGATAAAGCGGCAGCGCAAGGTGCGGCGTGAGGCGCGGGCACGGCGTAGAGCGTGAACTGGGCGAGGGCGTAGTGGAGTGCGGTACAGAGCGCGGCTGGGTGGTGGGGCACGGCGCTGGGTGCGGCACCGAGCTCTGAGTCGGCGCGGCGCAGTGAGGGGCGCGGTGCTTGGCGCAGCTCTAGAGCGGGCGACACGGTGCAAGGCGCGGGCAACGCGCCGACGGTGCACGGGCGGTGCGAGGCGTAAGTAGAAGTGGCAGTATGCGGGCACTGCACGGGCAGCGCGCGTGCGACGTGCAGATGGAGCGCGGTCGGTGTGCGGGCGCATGAGGTGGGAGCAGCACGGGGCGCTGGCAGCGGTGGCGTGCAAATGGAACGCGGTCGACACGCAGGCGCACAGACAGTGGCGGCATAGACGCGCGGTGCAGCAGCAGCGCGCGGACGGGTGCGGGCACGGCAGCGGCTCGTCGGGCGGCAGCGTCACGCGGATGGACTGCCACGCGGAGCACGACAGAGGTGTGCATCGCGACGACGGCGTGTGGGTCGACGGCGGGGCGCGGATCAGTGGTGGCCCACGAGACAGCGGCGTGGTGCGGAACGGTGGTGGTTCCTCTTTCTCATCTCTCTTCTTCTTCTTCCTTCTCCTTCTTCACCTTCTTCTTCCTTCTTCTTTTTCTTCCTCTCCTCAGCGAGAGTAACTCTTTGACTTCGAAACGTTATGCTTTTTCAAAGAAATTCAAGATTGTCTAAGGAGGGCGCCCACCCCTTCCTCTTCTAGGGAATAGGTGGATGGGCCCCATGGAACAAAACAAACAAACAAAAATAAAAAGGGGAAATGGCTAAAAGGGCTAGGGCCCATTAGTCGGAGGGGAAGATATCCTCATACGGGAATTTCCCCTCACTACAACGCAGATGTGGGAAATGAAAGATAGATGCGCGAAAGGTAAACGAGTCGAAGATGGCACGTCGTCACGCTGAATATTTGAACCCAGGTGTGTGCGTCGTTGCTTTGGCTTGTCGCGTTGGCTGGACGCGTGTTGGTGGCAGGCTCGATGACAATGCGGGCTCCTCGAGCGATGGTCCTGCCGTATTGGATGGTGTCGCGCCATCAGAAGGACCTGATCTATCGCAGAATTAATTTGCCTTTGATTGGTCTCAGAAGATCGTGATGAGAAATCTACATCGGTGCTGCGGATTTGATCAGGAGACGACCAATCAGCAGCAAGAGAACGACGGCGATGGCTCCCACTTAAGAGGTGAAGGTGATAATATGCGTTTCTAGTGTCTTATATTATTATATTTATGTGTCTTTATGCATTAAATTACTCATATTTGCATGTCAGCGAGCTTAAAATGATTAAAACTATTTTTCAAACAAATTTATAATTTTTTTGTATTTTTAAGGAGTTGTCTAACAATATGTTCTTAAAGAATATAACTTTTGAGACTAAATATGATTTTTGTGGAATTTTTGGTAATAAATTTTAGAAAGATATGATTTCTCTGAGTCAATATATATATAATTATATGTATGTTTTGGGCTTTTATTTGATTGAATATGAAATTTTAAGTATTTTGGTTTTTTCTATGGTATAGGTGACGTGGCACCCTGATGCGCCCCCACTTCAGCGTCGAGAAAGAGATTTTTTCCTTTTTTCCCTTTTGTCATGTACATGTGGTAGGGAATGCGAAAAGCCATGGAATACAAAAAACAACGGAATATGAAAAGCTACGGAATATGAAAAGCCACATAATACAAAAAGCCATAGAAATCCAAGTGCTTTGACTTCTTAATAGGCACGAAACCGATGACATTGATGAGGAGAGAGAAGAAACTAAAGGCTAGGATTGCGTCAACTTCCAACAGCCATAACTTTTGATCTTCCCCTCCTCTTTCTATCCATACTCTGTGATCTATAAATAGAGGCTTCGATCATTGTAAAAATCATCTTGAACTTGCTTCCTACTTGTGTAGGCTGATTGAAACATAGTGAGTTTTGAGATCCATCAAGAGTGTTCTTGGTATCTTGGGTGTGTGGGAAGAGACAAAAGAGAAGAGGGGGAGCTTACCGGCACTCGCAAATCGTCATGATCCTGGCAGAACGTAAGGATCTAAGGTAAGTGTCTTCGCCTTACGTTGTTTCTCTCCCAACATCATTGTTATCATAGTTATAGTTTTTTTATCAATATTTCATTGATCACTTCACTTACATATGTCCCCATTCTCTCATCTCTCTATCCTCTCCATCGTACCACTCCATATTCAACAACTATCCTTGCTCATACCGTTGTTCATCGTCATATCCATCACTCTTACGCATCTTCTATCTATATCAGTAGCCCACATCTTCAAATCTTGCTTTCGATGATCCTCTTGGCCATCATCACTAGTATAAGAGAGTAATTCCTTAATCATCACTCCTTGTGGGGACGATCCGTACTCATCACTAACTAAGTATTTTTAAGTACGGTAAAGTATATTTTATTGAATAATCTCAATCACCGATGACGAATTTTAAACCTAATATTGAAATTATCAGAAGGGTAGGGGTGAGGGTAGCCTAGCCTTGGTAGGTGACCCTTCCTAGCCTCGTCCTCTTCCCTTATTTTCCCTCTTTCATTCTCTCCTTCTTCCTTCCCCCCGCTTTCCTTCTATTGAGGGATTAGACTAGAAACGAACAACACAAGCCATTTCAAAATTCTTCCTGCTCTGCCTTCTCCTAGGGCGTCCCTCGTCCTTTATAGAGGGGGAGGCTGATTCGACCCTCTAAGGACACAAGGAATGAGGGATAACTGTCCGTTCAGAGGCCCTTATATAATGGGTCCCATTACGAAGTAAAATGGAAAATAGGCAAAACATAAAAGAAGATAATTGGAGAACGAGGTAGGGGGACCAAACTGACTAAGGACCCCTTCCCACATGACAACAAAGACATACGATGGATGCATCATAATGTAACAAAAACAACTCAAAGAGCCCAAAAAACACAAATTGCAACAAAGAAAGACGAGGAAAACCAAAATGTGATAAAGCGATAATTATTCTCCCGCACTATCGACGACGGCGACGGCGACTCGGATGACTCCTTCTACGGGTCATGATGGCGTGTACCATCGCATATGATATTTGAAGTTCTCAAATCCTCATTGGCCGTTAAAGTCATCTGCTTCTTGATTGGAAGATGAATAATATTACATGTTAATTGCTCAAGCATCGACCTGTTCTCAAATATGAGGATGCCAACCTCCACAACAGTCATTGACATGTTATCATCATAGGCAAAAAAAAATCTTCATCCACACCAAGATCCTTCAAAATATTTTTGAGGCATATTTCATGTTGACTCGCTGTTGGAAAACAGTTCCCTCTTTATTCTCTCTCTTCCTCTCTCTTTTATTTTTTGTTTCTTTTCTTCTCTTGCACATTTCTTTTTCTCTCTCCTTCCGCAACTCTTTTATTTCACCTTTCTTTTCAACTTCTTCTTTTTCTTTGTATCCATCATCTCTCCTTAATCGCCTACAATTACTGACTATTACACCTTTCTTTTTCTCTCTAATCTTCTCTCTTTATCTTTTCTCTCATAACTTCCACTTTGACTTTTGTCATAACCTCTCCTCCTCACCTTTGTCCACTACTTTCTTTATGTTGAACCACCCTTCGCTATACCATTTCTCTTTAACCAACATTTTGAATTTGACAGTTTATTATCCTTGCAACTGCACGTTTCATTCCCTTTAAAAGGGCCATGATCCCGCATCTATAAACATCTTTTGGTGGAGAATTATTCTGAAGTTATTTTGTGCGAAAAGAGTGATTCCTTGTGATTTCCTTTGGCGATAATGGCAATGGGCAACGGATCCACATTGTAAACTCCTCTTGGGTTTTTTATTTCTGTTTCTCCATACTTCCCTATCCATAACTTACCTGTCCACTCATGCCCACCATTCCCCATCATTCAACACTTTCCTTCAAATTAACCAACCGTCTTCGCCTAGTTCAACCATCCTTTGATGCAAGATGACTAGATGTGACGGAGCTAGGTAATGACGGGAACTCGATTCTAGGACAACTAGGGGTGATGGGATAAAACAGAACACAAATTATATGGTCGAGTTCAAAAATTAAATCCGGTGAAAATACTGCTGGTGCAGCCCCTTTCCTCATCGAGGGCTTGAGTACTGCCTCACAACCACTGTGGTGATGCAAAAGACTAAAAGATTCAAAGGCCTATTCAATCTATTACCTTGAAGATTCAAAATCCAAATCTAATCCGATGGCGCAGGATGAACACTCGAAGAATACTGGACAAAGACACAATACAAATGAGTGTAGAAGTACCTAGGCACTCGATAGTGCATGAAGAGGCTGGGGGAAGTTTTCGTTGCGTCATTGGTGGGAGGATTGACGTGCGCTTCGACAAGGTGTCACGGATCCAACTGAATGGTATGCATGGAGACTAGTGGCTGCGAGGGCGTCCTGGTGCACGGCGGGCGCATGCTGGCGGCCGGGGACTCTACGGGCACACACAGACGTGACTCGCTCGGCAGGGGTGGCCGAGGGCTGTGGGCGGTCGGGGTTGCGGCGGCCGCGGGCGGACAAGCGCATATCGGGTGTGGGCGGTCGGGGTGAGGGCATGGGCGGCCGGGGGGGAGGGCGAGGGTGGTGGGCAGTCAACAGGTGCGTGGAGGAGTGGTCCTTCCTCGATGGCGGTGGCAGCAACGACAAGTGGCCGTAGTGGCGGCAGCTCAGGAGGGGACCACTAGGGCAAATTTTCTTTTGAAGAAGGAGACTTCAATTCAAAAGAAATATCACTAAGTATTTCTTACAACTTTGGCCTACATATAGGCCTTGGAGGAAAGAGAAAATAGGAGAAATCAAAAATAAGTGGACTACGTGTTATCGTGTCACGTTAGGGAGCAGTTCTGTATCTGGTTTAAACAACGTGCCATGACGCGGGACATGTCGTGTGTAAGTGCAGACGCGTGTGATGCCGATCCGTCTGGTGCTTGTGAGTTGACTTGGTCATTATCATAATGGTTTTTCAGCTGATTGGCGACGAGTCTGGATGCGGGGCAGCTCGGTTGACGGGGCAGTGTGTCGGAAAATGATACGTTGACATTGTCTCTACCATCCTTCTTCTTCATTCCACAATTCCCACACCGTGTCCCATCCATCTCCTCCAATCTCACATTTCACCTCCGCTCCTTGCACCTTACCCATCAACCTTCTCTTGTGCCGATCACTTCACGTATTTCCATTTGCATCACTCGTGGAGCTGCAGTTCAATGTAACTCGAGGCTGTTGAACATCAAGATACTCAAGCTATTGGCTCCCATCTCTCATGTACCTTGAGACACGTCAACTTTTGAGATATATATGGTTCGTGATAATTATTAATTTTCTCTAGTGAGAGTTGCTTAGAATTTCTGTGTTACATTTAGAAAACCCTTTATATACCATATTCCCATTAGTTATCACGTTATTGTATTACCAAAGTGCCTTGTAGTGTCCCGGCTCCATTTACATAATCCCTTCCTATGTGATTATACCCACTTTGAATCACCCTCAAGGAATCATAATTACCAACATATTTGTGTTATTTTACTAAACTCATGAGTCTACTTTCGTGTCCTGCATCACTTGCGCTTGGTGTAGTCGCATATAATCCATGAACTCAGCTTATGATGCATATAATCCGACCGTCTCCTGCTTCTTTGAACTCTATCAAGCAGATCTTTAGCTAATGAGAAAAATATATTGTTTTGTACTCTTTCTTTCTTCTATATCTCTTGCCAGATCACTATCCCCATGTCCTGTCAACTAAAAATTATATAATCTGCCATAAGATAATCCATATTGATTTTGGTTTCAGATATACATCGCATAATTATTTTCATTTCTCCAAAATGATAAGTAGAATGATAACTACAAAATATTGATACTAAACTCACAGATAGCATAATACATTGTCTCGTACTTGTCAATTACATTAAGCTCTCCAGCGTACTTTTATAAAATTGCTTATTTATAAAAGTCATACTGTCATTGAAAGTCAACTTTTCATTTGAATTCATTGGACTACTGCATGGTTTGTCTGTTTTTTCTTCCACGACTAACCATCCTACAGTAGAGCTTCTCTGGGCTATGAATTATTTTATGAATAAATATACAACCCATAATAGTCCAAACAATTTTGTTTGGGAAGGAGAATAATTATACTTGATAAATTTGGAAAAGATGAGGTAGTTCATGAAACTACTTAGGTAAAGAGATTATTTACGAAGGAAAAGTCAACCATAGATGTATAAAAAGCCGACGCACCTGTATTTTGATGTTAAAGAATCTAAGATACCAGATAAGTCAAGATATGTTCTTATCACAAAGCACATGTATAATGGTAAGTAAAACTAGGTTTTATAACCTTTAGGCAGCATTAAATGATAATTTTTCGTTTTGTGTTGTAAAACACTATGCATGGGAAATAAGTCTTATAAGCCATCATAACATGTCCTTGTTAAACTGGGATTTGAAATTTTCTTCAAAAAGTGTTGTATTGGAATTTTACCATCATCTAAGAAAGGCTTTGAATATACATGGTACTGAATCTTAATTCATTGAAACGCATCCCCTTGAAGATACAAAGGAGTATTTGGAGTCTCTCATTAAACTTGTAGCAACATCAATGACAATGTACTTATGGTCTCATATACGCACAAGACTCCTCAAAGCCCTAGGATACGGTTTATATTAGCTCACTAATCGTCCTAGTTCCATTTTTATTCATCCTAATTGATCATTTTATTCCACACTGATGAGTGAAAAATCATTAGGGAACATCTTATATGATATCTCATCTACTTTGGCCAGGGATATAAAGATATTGTCTTAATTTAGTTAATCTCCTCTAATACCAACCGCACACGATCACATCTTGACCACACAATCACCTTTGTAAATTTGTTGCGGCATCTAAATTAGGGCGGTTTGGAATCCCTTGATTAGAGACTCATAAGTTGTATCCAAAACACAATCACCCAAAACACATGTGACACAAATCAACCATATTAATGGTAGGAAAAATTACATTAAGGTATTCATAGGAGTCAAATCAATGAACACTTTCTCAAGGTAGTACCTGCATTTTTCCTCAATGTCTCCATATTCATGGCTATGGGATCTGGCAAACTCATGAAATAAGTAGGACTGGATAGTGATATTCTATTTCGATACTTTGATTCCCTTCTCTAGCATCCTTCAAATAAGAATATTAGGAACTCATGCTTAAGGAATAGTGATATATGTATTATGATTTCATCATAATTCACTATCATTGTATGTATTTAAAGACTTCAACATTAATGCAAGTATATATAATAAATATATAGTGAAACAACAAATATACAGCAAAACATGGAATGTGTGATTGACGTGTAGCTACATATATTCCCAACAGATTTCTGCACTATGAACTTCCTATACTTGATCCACTGAGACTTATTGGCCATCGGATTAGCTCCCCGTGTCAAATCTTGGTTGATGGATTAAACCTTGACATTAAACATGTCACGTAAGGAATATAGTTCATACTATAATATTGTTTAATTTCCTAACAAGTAAAGAGTTATTAAGGGTCAAATTCGCACAGATGAATTAGCGAATGAGCAATCTTATCATTAAATCTATTTTTTGGAATTACTATTTAGTTTATAAATTAGGTATAATTTATATGAATAATACTATGAAAAGGCAATTCAAAATAACTACAGGAAGCCAGAAAATATCAAATACATTAAACCTAACTTAGTCGCATTTTATAAAATAAATGATAACTTTAATATAAATTCATTTTCATTATGAAGTTTATTGTGAAACATCATAAAATTTCAAAACATTACGTTAAAATGTCATAAATTGTAGAAAATTGAAACTTCAGTCTAAAAATGTACAATAAACAAATATTTCAATGACAATAAACACATAAAATACATGAAATTACTATTGAAAGTTGCATGTTATTTGTGATTATCATTAGCCCGCCTCTCCAAAAGTTACAATTGAGGAACATATTTTATTCGTTGTGAAATCACAAACAAATTCTAGTTCAGATTTATTATACACTCGTGTTCAATGCTCCCTACTGAACTATCCTATTATCACTAAATTGTTGACATGATCCCTGCAGTACATGCTGTAAGCTTAGTCAATATTTAAGCAGCCCCATAGTCTATCAACAGTGGGAGATAAAGAAAAAGTGGTATTCTTATCATAATTTCGATGGACTCAAGAGTGCATATGATTCTATATGATGCATCAACCAATGGTCATGGTGATTCCATGACCTAATCCCACCTCTTGTGTGTCCCTCACTCGCTACCTGCCATGCGCCACCCATGGGCCCAATCGGAGGAGACAGCCTACTTCATGATCATTGTCGACGTTCAGATTAACACAAAACTATAGATCACGGTCATACACGATGGTTTCCTCCTTTTTGAGGATTAACCTTCATGTTGTACTACAGAATCCAACTGATAATTATTAGTGACATGCCCCATAATCAGGTACCAGATATGCAATCTGCATCATGTTGCATACATGCTTAACAAATACATAGTGCACTCTTGCACTGGTTCTCTTCTACCTTGGCAATAATTCTCTTGAGAAGGATAAGAAAGCCACTACGTGTCCCGGATGTGGGCAGGAGGGACCATGAGTCCATACTATTTATAATAACTCCATATGTAAGAAAAGTTTAAATCACTAGTGCTAAACATATGTCAAACCCCCTTAGGCGGCATCAACAGTACATCTAGATCGGCTTAGATGCCCACCATGGGGTTAATCTCTCCCACCATCATCACTTGCCTACCTAGGAGAAACTTTTATTCGTCATTAGGAGAGATATGAGCTTGATAGTATCCTGAAGAACATTTTTTTTCCAAACTTTTCCTGACGTTTTACGAACTTGTGACAAAAATAAGTTAAATGATAATGTATATTAATCACAACTTTTATTTTTTGAAATTAAAAACCTCTTTCTAGTGGATAATATCTTGAATTTCTCCATCGTTTCATGTATTTTAGCAGATATGCCATCTTTATGACATACCGTATGAGCTGAACTGACACATTAACTATCAAAAATACCAGATTTATGATGGATCATCAAGATTTGGCTTGTGATGGTTCTCTTGGTAAGGGTTAGACTCTTATTCTTCAAAAAACATCATTTAATACTACCTGGGCCAAATTTTAACAATGTTTTACTGAGTTTAACAATGTTTGTCCTAAATTTCTCATCATCTATCATAAACTCAGCAGTTCCTTTTGTCCATTTCTAATTGCAATTTTTGAAGCCAGACGAAGGACGCAAATAATAGTTGAACAGCTAATTCTTCCAAGCAAATTAATATCTGCCAAAATACTGTTCCTTATTCTCACAGGCATCATTTAACCCTGCATGTAGCTGTCTTACAAATACATCATCTACTAATAAATTCATGCATATATATTACAACTTAATGCACGATACTCACACTTTTTAATGAATTCAATAGCAATTTAAGTAATATAGGGCAACTCAGGTATCATTAATAGAGTTATGCATGATCTCCATTTTATGAAAAAAGGCAAATTCAGATAAATATTATTTATCGATAAGTTAACTCTCACTTTATATAAATGCATGATAAAATAAACTTAAATCAACAAAATTTTGCTTTTATAATTTTTTTTACAATATACTTTTAGATTCTGACTAGGATTATTAACCATTTAAAGATAGAATGAGAAAATTAGAATTTATATTCCCAAGTTAAAGTTTTTATTTTATTGATTCTTGAGACTAACCCCACTTCACTCCTCAAGCCAAGTTGAATTCTAACATCGTCTCGGAGTTTTATTCACGAAAAACAGGACGTAGCTCTATAAAATCAAGAATTTGAGATATAAATAGGATGAAAGTAGAAAGTTAATTCATACAATAGATAATAAAAAGGAGTCCCAATACACAAGAAGCCCATTTTGGAAGCCCACTCAAACCTCCTTAAAGACCGAGTCAACTAAAGGGAATATTCGTTGAAGTAAACCACAAATTAAAGTTGATAGGTCTATTTTTAAATCTAAGGAGAGCACGTGGGTCCAGTCTAGAAATCAAGAAAACATACCCCCAACATCCCTTGAAATTATATCTAGTGGCTGGGAGTTAGGACACTTCTATCTATTCTCATCTCATCTCTCTTTGTATCTCATCTTGGACTTCCGCCCATAACTTATTTTTAGAGGCCTAGTGCCACAAATGTCTTTGATTCATTACTGTTTTAAAAGATTTTAGGCGACAGTACAAGGCTGATCAAGATTCTTGAAGAAATAGAACAATTCGTGCTGCGGGAGGAGACAACAAGGTTCATGTGTGCTCCCGAATATTTGATTTGACTTTTTTCTTAAAATTTTGCCCCAATAAATATTTCAGAGGTAGCCTGAAATTTAAGCTTTCTAATGCATCACACATCATCCAAAAATGTCCACGTATAGCAAAAGGTACAGAATTTTCAGTCTACTACCCACCCAACGCATTTATCGCGCCAACAAACTATAGCGGATGGTTTTCTTCAACGGTGAAGCCAATTTCTTGGCCTAAAAGTTATCCCAAATCTCCTTTTTTAAAACTGCATTTCACTGTTACGATTTATTACAAAATAAATACGCATTCTATTTATTCAAAACAGTTTAAACTAGTTTTCATTCATTTTATTGATTTTCTCATATAGAAAATACAAAAAATCCACAAAAATATAAATCAGCTAGAATAATTATTTTAAAAATATATATAAATTCAAATTGCTCTCTCACTACGTGATCATTTTAAATTCTACCCTCACCCTATTCTACGTGAGGAAACTGTTTTAAATATTGTTGCATAAATAATTGCCGTAAAATTACTTATTTTACCCAAACTCTACTTTTATTGGTACATGTTTTAAAAGATATTCAATATAAACCAGAAACATTTATCCTTTAAAATCTTTAATCCAATTTCTTTTATGATCTAAAGAAGGTTTAAAATTTTAAAATTACTACGAATAGTGATAGAAGGTTATGGGGAGGATATTTCTTCTGAAATTCAACCACACCCTCTTCTTCCAACTGATTTATTTCCTAATTATTGTTTTCTTTAACTTAAAGATTCTTCCCTTTTATTACTTTATAGGTTGTAAAAATGTATCGTTTGTGCTCATAAAATTCTGAACCATTGTGAAAAAATTTATAATCATTATCGTCATAATTAATAGGCGACACATAATTAGCTTTTGCATTTAGTAACCTTGAGTAATTATTTTCATTTACCTGTTCATCGTTTGTTCTGATCACACTTATTTGTGCCTCTTCTCTGGCAGTCCAATAATATTCCAGTTTTATCTTTAATATGGCGGTGTTTTCGTCATGATCTCCTTCATCATCTCTGTAAGCCTCACCATAAATGACGCGACGAGTAGGAATTTCTGTATGTTAATTGTTAGCGGGCAAAGAAGCAAAAATTGATAATAAGATTAAGCTTAATACTACACTTTGCATTGAGGTTGAGACACTTTTATGTGTTTGGAAAAAACATGGGACCCCGATTTTTGTTCAAACTTATGGAACCTTATTTGTTGTTTAGATTCGGGTCTAGAATTAATTGTAGTATTTTTGTTTTTTTGTGGTCTATATAACTTTGTAAAAAAAGGAAAATACTTAATTAATACAATTTAAGTGAATTAATACATAAAAAAAAACTCTAATAAATCTTACTTGTGTAGTTTTTTGAAAATTTTAAGTCAATAAAAAAATCAAGAATGGCAAAAATACATTCTCTAGGGCTCTACCAGAATGAAACGTTTAAGAGTGTCATTTGGATGTGTGTGGGTTTGCACAGGGCAGCAACAAGCAAGGCTTAATTGGTCTCAGCATTGTGGAACAGTGAGGCAGACTTGTCAACGACTGACGCTTATTCAACAGATCTATCAAGTTATTTAACTCAATCTAATACTCTTTAGAGACTTGAGCTAATAAATTCTGGCCCGATAGGCCACAACGAAGAGTTCAAACAAATTGAAGGATTCTATTTTCTTAGCTGGAGACCATTGTTATCCGTACTTCTTTAATCTTTCTCAACCTTCATTAAAAGAAGCAACGTGCGTTTGGGAGATATTTCAAACATGTTTTTAACAGGGACTCCTTTGCTAAAGTATAATTCTCCTTAGTCTGTATTTTTTCTCTTTTCCTAAATCCAACAGAAAAAAAGAAATATCCTGAAAATAACTGACAATATGAAAGGCATCTCAAAAAGCCAATGGTTACTGAATGGACATATTACATGAAATACACATATAATTAATCAAAGTGTTATCGCTTCGAAAATTATTCCTTCTTATCGCTCTTTGTTAGGTTTCATGCTCTTATTTCAATCGTGTAAACATAGAGATACAACATTCTGATGAGCCATTTCTTTGATTTATTCTTAAATTTTTTTCTGGGGACCGGGTCCCTGAACATACACGAAAAAAGAGATAATTGTTTGATGGCGCAGCGCATCGCGACCACCCAGAAACATCTTTAGAGATATCACCATTGCCATCGACATTGCCGCTGGTTGGTGTTCAGCCCACCTGCCAAACCAAGGCGACTGTACACACACCCAGATTCAAGTATTCCGGGCAACGGGCACTCTATCTTTGTTTTACTTCGCTTTTTCGTTGCTTTCGTTTTAACTCGTCGCTTGTCATTTTGATTCCCCTAGAATCACCTCGTATCGAGGGGAAATCGAATCTATAAGGATCTTCCCCTTCACTTTCAATCGACGAACCTTCCCACTCCCCCTCGCCCCCTCCCATATGTTTTGACTTTGTTTTAAAGGGGTTCATCCATGTTCCCCTATAAAAGGGAACGATGGATGCCCTAAGAAGACATCCTATTGGTACAAGTCAGGCTGTTTGGTACAAGTCGCATTCCTATTGGAATGCGTCTTACCTGTTTGGTACAAGTCGGGCTTGTTTATCCCGTGTGAGCAAAACCCGGCGCAGAAACAACCCGTTTAGCGTTGTACCATCCTCGACCCCCTCGAACGAGGCTCGGGAGTCCTCGCGTCTTCATCACTGGACGACTCCATCGGCTTCGTGGAAGTTGGCGCTCATTGCTTGTCAGCGCTTTCACATACCATACGTAGACTCGTCTCACATTACATCGTAGATCCCTACCGTAGGGTTCGCTATCAGACAACGTTCACTGTCGTAGTCCAATTCCTGTCTTCTTATCGACATCGAGTCCACCCGCTCGGTGACGACCGGATGACATCTTGACGACGTCCGGCATCATTGTTTCTTGGACAAAGGAGCAACAAAGGGAGGGGTGGGAGTGGGTGTTTCATCACAAGGCAGCAGCAAGTGAGAATCAGTTGTTCTGGGACTAGTGAAACAATAGCCAGGACCAGCCCATGACTTGTATTGGTTGAACGGGTCCTGGAAAAATAAGTTCATACCCATATGACCTTATCCATGGTAATTGTGTAGTCAGTTACTAAGCTGAGTTGAGTTGGAAGCAACCTAATCAATCCGTGGCAAAACATTGTCCATGTCAGTACTGTTTGTGGTGGAAAAAATGATTCATGCGATCCAGCAAGTGACTGAGTTTGGCAGCAGCATACTGTGATCAGTTAGGTTAATCATGTTTACTATATCATGACTTTATTCACGTGGTTGCTTGACTTTTGAATTTCTAGATCATGGTGCTCTTCATAGGAATAAAAATGTAAAGCATTGAAAAGATTATAGTAACCATTATGTTGTATTACTAAGGAGACAATGTGATATTACTTCTTTGTGCAAATACATAGCCATAGCTATTTGATAAACTAGAATTTGTGTTAAAAAAGTCATTTTAAGATTGTAATTTTCACAACAATATATATAAATTTTCCTCAGAACAGGGTAAGTTAGGGTCGAATCCACAAGGATCAGGTAATAAGAGGTTAAATTACACTTCAAAAATATATCAATATAATTTCTTTGGTGATTTTATGTTAGTCTTATTTTTTATATATTGTCCCGAAAGAAAATCAACTAAATGATGGAAAACAATTTAATCTATTTGAAATAAATAAAACAAATATTTTCATTATTTCTAATATTTTTATAAATTGTTATGACTTTTTTAAAAAATGGTATATTTATAGAGCAAGAAATAAGCTACAAGTACAAGTGAAAGTTTAGGCCCACATTCCCGCTGTAAAAATGCAGCAAAAACAAGTTGTGGATGCAAAACACTACTACTTTTGCTACATGAAGAATTTTTGAATGTCGTTCAATGCATTGAAAATCTTGAGGTCTAGGCTATACTTTGGATTTTTTAACTAGGAAATGGTGAGAAATTTGAAATTAAACATTCAGCACATAAAACGTAACTTTTTTGTCACTTCTCCAAAGGGAAAACCCTTAATCTTGATCACCCTTGAACTCTATCCCTCAAATTCTTGTAGAACAATAATGGGTTAAAGAAATCCGATGCACTATGCCTCGAACAACGAGTTGGGATCAGAAGTCCATGAATAGAGGGGAGGAGAATAAATAGAAGGGCCCTAACTACCCCAGAAACAGGATTTAATTACAGGGATTTGGAGGCCTAGGATTTCCTTGATTTCACACATGGCCCCACATTACCTCCTTCCCAGATTTGAAAACAAGGGTTTCAAATTCATATTGTGTGTTGGTACCACAATTCTTGCCTTTAGCTGACTTAACCTTTAAGGAGGTTTGAATGGGTTTGGAGACTACGCTTGTTGTGTAGTCTCCCTATTCTTATTATCTATTAGATGGTTTAGGTTTCCACTTTCCATCAATTTGGATCCAAATTCACCATGGTATTTACCTAAATCATGTTTTTTAAAGAAATCTCCAAGAAGATCTGAGATATCCAGTTAACTCTGAGGATTCAAGTGGGTTGAGTCTCAAAAATCAATAAAATACATCCTTAAATGGCGAATAATGCTAGTAAAAATCTAAAAATTTGTGGTAAAAAATAAGTATAAAAGCATGAGTTTTGTTGATCTACATGATGTTGTCATTAATCAAATTGGATATTATTTAACATCTCATCTTGTATGGGGAGCCTTTGTGAACTCAAAGCCCTACTTGTCGGCCCCACTCGATGGAAAATACTCGATTTATTGTACAAACTAACATTTCGTTAAGAAAGGAAAAACTGAAGACATTATTTCCACTGCTCTCTCCTACTCTAGTCCCTTCACTTATTCTTTCGTTTTCTTTCTTCTTCCTTTCTTCTCTACCAAGACTTTGGACTTCTTTATAAAGAACTCTGAATTTCTCTTTGTGCTGGAAGCCAATGGACAAAACATGAGCTTCGTCTTAAAGGTTGATAAAAATGTGTACATTCATATGAGATTATTTCTTATCGAGGAATTTGTTATCGCGGTTACAGTCCAGAGTAAGAAACAGATTCCACAAATCAGAAAACTCAAATTGTTAAATGTTACGATGATTAGAGAGGGAATATGATCTGACTGATATTTATATATCAAGGGTTATCTCATTTAAAATAAGGGTTTGCCAGTTTTTACCAAAATTCAGCAAAACCCAACCGAACTGATACCGCCGGACTGGGAATGTTAGGTTTACCCAAAGTTTGGTAATAGGTTTGGTTTTATGAGGAAAACGGACCAAAAAATGGGCGGAATATTTAATGGAAAATAAATATTAAAATTAATATTGGGTAAGGGATGTGAATCTGGGTCGATCAGACTCACCTCAAAACCTAGTGCCAACTATGCAACTCATGTCTAGACTCAATGTTGCCACTAAAACTTATATTACCATTTAATACTAAACCCAGAAAACATAATGCCCAAATAACATTTACAGAAACTTTAAATACAGAAATAATATAATTACAAAAATACACGAATAACATAAATATGTAATTATGCAAATTCATAACTCCAGAAAAATGCAAATACCCACATGACACAATTACACCTAGATATGTGATTGTGTATATACCTAAATATATAAATATGCAAATACATGACTATCTAAATATGTAAATATGATAATCTATGACTATGTAAATATGTAAATATGATAATCTATGACAATGTAAATATATATATTTAAATGTAAATATATAAAATGTGCACGAATACAGTTTTGCATTTGATTACGTAGTGAACCCATGGGGAGAATGTAATATTTCAGTAGTACAGTAATTTAATCGACTATTTTAATTATTGTTTTAACTTAAATTCTGACTTTGATTTTCAACTTTAATGTAGTTTTTTTCACAGGTATGTGACCGAACTTAAAGGTTTTACTGAACCTACACTAAACTCTGGCCAAACCGAGAGTGTACCGAAGTTCAAGTACATGTATAGCAATTCGCCAAAAACCGATACCAAGACCGCAGGCGTCTTTCCCTATTCAAAATGTTCGGAGTATATTAGTTCCTCAGTTGCTTTGTAATACGCATGAGGTTATCAGAATCAAGAAATGATGATCCGGGGCTGTTTATAATCGTCATGATCTTCATGATCGTCAGGATTGGGAATGTGCATTGTAACGGATGATAAATGATTAACTGTCGTATTCGAGTTAATTAAGTTAAAGTTCGAGTTAGGAGAGCAGATCGTTGGGATCGATGATGCCGCCACGCCGTTGTCGCTGCTCGCCGTCCTCTCTATCTATGTCTACTCCGCGGCGGTCATTCATCAGCCTGCCCCAGCGAGTTATATACCCACAACGGTTTTTTAGAAATCTGTGATCGTCGTTGCTGAATCGTTTGCGCATTTACAGAGCGATTCAAAGTCCTCAAATATATCAGCTCTGAAATGAATCGGCTGATGATTCCGATTGCGGAGAAAGAGACAGAACGAAATAAAAATAGACTACTTATTGGGGAGACCAGTCGATTTTTACGGTATAATCTCTTTTCAGTATGGACCAAAAAAACAGAATCAAAAGACTATTACTCGATCAGTCAGACAGATTTACAGATATTTCTCTGAAATGAGTGATGGAAGTCGGGGAAGATTCGGCTCAGTAGCTGGAGGCTGATGAACCGCGTCTTCTGGTGAACCAAGAGAACAGGAAAGAGAGGGAGACGCACAGGCAACCGTCAGAGCGAGGAGAAGGCCGACGGTGGCGGTCGCCTTGGCGCCCGGACGCCTGGTCGATGACCCAGCAGACGGTGAAGAAATCCGCAAGGGGACAGGGAAGAACCAATTCTCCACGTGATGTGCAGTCGTACTCGGACCCGGCCGGCTTGAAGTCGCGGAGAACACTTGCGAACAGAGGATGATAGATGTGCGAGATGGGAATACAGAACTCGTGAAGCTCCTCTCCGTCTTTCTCCGGAATCCCCACCTTCACTTTCACGTATCCCTTCTTCGCCTTCTTCTCCTTCGCTAACGCCATCTCTTCCTCCCTTCCTCCGCGAAGACGATCAGCGAAGAAGAAACACGTCCAACTACGGATGAAGAGTTGTCCCAGTTGCGGAAGAGGGCTAAAGCTTATAGGGGAAGAAGATCGAGGTCCAGTGGCGGGATTGAACCAATGGCGGTTGTTTGAACACTTTTGAACCAATGGCGGGATCCAGGCAACTACGGATGAAGAGTTGTTCGAACCAATGTCGGGATCCAGCCGATGCGGAACACTTTTGAACGTGTTAATGTTTCTCGTGGCTGTTTGTTTTCCCACGACTAACCAACCTGTCAACGAAGTTTTTTTAAGTTTTGGAGACGGAAGATTCTCGGCTATGTTTACGGATCCTTGTTGCACGCTGGTTGCTGCGGCAACTCTTACGAACGTCGCAATTCATATTTTTTTTTCAGTTTAATTTGAGCACAGACACTATCTACGAGATATTTATATACAAACTAAATGAATTGTTTTTTTCGTTAATATACAAACCATCATAATAATCGTGAGACTTATTTATGGAAATAGAATAATTGTAGTTGACGAATAACAAAAAAGAGGGGTTGATGCTTTTCGAAACTACTAGAGACCTCAAAAACTAAGTCAGGAACCGACCGGCATAAAACAACCCTCCATGTGGAAAAACTGAGGCGCCTTTATTTTTCCGGTATATAAGCTGAGATTCGAAAGCAACATCATAAATTTATCTTTATCACAAATTATGCATATCAGAGTTTATTATGTTTTAGACAGTATCAAATGATCTTTCTCTAGTTTTGTTCGACAAAGAATTTGTGCTTAGGGAAAACAATTCATGAAATTATGGGTAGCATTCCGTGGAAAAGATGGTACTTAAAACTTTTCCTCAAAAAGTGGTGTGGTGCGGAGAATTTGTCTATCGTGTGGAAACAGGTTACATGAACATAGTACTGATTGCTAAATCACCAAAGCAAAAATTTTAGTTTAATAAAAAAGAAAGATATTTGGTATTAGTCACTGTGGGGCCTTATTTACGGCAACACACAAAAGAAAAGGAATAACCCTTCTGGATTTCTGGTCGCTGCGGAAGTTTAGTATGTTTGTTTTTGAACGGGTTATATGCAGATTTCATCGTTATCATTTGTTGCTGTTGAATGGCCTATATACGCAACAAAACTATGCAAGCCTATAACGAATTTCGCTGGGCTTCGTTAGATCACAATTTCAGCCTTTGTGTTGACAGAGTAGTACCATCCTTCTCTTTTGAGTTTATGTAGACATCAAAAGGCAAAATGGATTCGTCCAGAAGAACTCCCATCGTTCTCTCTCTTGGGAGCGACTGAGCTGTTACGACGTTAAAGAACCCATCGGCTCTGAGTGCAATCAACCGTCCGTTGATCCAATCGCATTACGCATCCGATAATGGTCCAAGAGAAAGAAGGCTAGACAGGGAGGGTTGTGAGGATCGCAGGAAGAATTTCGTTAAAAGACCATACGATCTGTTTGGAGCACATATAAGGCATCGTTCGATTGGAGCAAAGCAATTCCCGTACTTAGACTTAAAAAAAAAGGAGATTAAAAGAAGTAGTGATGTCTCGTCGAGACAGATTTAGATTTTCTACAGTGAGTTATGAGATGGAACCCCATAAGATCCAACTTAGTAGCTGCTCGCGGATGATCCGCGTCCTCTTGTGAAGAGTGAGAACAAGAAAGAGAAAGAGGCACGCAGGCCACCGCGAGATCGAAGAGAAGGCCGGTGGCGGGGCTCTTGGTCGATGATCCAGCAGACGGTGAAGAAATCGGCGAGGGGACAAGGAATAACGAGTCCGCCGTAGAAGGTGTAGTCGTACTGGAACCCGGGGGGCTTCAACTCGACGAGAGACTGGAACAGCGGATGAGACAGGTGCGTGGTGGGAATCCAGAACTCGTGTGGCTCCCCTCCGTCCTTCTGGTGAATCCCCACCAGGACTGGCACACACCCCTTCTTCGCCTTCTCCTTCTGCTTCTCTAGCGCCATTTCTTCCTTCCTTCCTTCACTCCTTACTCCGAGATGACGATCCGTTCACTGGCTGGATAGTGCAGAGAAGAAACACGCCCAAGTATGAATGAAGAGTTGTTCCAGTTGCAGAAGAAGGGTCGAGTTTATAGGGGAAGCAGATGGGGATCCGTTGTCTGCACTAATTGCGGGATTCCGCTCGACGCGGAACAGTTTGGAACGGGTTAATATTTCTGTTTTCTGTTTCTCTTTGGGTTTTCAAAATGGGGCATTCCCGGTTTCCGTTTCCTCTCTCGCGTTGACTGACGGCTTCCTGACGAAGAGGAGGGATCGCTGTTTGTGTTCTCACGCTGCCGTCTTCCGAACGTTGACGGTATCCTAGTTTGCATTTTCAGCATGTCTTTTCCGATTGTGGGCATTTGTGCTTGCGGCCATACCTTGTATTTGGACTTGGAAAGGTGAACCCCGAGTGTGGGCCTTCTAGGAGCCCATTACTACCTCTATATAATGGGGGCTGCCGCCTCTACAAGAACAAAGAAAAGGAAGAAAAAATATATTTTCTTTTAATTTTATTATCAATTTCAATTTTTTATTTGTTTACAGTCCTGCTACTCTGAATTTGAGTTTGGAAAATGTAGCTTATCGTCACTATTGTCGCCCCTGCCACGGCCACTGCCAGCGTAGCCCTGTCCGTGAACTCGTGGCTGCCGCACTGTAGCCCAGCACTGCCCCCGACCGTACAAAGCCTCTCCCCTTCTTCTCCTTTGTCCCCTTTCCTCTTCTCCATTCTCGATGCAATTGAGATGTGATTATGAATGATGAGTTGGGATTGGACGACCATTCTATCATCAACTGTTCGGGTGTAATGCGAATGGATGATAATGCACAGGCAAAAATCAATGAGAAGTATATACTTCATGTCAAAAGACACTAGCGACTGATAAATCACGTCAAGAGGAACCTTGCGTATGCCAGAAGAGTCCCAATGACATGAGCATGGAGTTCAAGACTGATGCTATGAGCATGGTTACTGCTGCTCGTGTGCACGCCATAAACCGTTCCAACCAAGGATGTATCATTTGAAATACTACTATGCGGAACGTCAACCGTATCTATACCTATTATAACCCAGCAGTGGAGACGCGGTCAGGAGTTACTAAAAAAATAATGATCACGTAAATGGGAAGGGATGCGAGCGTACCAGATTAGTTGCGATTCTCTCATCCGCATCACTGATAATGGGAGCCATCGAACAACAGGTTGGTGATGTGGACGGCGTGCACGGACAGCGTGGGCATTGTGGGCAGAGTTGGCAACGAAGGCATAGACCATGTCTCGGATATTGGAGCACAGTTAATAGGGCAAAGTGTGGATGTAACAGTGTATAGGGGGTGCGGTGACAAGGCATGGCAGTGGCGCGACACGGCGTGGAGCAGCGCACAATGTGGTCGACGATGGAGCGGGGTAGTCAACAGCAGCCGTCTCGTAGGCAGCTCAAGAGCAGTGTGGCAGCTCGGGACAGGATGGCGCAGCAGTACGAGAGCAAAAACTGTACTTATGTTTGATGTTCTTGGATTTGGTTTTTCTTTAATTTGGTAGGTCTGACCAAGATAAAGAAATGGATTCCAAAGGTCATAAAAATCTAATGGTGAATTGTTTTGCTAAAACGAAGAGACTACAATCTTAATGGTATTTGATAATTAAAAGTGATCCCATTTAATATATTCAGAAGACACGTATTTGTAGTTGGTGGAATATGCATGCACATGCAAGACTCTACAATTGTATACAATATTCAAGGTATGTCATTTATATGTTACGGAGGATGACAAATGATTCGTCATGGCATTTTATGCACGTACAAGCAGGACCACCACATAACTTTGAAGTCAATGTTTCCTGTTTGCATCGTACTAAATAACTATACATGCCCTACTCAACCATTTTTGAGTGACGCCTACCCTACTGATTCGAAAGTTAACCCATGTATCCGATGATATTCATAGAACAAAGATATAAGGGCGTGTGGAAAGAAATCTGAAAAGGCATGTTACAAACTTTTAATCCTAATTTTATTGTAATATAAACTAATACCGGAAATTTGTTATCTCAAACAAAAATCTAACATTTGATATCCCACAAAAAATGCTTTAGGATAACTGAGCTTTGAATAATTTATTTGAAAGGTGTGTAATAATGTGAGTGAGTGAGATGAGATCCAGAAGCATTGTCGAAAGTCCAAAAACAATTAGGTGGTGTTTATCAAACATACCATGTCTATCTTGGATTTACTTGGCCCCATACCCCAAACCTTCCTCATTACATATCTAGTTATATTGATCCCACACTTAATATACATTTAAAAGCGATACCTTAGGCGATTCTGAAACTGTTTGAAGTATTCCCTAGAGACCTTCAGACGGTCATCCTGATAACAACGCCAAAATAAAGGAATAAAAATGCCACGACAAATGAAGTAAGCGTTTTATTCTCTGATCAATTTGAAGAAACTGTTTATATAAAATGTGAATTTTGTCCAAATATTAATTTCATAGGACTTCCAGGAGTTACATTGACTCCAATATTAATAAATCCATAACTAAATCAGTAACCTTTTGAGAAAATATAGTACTTTGAACTTATCCAATATGCAATAGAACTGCAAATTGTTTATTAAACTACATGGAGGGAAATTATAGATATGAGTAGGGTTGGACATTTAGGACGAGGAACCGGTTTGACTTTACCGAACCGGGACCATAGGTCCTCCATTTGAAGGTGGACCAGTTTGTCAAGCAGGTTTAGGTCTAAACATCAAACCTGATCGGAATCGAAAGTATACTATTTAACATTTTTTTATAAAATTCTTAAAATATCAAATCCAACTTGACAGAGAGGTTTCTATTGAGCTCCCGTGAGACACCATATATTTCACCATCTATGGGCACCCACTTGATGTAGACGATATTTAACATTACAATGAATATTATTTTTTAAACTTTGACTTTGGCTTTGACATTTATTTGTCTACCCAACTAGACGGGGGGCAAACAAGAATGAATCAAACCGAAACTAGGTTAACTAGGGTTTAGACCTTTGCTAATAACCCAAACTAGACAGGGACTTTCAAACTCGATATACGAAGTCCTGTCACCTGCTTCTTGCGGATCCACTTGTACTCGATCAAAACTGTATTTTATTAATTTTTATGGTTTTCTAACCAATCGTATTTGGAAGACGGGGGATGATTGAATTTTCTACATTTGTTTCTGCATTTGGCCCACCAATACTCGGAAGGCCCGTCTCATTAAGAGGAAAGCGAGCATGATCGTTGCCATCGACGATGCCGGCGTGCGGTGATCATCACCAGCGTTGGAGCGGTAGGATGTCACTGAATCGGTGGGTTCCAGGTACAATCAATCTTCTTTTGATCTGATCAGATATACGCGTCCAGAATTGAGTGTTGAGACGATTCATGTTCCTTGAACACATAAGAGAAAGAAGAAAGAATGAGATAGTGGGAAAAGAGAGATGAAGTGGAAGACACAAACAAGCTAGAAGATCGTTATGATCGTTGTTAATCTGCAAGAATATTACATTGATGTTGGTTTATATTTGTACTATACAATGTTATTGTTTTGACATATATAGTTAACCCGTTATAATTGTAGCCGTTGTAACGAGTTATAACAGCTATTTTATAATGAAGTATAGTTGTTGGATCTTGCCGAAAAATATGAGCCTATCCATGTGAGTCTATCTTTGTGTATTCCTGTACTAGATTGAATAATATAGCATGTTTAAACTTATATTGGATCATACATGTATATTTCTAACGAGTATATGGGGTACGTGTTCAATTATCACTGGCCATTCTTTATTAAAGTCCATATTGGTGACTGCGTTTCGCTGAACTACGTTTTGCTGATGTGTCATATCGTGGCGAGTAGAGCTTCTTATAATGGAGGATGAGAAAAAACCTGTGCAGGGGACGACGACATGAATAGGAATGGATGAGGAATTTCATTAAAACATTACAATCTGTTTGCATGCATATGGGAAATCGTTTGATTTTGGGAACTCTTTTTGCTACGAGTTTCCAAAAAACCATTTCAAATGAGTACTGCTGGATCATTCAGACAGGTGTACAGACTTTCCAATAAAGAGAGTGATGGAGTTCATAACGGTACGGCTCAGTAACTAAAAGCAGATGAACCGAGTCTTCTGGTGAACCAAGAGAACAGGAAAGAGAGGGAGAAGCACAATCAACTATCAGAGCGAGGAGAAGGCCGGCGATGCCGGTCACCTCGGCGCCCGAATGCCTAGTCGATGACCCAACAGACAGTGAAGAAATCCGCAAGGAGAGAGGGAAGAAACAATCCTCCACGGGATGTGTAGTCGTACTCGGACCCGGCCGGCTTGAAGTCACGGAGAAGACTTGCAAACAAAGGATGATAGATGTGTGAGACAGGAATACAGAACTGGTGAAGCTCCTCTCTATCTTTCTCCAGAATCCCCACCTTCACTTTCACGTATCCCTTCGTCGCCTTCTCCTTCTTCTCTAATGCCATGTTTCCTCTCTTTCTCTACGGAGACGATCAGTTCGCTGGCTGGAGCAGAGAAGAAACACACCCAAATCTGAACGAACAGTTGTTTCAGTTGGTGAATAGGGGTCCAATTTATAGGGGATAAAGATGGAGATCGGTTGTTTCCACCAATTGCGGGATTCTGATCACCGTAGAAGACTATGGAATGGGTAATGGTTATCTCATCTGTTTGTTTTTCCATGACTAACCAACCTGCCAGCAGAGCTTCATTAGTTATTGGAGATGGAAGATTCTTGGCTATGTTGATGGATCTTTGATTAAAAGGAGGGATCACGGTTGCATCATTTTGTTGCATGCTGATTGCTGCGGCCAGTTATTTGAGCGTGGCAATTCATATATTATGGTAGTTGGATTTGAAAAAAAAAATTATCATATTGCTTATTTAGATACAAAATAAATAGTAATTATTTTTGAAGTAATATACAAGCCACAATAACCGTAAGACTTATTGTTAGACCCCTAACTAGGCGGCATTCCTTGCCCAAAGGCCAGCAGGCTTATTGGGAGGGTGTGTCCGCGTTTCGCTCACGACATTGAAGGACTGAGTCATTATTGGTAGAGATATTCAATTACCTGATCTTTATTGCCATTTCCCTTGTACGTGGTGATGCACTACAAACGGTGTACGTGCCCGTCCATGCCCAAGGTGGGACGGATCAGGTGCGTCTGCACGTGCTGGGCACGAAGCTGATACACATGTGCGCGCGCGTGCCACCTGCCGCGCGTCAGTACCAAGCGCCATGCGCGGGCACAAACGTGATGCATAGGAACACAAAGTGCCACGCACGGGCGTGGGACATGCAAGCCGTGAGGCGTGCCGTGGGGGCAGCAGGCGCATTGCGTGTGGGGGACGCAGGGCCGGGAGACATCCCGCTAGAAGACAAAGGGATGCGGCGCACTGAGAGCGCCGAGACAGCACTTTGGGTGAGTAGCGCTCCAGCGGGTACTATTGGGTGCGTAGCGCCCTACTTGAGGCGTAGGATGCAGCGCCGACACGCAGACTCTGTAGGAGGATGTTGATACGTGTGCTGGTGGCATGTGTGATTGTCAAGGCCAGGGTGGCGTGTGTCATCGCCACGCCTGCAGGCGCAGAGCGCCCGACCGGGCGCACTTGTATAGCGGCAGAGCGGCCGCGCTCACGTAGAGCGATAGCCTCGAGGCGGTGTGGCGACACTACCTTGGCGCAAGGCGCCTCATCTCGTTCGTTGTATAATCCCTCGTCTTCCCCCGTGTAATGCTCCCAACAACGATGTACTCTTTTATGACATGAATGCATCAAACATATTCCCTAAAGGGGCTGCATCCCCACAATCTCCTCTAACCCCTTCTATGCGATCTTATGCATTTGCAAAGACTTCCGCTACAAGAGATCAATGCTGCTCAGTGTTTTTCTCTGAGCACTAACGCCGGCATACGCCAGATTCGAGCAAGAGATCCAGCTTGAGATTTGACTGTGTGACACTTTTCTATACTACAATAATAGGAACACTGATAACACCCTAATTTTGGTCTTTATTTCATGTTATTAGCATGATTTATGCATTTAAAAGACTTAAAATTGGGTTGTTATCATATATTTACACGAAAATAATGCTTTCAAGTAATTTCTTACAAATTTTTAGGAATTTTCTGGGATTTATTTCAAGAAGAAATGCATTTATTCTATTAAAAAGGGGCATATTTATAATAGAAAAAGAAGTATTTTTATTATTTTCAAACTTTCAAGGGCCTTTTTGCAAACTTTCGTTGCAAAAAGACCCTGAAAACAGCTCTCGGTCGCCATTGCAGGCGTAAAGATCCAATTTAAAATTTTACAGGGTTTTATTGCAATTTTTAATATATATTTTTAGTGTTTTAGGAGAAATCTGAGGAGAGAGAGTGCGCCAAGGGCATATACGCAATTAGTTTTGGGCGGCGTCCAAAAGCAATTCCAGACTTTTTAAGGACTTTTCTGCAAAAAGGAGGATTCAAAATGCGCCAGCGAATGAGAGAACGACACGTCATTGTGTATTTAAAAAGGAAACTAATAAATAAATGAATTTTAAATCCAATGGATTAAATTAGTTTAAAATTGATTTATTAATAACTTTTGATCTTGAAGTTCGATTGAGATGATGTTTTTAAGGATTTGTTCTTCTTGATCCCCTCTTTCTATCTGTACGGTTGGATCATTCAGATCCAGCCTACATTGATATATAAACATTAAGTACTAAATGGGGGTAAAATGGTGATTTTTACCATATAACCTAAGTATAAAAGCTAAATTTCGAGAGGGGGAGCTTATTCTAGATGGTTTTCTATCATAGCTGCAAGACAGAGGAGTCCCACCCTAGATCAAGTTATCTGGTACTTTTTCCTTGATTGTATTTGGATTTGTGCATTTTGAATGAGATTAGTTCAAATTCTTGTTTCTTCTTCTTGGTTTTGATCTGAAATTCTAAATCGCTTGGCTTGAGCGGCATGTACAAGCCCTGATTAGGATTGAGAGGAGAATTCGAGGGATTCAACTAAGCATAAGCTGCATTCGAAAGAAAAACTCTAAAAAGATTAGTTTTAATTCTTAGGAGATTAAATTACCCCCATTTCAGTTCTGAATTATCAAAGTTGCAAAAACAAACCAAACTCAAATTAAAAATTCCCTTTTAACCTCTCTAATTGACCTCTTGGATCCTTTTATTAGGATAAAAGAAGCCAATTTAGAGCTCCATATTTCTTCTATTCATCTCAACTCTTCTACCCCCCTTTCTAAATTCTCATCTAATTAGGGTGACTTGATCCTCATTCAAGATCAAATTCAGTTTAATCAGAGTGAAACGACCAATAATCACCAAATCGAATTCCTTACTAGCTTCCCTTGGACGACACTGCATTTATCACTACACGTCTTAAGTGGAGTTCTTATAAATTTTATTGCATAAGCCAAAATCCACAACGACAAGGGCTAAAAATTGCATAGTTTTTACCCCTATTTTTGGCTTATCAAACACATGTGCGCTTCTGGCCTCTGATTGTCTCACAGAATAGCGAGAGAGAAGAAAGAGAAATGGTTAAGAACGGTAGAGTGGATTGAGTGGCCTTTCCGCCCCCTCTTGCACTCTTAGCGATATAGAGAGGGCAAGAGGGAGAGGAAGAGAAAGTGAGAGGGAGAGGGAGAGGGAGAAGGAGAGAGAGAGAGGGAGAGGGAGAGAGCGAAAGTGAGAAAGCGAGAGAGAGAGAGGGGGAGAAGGAGAGAGGGAGAGGGAGAAGGAGAGAGCGATAGTGAGAAAGCGAGAGGGAGAGACAGGGAGAGGGAGAGAGCGATAGTGAGAAAGCGAGAGGGAGAGAGAGGGAGAGGGATAAGGAGAGAGGGAGAGAGCTATAGTGAGAAAGTGAGAGGGATAGAGGGGGAGAGAGAGGGAGAGAGCGATAGTGAGAGGGTGAGAGGGAGAGAGGGGGAGAGAGAGGGAGAGAGCGATAGTGAGAAAGCGAGAGGGATAGAGGGAGAGACAGAGGGAGAGATTGATATTGAGAAAGCAAGAGGGAGAGAGGGAGAGAGAGAGGGAGAGGGAGAGTGAGAGAGCGATTGTGAGAAAGCAAAAGGGAGAGAGGGAGAAAGAGAGAGAGGGAGAGAGCGATTGTGGGAAAGCGAAAGGGAGAGAGGGTGAGAGAGAGAGAGAGAAAGAGGGAAAGGATAGAGGGAGGGAGACAGAGAAAGTGGGAGAGAGAGTGACGTATACTTAGCAATTTGATTGAAGCAAACAAACGTATGATGTTCATCCTAGCCTCTGAACGGCTGTACCTTCACGGGTGAAAGAGAAGGAAGGTTATCATTTTCATTCATGGGTTTCCCATCAGAAATGCATTTTTTACAAAAAAGGGTTACAGAAACGGAGGGCAGGGGGTTCAACTAGAACGCACGTTCATCAGAAAATGGGGTTCAACTACAGGGACTTTGATGTTCTCCAATGTTTTTTTCTAGCGTCATAGATGCCATCGGCAACGTCCTCGAAGCCCCCCTGGATTTCCTCTCCAGCAACGCCTCTCTTTCTCCCTGTTCTCTCCCGGTCTCTATCAATCTCTCTATCTCTCTGGTTTGCTCTCTCTCTCCACCTGTATCCCTCTATCTCTATCTATCTATCTCTCTCTATTGTATAGATCTCAATCAATATCTCTCAAATCGTATCTATCTCCCTCTTTATGTATATGTCTCGCTCTATCTCTCTCTATCTGTCTCTCTCTATCTCTATCTCTATCTATCTATCTATATCGCTGATGGGGGACCATCATGCCTTAAGGAGATATGGTGGCAACGACGTCAATGCATCGACATCAGATGCACCACCACCGTCATCCGATGTCGACATTGCTGTTGAAGACATGCCGCCATTGTTACTCAACCAAGTCAACGCGCCAACATCAAGCACGTCTCCACCTAAGCACGCCCCGTCACGCGTCATGACACGTCACCAATGACAGATCAAGAAATGCCCTTTGACGTGACACGACAGCACGCCGCCCGTCTTTATTTTATTTTATTAACTATATTTTTCTCTTTCCTCCAAGGTCTATATATATAGGCCAATGTTGCAAGAAAACGTTAGGCAAAGTTATATTCAGGAATTGTCTTTTCTCTTCTTGAAGGACTTGCCCTAGCCCTCTTCTTGCGGGATCATCGTTGCCGCCACCGCCGATCCTCGACGTCGTCCCTTTCGTCGCCCGCCTTGCCTGTGCCCGCAGCCTTCTCCGGTCGTCCGCGCAGGCTACTCTCATAGTCCTATAGGCTGCCAGCCCAGGCTGCCCACGCCAAGGCCACCTTCCGACTACCTGCGCAGGCCGCCTTCGGTCACCCGCGCAGGCCGCCTCTAGGCCGCCTGCATAGGACTAAGCCACCATGCAGCCACCGACCGCCCGCACAGGCTGCCTTTCGGCTACCCGCACAAGCTGCCTCCCCGCCGCCCGAGCAGGACGCACCCCTGCTACACGCGCACGCCGCCTTTTACCACCCGCGCAGGCCACCTCCTGGCCGCCCAAGCAGGCTGCCTCCTGGCCGCCTGCACCGGTCGTTGTCGACGCTGTCCAACGCTTCGGGCCATTCTGTGTGTGCTGCACGCCCTTCGCGCGCTTTGTGCGCATGGGAAATCACCTACACCTGAATCTCCGACAACGACATCACTACACGTCTGCCCCGCCCAAGCATCCTGGTCACCAAGCAGCCGACTTAGCCTGACCAAGTCATTGCCAGGGCCGCTCAATGCCTGGAACACCCAACTATCTCGTTCAATGGGCCGCGCAACGCCCGGAACGCCGAGCCAAATTACCGCCAGAATTTCCCCCAACCTCATCACGCACACCAGTGCCGGGGTACGCCTGAACTCTTTATTGTTGTGTGCTCTTTGTCCAGTATTCCACAGGAATTCTTCCTCCGCCGTCGGATCTGTTTTGGATTTCTTGTAATCTCAACAAATTAGTGGATTAGGTCTTCTCGTGAGTTTTCCCACGAACGCGAATTCGAAGGTATTGGATTTGGTGCTTCAGCAGCGTCGCGGTGGTTGAAGACAGTACTCCCGCCTTCAACGAGGAACGGGTTGCACCACCATTCCTTCATCAGATTTGAGTTTTCAAAATCAATCGTGTGGTTTTGTGGTCTGTTTTATTCCCCTACATTCAACCAATTCCTGCACCCATATCCATTGTCATCCATCCCGTCTCCTTTAGTCGTTAGCATCCATCCCTCTAGTTGTCCTGCGTCAAGATATCTTTTTCTTTTTCTCTGTTTGTTTGTTTGTTTCATCTTCGCAAACCAACTTGGGCCCCCTTTCTTCCCTATAAGAGGGAAGGTTGCCCCTTGTACGAAATAATGAATTGAAAAAATGAAAGAGATTTGAAAAATGTATTCCTTTATTTTTTTAGGCATTTTCAGAAGTATTTTTAGAGTTTTTTAGTGTTTTTTAGAAGTTGTAGAAAACTACCGAAATGTAAATATGAAAGGAGGTTAGTGCGTTTCCCGTAGTCTTCGCCGGACCTCCAGCGCCGCCTTCGCCAACGCCGCCAGCTCCGCAGCCCTAGCAGCTATGAACCTCTGCGTTTGCCCTCGTTGACGTGTCTAGTTCCCTCGAACACTCCTCGGCCTCCGTCGGCCCTTTCCGGCTCGCCCTCGGCCGCCTCCGTGCCGACACGGACCACCCCGCCCTCATCGGGTCGTCGCGGCGCCTCGACCGTCAAGACGCCCCAGCCGCCCATCCGCCCCTGGCCGCCTTGCTGCTCAACCGCTCTCGATCGACCCTTGGCGTTCAGGGCAGTCTGCAGCCGCTAAGCCCACCCAAGTCGCCCCGGCCACCCAAGCCACCCGCGGCCTCCACGGCGGCCTTGGCCGACCACAGTCACGCAGCTGTTGCGACCTCCCCTCCACGGGCGCAATGGAGCCATGGTGACCACAGCCGCCACCACCGCGCAGCCACAGCAGCCCTGCCACCCTCCGTCCCTCCGCCCCAAAAGCCCGTCTGCCCTCGGCCGCCCGACCGCCGTTGGTCACCCGGCTGCCATCGGCCACTCTTTTGCCTTCGATCACCCAAACGTCCTCAGACGCCTGGTTTCCCATGACCGCCCCGCCGCTCCAATGGCCTCCGGTCACCTCAGTCTCGACGGTCGTCGCCCGTCGATCTCATCGGTTGCCTGCGACTGACTAGACCGCCTTGTCGGCCTCGGCTTGATCTAGCCCCATCTTTAGCTGCCTTTTTGAACGACACGAGCCACCCCGGCCACGACAACCACCTCCAACTGCGTCATCCCTACCACCAGCCATCTATAGATGCCTCCGGCCTCCTCCGCCACCCCGACCTTGGTCGTTTTGGGCGTCCTCAACTGACTTGGTCGTCCTTGGCTCGACCGCTTCAGCCGCCCTCGGCTCTACCTCAACCACCCTATGCCACCTCGCTCGACAACCCTGTCACCGTCCTCACTATCACGCTCACTTCCGAGCCCGTATCCCAGCCTGCCAGCGCCACTGTGTCCACACATGCCATATGCCCACCTAGAGTCCGTTAGAGTAGTTTTGAGAAGAGTAATCGCCGGATGACCCACCGCCGACACTCCATAGCCGCAAAGTACATGCCGCCGTAGGATGAATCACCGCTGTCGTCTCCACCGATACTCACGTCTATCCGCTACTAGATAGTTACAGTTTTCTTCATCATGGAAGCGACGACCGATATCACCGTCGCTGAAGTCTGATAGAATCTAGATGCCGCCGCCTTATGTCGTTCTGCCGTCACATACCCGCCATTATGGTCTCCTAGAGAAGCCTCAAGGGAGACGATCATTGGATGACATGCTGCCGCTAGTTTACCGCTGCGAAGTACATGCCACAGTGGGATATATAGCCGCCGCTGCGCACTACCGACGAGTATCTTTGTCGCTAGGTAGCAGAACGAAGGCCGGCCCACCCAATCACGGCTGTCGAAGCGTCCTCCCCGTGTTGACGCTCCACCGCTCTGCCCTCCACTCCTTGTGGTGTAAACACGAGCCGTTCGATCCCGGCAGGTCGTGTTACATCAATCACTATACCTCTCTCTATCTCTATTTATCTATCTATCTCGCTCTATCTCTGTCTTTCTATCTATCTATCTGTCTCGCTCTATCTCTCTCTATCTCTATCTATGTATCTCGCTCTATCTCTCTCTATCTCTATCTATCTATCTCTCTCTCTATCTCTACCTATCTATCAGCCTCTTTCTCCCTATCTCTCTCTCACTCTCTCTTTTTTATGTGTTTTTTTCTCTCGCTCTTTCTGTACCCAGGTTTCTACTTCAATTCTATGTCTTTCTCTCTCTCTACTTCTCTCGAAACCCTTTTTTCTCTCTCCAAAAAGTTGACAAAAACGTTCAGGTCAACGTACAGGGATCTTTCTCTATCTCTCTATCTCTCAAATAGTATTTGTATCAATCTCACTCAATCTCTCTCAAATTGTATCTATCTCCCTTTTTGTGTATCTTTCTCGCTCTATCTGGCTCTATCTGTATCTATCTAGCTTTATCTCTCCATCTCTATCTATCTCTATCTATCTCACTTTGTCTCTCTCTATCTCGCTCTATCTCTTTCTATCTATCTATTTTGCTTTATCTCTCTCTATCTATCTATCTCGGTCTATCTCTCTATATCCATCTCTATCTATCTATCTCGCTCTATCTCTCCCTATCTATCTCGCTCTATCTCTCCCTATCTATCTCGCTCTATCTCTCTCGATCTCTCTCTATCTATCTATCTCTCTACCTCTATCTATCTACCTCGCTCTATCTCCCTATCTCTCTTTCTGTCTCTCTCTGTTTATGTGTTTTTTCTCTCGCTCTCTGTCCCCAGGTTTCTACTTCAATTCCTATCTCGCTCTCTCTCTGCTTCTCGCGAAATACTTTTTTCTCTCTCCAACAAATTGATGGAATCATTCAGGTCTATGTACAGGCTTCTTTCTATCACTTTCTTTCTATTTGTACGAAACCCCAAAATACTCTCCTGAAAGTTGAAAACTTCAGGCCTACATGCAGTCTTCTTCCTCTCTCTGCTTCTCTCTCACTCTCACTCTCCCTTACTCTCTCTCACTCTCTTCTTCTCTCTCGCACTCTCTCACTTTCTCTTACGCTCTCTCACATTCTCTCTTATTCTCTCTTACTCTCTCTCTCTTACTCTTACGCTCTCTCGCATTCTCTCTTATTCTCTCGTACTCTCTCTCTTACTCTCTCTCTCACTCTCTCCCACTTTCTCTCTCTCACTCTCCCCCTTTCTCTCTATCACACTCTCTCTCACTCTTTCTCTTTTTCTCTCTCACTCTCTTACTCCTGCTCACACTCTTACTCTCTCCCTCTTACTCTCTCTCTCACTCTCTCTTTTACTCAATTTCTCCTCTTATTCTCTCTCACTCTCTCTCTTACTCTATTTACCCTCTTATTCTCTCTCTCCCTCTCATTTTCTCTCTCTCGTACTCTATTCTCTTATCATTCTCTTTCTCACTATCTCTTTTAGTATCTTACTCTCTCTTTCTCCTACTGTCATTCACTCTCTGCCTGTCTCTCTCTCTTTTTCAATTTCTATCTCTTTCTCTCTGTACCACTATTGAAACCCTTATTTTCACACTCCTATTTTTTTATGAATACCTTCAGACCTAGGTATGCAATCAATATCCTGGGTTTCCATATCCAAACGAGCAATGCACCTCCAGTTTTTTGAATTCTGTGGGTTTTAGGGACGAGTGTCTGCATTGTTGATTCATGTATTAATGATTTATTTTAGAACGATATTCTAGATGTTTTTGTTATGTTTGTATGGGAAATAAATTCTGCTTTCATCATTATTATCCATATCTGCGATCGAGTTTGTTTTTTTACTTCTAAACGATCTCTTAATCTAGTTCATGGGTACATTAGGCACACTATCTGCCAAATTATGAATTTATTTAGTTTTTAAGAAGATTAAACTATCTCTCTATCTAATTCATGGGTCGATTATTCATGCCTTTTGTACAATAGTCAAAAATTTGTTTAGTTCTCAAATATTAAACTATCTCTTGATCTAATTCATGTGTTGATCATTCACACCTATAAAATATCATTCGAAAATGATTGTGTATGCACAGATGTCTGCATTGTTGGTGTTGCATGTATGTCGATGGGATGTTTTTAGGCGCCCTTTCATCCTTGCCTGCTACCAAACTTAAATCGATTGCTATTGTCCTTGTAAATTCTTATACTCTAGGTAATTGTGCTCTACTTTATTACAAATTCTTCTTCTTAATGTAGCAGCCAGATTATTCTCTTGCCGGATCTGAATTACAGAATTTCATTGGCAGTGGTAGAGGCGTGAAGCTCCCATGCAAATAATGAATGGGCAAAATTTTTGCATAGGGACAAAGTGAGGTCTGCTCCGCCAACCGTCTTTTATGCTACCCCCCGGCATGTAATCCAAATGAAAGAGCCTTCGTTTTCTTCCTTCTCCATCATCTCTCTACAAGCTTCAGATCTGTGTGGTTTGTTTGAGTGGCTCAAGATGGGATTTTTTAATTATCTCATAGAATGCGTACTGCCCTGCTTTCTATCTCTTCTCTCTCCACTCAAGCGAGCATTGCGAGCGGGCCCTACTAGTTTATGGAATGCGAATAAGTGTAATTGATGCTTTTCAAAACTACTAGGGTATATAGAATAGATATGTAGAATAAAACAACCCTCGATGTCTAAAAAACTGATGCACCTTTACATTGCCGGTATGTAATGTCAGATAAAAAATCCTGAATTTATCCTACAACAAATTTTAGATACATATATATATTTATCAGAGTTTGTCGAAACTAAGTTATAAAGTTTTGTAATACATGGCTTTACTGTAATTTTGTTATACGAAAAATTGTGGAGAAAATGGTATTTAAAACTTTCCTCAAATGGTGTTGTGTTGCTATGTGTGTGGCTATCGCTTGGAAACAATTTTACTTGAACATGGTACTGATTATTAAATCATATTGAAACAAAAATATTAGTTTAGCAAAAAGAAGATACAACTTGGTATCCTCACTAGGGATCAAATTTTGCGCATCACACAAAAGAAAAGTAACTAGTCTGGATTTCAGGTCATCGTAGAAGATCCGTATGATTGTTTTGAACGGGTCACATGCAGATTTCATCATTATCATTTATTCCAATTGAATGATCTGTATAACTAAGAAATTTACGTGAGATAAAAAATAATTTTTGGGCTTCCTTAAAATGGGTAATTCTATACTTTTCTTTTCAGATTGTCCGGAGATTAGTGGAAAAAATGGATTCGCCCAGAAGAACCCACGGCGTCCTCTCTCCCGTGCTATCGACGGGTTGAGATGTCATAGAACTGATCAGCTTTTAATGCAATTGATCCTTTCGCAGATACGCATCTGATATCGGAGGAGAAATAAGGCTAAGCAAGAGACGAGGAGCGGGAATGGAAACAACATTTTGTAAAGACAACATACGATTTGGTTGCAAGTTGCAGCACTTATCGGCGATCGATCAACTTCAAGAAAATGATTTTTGGGTGTCTGAGTTTAAAAAAACGGAGTTTCAACTGGTATTGCTTGATCATAAAGACTGATTTACAGTTTTTACAGTGAATGTTGGAGTTTAATCTTGACTGAGTTATTTTAGTGGGTTTAGTTTGACTATGTCAAGGAATAAAGCAGGTCGACAGGGATAACTGGTTTATAGGAAGATGTGGAGGCAGCAGCTTATTTTAAGGAGCTAAAGACTGGTGTCTTTGAAGACCGAGCACATGGAGAAGTGTGTGGTCAGGGTTTATTTAAATCCATAGGCAGTTATGGGGGAGTGCCTATAAATATGTAGGAGTTTTATTGTTGTAGTATGCTGTGTGCATCAAGGTTCCTTTCTCTCTCAAAGTGTACTCGCATCCTGTTTCTCTGTGTGAGATCAAGAGAGCGATGGCTTAAAATCTTTTTCTCTGTGTGAGATCAAGAGAGTGAGTGCTTGTCCTTCCCTTCTCTGTGTGAGTTGCTAAAGTGAGAGAGCGAGGTTCCAACAGTGAACAGATTGATGGTGAAAAGGAAGATTCACCTCATTAGTTGCGAGCGGATGATCTGCATCTTCCAGTGAAGTGGGAGAATAAGGCAGAGAAAGCGGCGGACAGGCCACGGCGAGACAGAAGAGAAGGCCGGTGCTGGTCGCCTCAAAATGGAGTCTCTTGGTCGATGATCCAGCAGACGGTGAAGAAATCGGTGAGGGGACAAGGAATAACGAGTCTGTCGTAGAAGGTGTAGTTGTACTGGAACCCGGGGGGCTTCAGCTCGACGAGAGACTGGAACAGAGGATGAGACAAGTGCATGATGGGAATCCAGAATTCGTGTGGCTTCCCTACGTCCCTCTGGTGAATCCCCACCAGGATTGGCACGCACCCCTTCTTCGCCTTCTCCTTCTTCTTCTCTAGCGTCATCTCCTCATTCCTTCCTTCCTCCGAGAAGACGACCAGTTCGCTGGCTGGATGGTGCAGAGAACAAACACGCCAAAGTACGAATGAAGTGGTGTTCCAGTTGTAGAACAAGGGTCGAGTTTATCGATGGCGATCTGTTGTTTGCACCAATTGCGGGATTCCGCTCGACGTGGAACACTTCGGAACGAGTCAATGTTTTGGTTTATGTTTGCCTTTCGACGACTTATGTAACGGCCAAGAGATTTAGAGGGTTTTGCAGACAGAGGATTCCCAGCTACTTTGACGGCTTCCTGATGACGCAGAGGGAGGGCAGTTGGCCAAGTCACTGAAGTCCGATAAGGCTTTAACGGTCCCGTTAGTACCTTTGGCAAGAGATCCAGGTGTGTTGACTAGTTAACGTTGACGAACAAAAATTGGAGATTAAAAAAATGGAATGAATTTATCATCAAAGGGAAAAGATATTGAAAACTCACCTATAAAGCCGATCTTGAATTATGAGAAAATAAAAAATAAAAAGAGAAATAAAAGAAGATTGAAAGAAGAAATTTGAAGAGTTAAAGAAGAAGAAAGGAAGATAAAAAGGAAGAAGGAAGACAAACATAATGAGAAATAAGAAAATCAGGAGAAAGAGGAAGAAGGAAAATGGTTGGAAAAGGTAACGAATAAGCAAAGGTGAAAGACACTTGGAAAGGACAAGAAGAATAATGAAATAAAGACTAAATGGAAAGAAGAAGACAGATGAATAAAATAGCAAGAAAAAAATGATAAAATAAAGTAGGAAAGGAAAATAAAAGAAAAACTGGATGATGGAAAAAAGACTAAAATAAAAAGAGAAGGAGACTAAAAGTAGATTGTAGAGTGGAGAAACCTAGCATACCTTGAAATAGAATGAAACAAACTTGAGCGTAAGGATAAACTAAACATTCTCAAGATTGAGAGAAAGAAACAGGGACTCGGAGTGGGACAAAGGAAGAACGTGAGAGGGCGAGAGAGAGAGAGAGCGAGTGATAGACAAAATGGGAGAGCGATCATGAAAGAGAGAGAAAATGGGAGAGAGAGCGTGAAAAGAGAGAGAAAATGGGAGAGACAGAGCGTGATAGATAGAGAGAGAGAGAGCGTGCAAGAGAGAGAGCATGCGAAAGGGAGAGAGAACGAGAGGGAGAGAGAGAGGGAAATTAAGGCATGTTCAATTTCCCCTCTCTGAAAACCATACTTTATCAAAAAGGAATGTAACCTTAAATATCATGCTCTTGGTGACTGTTTCAAAACATATAAAGGTTTCTTCAACTTATGAAATTTGTCCTCTCTTCCTTTAAGCACAAACCCTCTAGGTTGCACAACATAAATTTCTTCATACAAAATATCAAATTTGTTAGAAAGTATCCCGTATGGCCTATTAGGCCCACCAGCCCCTTAGCCCAATAAGGGTTACCTCTTTTAGTCCCACATGGGATAAATGCTTCATCCTCTCTCTCTCAGCCCTATGTAGGGGCATGTATCCCTTCCTTTTCAAAATCAATCAAATAAATACCTCTTCTCCTTTTCCACGTGATTCAAGAATGCAGATTTCACATCAAAGTAATATACCTTCCATGTTTTCTGTGCTGCAATGGCTCACAAAATTCCTACTGTTTCTAGTCTTGAAACAGGTGAAAATGTTTCAAAATAGTCAATTCCATAATTCTGTGCATACCATTTGGCTACTAACTATGCCTTATACCATTTTACACTTCCATTGCCGCATGCTTGATTTTGCACACCCATATTACTTCAGTATGTTTGATTGAAGATGGTAGATCTGCAAGTTCCCCTTTGTCATATTTCTAAATACCCTTGATTTCATCTTCCACTGCACGCTTCCACTCTATCTTATTTTGAGGTTTTTTAAAACAAACTGGTTCATCCTGTTATAAAACTTCAAAAATATCGGTCTCCTATCATTCTCTTACTAAACTTGTCTCTCTTTCTGGTGATGAGGATTTATCTCCAATTTCTCTTGATCCACTCGACCTTAGGGATCAATCCAATGCAGTTATTGTGATCTAGTTAGGGTCATGCTACATGTAAGCAGATCAGGAATATATCGTTGATTTATTTTTACCTGGAATGAAATAGACAAAAAAGACTCAGAGACTGTATGAGAGATAAGCTGAGAGAGAAAGTGAGATTGGCAGAGAGAGTGAGAGAGGAGATAAAGTGATGGGAAAGGCAAATGAGAGAGAGGATGAGAGGGATTGACGAATCGTGAGAGTAAGAGATTAAGAGAGAGATAGAAAGTTGGCATCACACTCATGCATGTTCCTCCACGACAGTCCTCTTTGTATCACCTATCAGGGATCGATCGAGTGTAAATAATCTTCTGCTCTAAGAGTTACACAAAACTGAGATTTAACGAGCATTTCCTGATCATTGACACTGATTTACAGTTTCTACAGTGAATTGAGGGATCAGTCCAGGAAGATTCATCTCCGTAGTTGCGCACCGATGATCTGGTGAAGCAAGAGAACAAGAAAGTGAAACAAGAGTGCAGGCCACATCTTGAGCGAATAGAAGGCCCATGGGGGTTCTCCTGCTCGATGGTCCTCCAAACGGTGAAGAAATTGGCAATGGGACAAGAAAATAACAAGTCCGCCTTAGAAGGTGTAGTCGTACTAGAACCTGGGGGGCTTCAAGTGGACAACGGACTTGAAAAGAGGATGAGAAAGGTGCGTGATGGGAATCCAGAACTCGTGTGGCTCCCCTCCATCCTTCTGGTGAATCCCCACCAGAACTAGCACGCATCCCTTCTTCGCCTTCTCCTTCTTCTTCTCTAGCGCCATGTTTCCTTCCTTCCTTCCTTCCTCCGAGACGAAAATCAGTTCGCTAGGTGGATGGTGCAGAGAATAAACATGCCCAAGTATGAACAAAGAGTTGTTCTAGTTGCGGAAGAAGGGTTGAGTTTATAGGGGAAGAAGATACAGATCAGTTGGTTGCACCAATTGTGATATTCAGCTCGACGGGGAACAGTTTGGAATGGGTGAATGTTTCTGTTTTCTGTTTGTCTTTCGACGACTTACCTATAGGCCGAGAGATTCATGGGGTTTGGAGACGCATGATTCTCGGCTATTTGATGGCTTCCTGACGACGAGGATGGAGAATGGACCGATTGCGGCAAGTCATCTGAAGGTGGTAATTTTGAACAAGTCTTTTGAAGGAGAGAGAGAGAATGAGAGAGACCTAGAGAAAGGGAGAGAGAGAGAAACAGGGAGCGAGCAAGAGCGATGGAGAGAGCGAGAGAATGACAGAGAGTGAGTGAGAACGATAGAAAGAAGGATAGCGAGTGGGACAAAGAGATAGAAAAATAGAGAGAAGTAGAGGGAAAGAGAGCGATCGGAAGAAATAGAGAGATAGTAGAATAGCAAGAAACTGAGAGAATGAGAGCGAGCGAGAGAGATAGAGAGATAGAAGGATTACAAGAAGCAGAGCGAAAGAGGGTGAGCGAGAGATACCAAAGAGTAGAAGAGATAGAAGAGTAATATTAAGGAGTTTTACTCGCCTCCGCCAAGTCATAGCTGTGCAGTCAGCTCTAGAGGCGTCTCAAGCATTCGTCTCTTCACTAACCGAGTCCAGATGCAGAGTAAGCTCGGGGATCTTCTGATAGGTACTTAAGAAGATTAGTTAGTAAAATCAAACAAGTAATACATATTGGTAAGAGATTGGAAAATAGGATTCAATATAAGTTTAAAAATAGAATAGGATTCAATATAGATAGGATCAAACTATAGACGGCCAGTATTAAATAATATGAAGTTATGTGGGTCAGAATTAAATATTGATATCTCCATTATACACGCTGGGCCCATAGCACTGTTCAACAGCTGTGATTGGTGCACCCAATATGTTATAACGATCAAGATTAAGATAACGAGTTTGTTATGAAAGACGGGTATAAGGCACCAATCAATGGCTGTGATTGGTGCCCCAATTTGTTATAATGATCAAGATTAAAACAGCATTTAAAACTTGTATATCCGTTGTAAAGTGTTACAATGGATACATATAGGATAACTTCTTATTCTTAAGTATAAATATAAAACCAATGTTTCAGTGAAAACTTGTAGGTTTATACAATTATCTTGATCTATGTCTAAGTCTCATTCTCCATCTCATTTCTCTTCTATCTCTTTTTTTTTCTATATCCTTTTCCTTCGCCTCTTGATATAGTGATTCGAGGAGATCAAAAAAGTAAAAGGAGGAATCGCGCGCGAGAGAGAGAAAGAGAGATAACAATAAACTGGAAACTGGAAGAGAGTGGAACAAAAGAGAACGAGAGAAAAAGAGCAATGAAAGAAAATGGGTGAGAGTATGAGAGAAAAATATAGAAAAGGAGTGAGAGCGATAGAGAGTGTGATACAGAGAGCAAGATAGTCACATAGAGAGAGAGAGAGAGCAACTGTACGCTCTCACTTGCGCATGCAACACACCGTACATAGTAGAGAGTGCAAATTAACTTTTTTTTTTTTCAAAGTAGAGATGGAGGACAGATGATGTTTCATCATCCGTTCATTCAAAAACCGTCATTTGTCATCGGCCGAAGCTATGGATGAATGACTGAATGTAGAGCTTTCCGTCATACGTCATTTGTCATCCATCAGTCATGACGAATGATGTATGACAAAAATGACAGACGAAAAACGGCAGATGACAAATGACTTTTTCCAATTTATATAATACATTGATCAAACTCTATAATGACGAGAAGGTAAGTCGACAGCGAGAAGGTAAGCATCGGGCTAAATCTACGCCAGGGGATAGCAGAGATCAAGATCTCCTGTGGCGAGCTAGAAATCTCTATCGTTAGATTGACATAGGGGCTAGGGTGGCGCCGCCGGCACACCTTGAAGACAACGCCAGCGAAGGTGGCAAGGAAGAAGGCACTGCTGATGGCCACTCTGGCCACTATCCTGGGTACCTCCGGCAGAGCTCATTTCTGGTGCACACTATGGAGGAGACGGCAATGTCGAAGCCAGTGCCGCCAGGCCAGTAGAGAGAAGGTCCACTAGTGGATGTCGTGGGCCTCGGTGCTGGTTTGGGTGATGGTGGAGAAGCCAACGAACATGAAGTCATTAACAAAGTGATTGAACTCGATGGGGAACGTTAAAAAAAGTTCACGGTTCTGTGATCTAAACCTCCTTTATCCATTCCACTTTTTTTAATGGATAAATGACAGAACGGGACTGATGACAGACTTGTGACGATGATGAAACTGTGATGATGACGAATTGGACGAGAAAAATTTCATGGAATAATAACAGAACAGAAGTCCATTCAGTCTCGTTCCATCCGTTTGAAAATGTCATCCATTTTCGTCCAACATACCTATTTCAAAGTAGGTACATTTGTATGGACTTGTATTCTGACCACAATAGTAATGCGCATAGTGGTGATAGTTTATTTAGTAGAAAACATTACTAACATATCATCCTTAATATTGACTTTATGACACCCATATGATCTTAATAGTTCTCAAACCTCATTAAGCCAAAGGCTTTGAGAAGCCATCTGCTACTTGATCAAGAGATGATGAATGTTCCATACTAATCGCTCCAACATTGTCCTGATCTCAAATATAATGATGCTTCATCTCCATAGCAGTCGTTGACATGTTATCATCATATGAAATAAAAAAATAAATTCTTCATCCACCAAGATCCTTCAAAATATTTTTTAGGCTCTCCATGTTGACTTGCACCTGGTGTAGCTGCATATCAGCTTACGATGCAGATAATCCAGTTGTCTTCTGGTTCGTTGACCTCTACCAAACAGCTCTTGAGACAATGAGAAAAACATATCTTCTTGTACTCTTTTTTTCATCTCTATCTCTTGCCAAATCACTATCCCCATATCGTGTCAACTAAAGATTAGATAATCAGTCATATGATAATCCATATTCTCTTTGGTTTTGCGTATACATCTCATAGTCTTTTCCTTGCTCCAAAATGATAAGTAGAATGATAAATAAAAAATACTAACATCAAATTCACAGATAGCATAATGTATGGTTTTGTAGTTATCAATCACATTAAGCTCCCCACCATACTTATCCAAAATTGCTCATCCATGAAAGTCATACCATCATTGAAAGTTAACATGATGGAGCGCACCCAAATGACATCAAAAAAACATCATCGGAGCCATCCTTGCCGTCATCACCATCACCGACGGTTCGTGTCCAGCCCAACCAACACGCCAAAGCGTCTCTGACGATGTCCGGGGTTAGATACCCCGGGTAGCTCATGTCTGTATTTGTATCATCGTGTTTGAATTATCTATTTTCAGTCATTTTATTGATGTTTGTGTTTGTCACAACGAGGGCACCCTACTCGTCGTGATGCATCCATATCACCGTCTTTTTGTATTCGTCTGTATCATTTTTTTCTTTCACGTCATTTTATTTTGTTATTCTCTTATTTGTGTTGTAAATGGGGCGGATTCTTATTGAGCTCCCCTTATTTGGACTCCACGTAATGGGCCCATCATGGCCCTATATAAGGCCATGATGGGACCACGTCCTGTTTAGATCTGGAAGTGTTGGCTGCAGTTACTGCCATCCAAGTCTCCCGAAGAGTGAAGAAGAAGGAAGAAGAGGAGGAGAGGGAGAGAGTAAGGAAAACAGAGGAAAAGAAGGTCGTTCGTTGGACCATTGACCTCGACTTTTCCCTGACGATACTGCAACTGCTCCATGACTGCCTTGCACTGCCGTTGCGTTACACTGCACCACGAGTAAGTTTGTGTCTAACCGACGGATTCCTGTGCCATTGTGCAGCGCCATGGTACCCACTACGGTCTGTGAACCATCACGTGCTGAGTTGATTCATCGGCCCATCATTTGCTTCCACCACCAGCGACCGACGAATCATGATGATACGAGTTGGTCACGTCACATGCATGGCTTCCCTGTAAGATAGTGAGTCGTGTTTCGCTTATCACTGACGATACAAGCCACTACATCGTGCTGCTCCTCACTGCTACCAACACGCGTATACCTGGCATCACAGCGCCAACAGACGTCAAACCTGCACGCCACTCGTGCATGTGCACACGTGGTGCTCAGAGTTTTCTTGTCGCTCTTCATTTGGCCTCACCCTCATCCTCCTGCGCGTCGCTCCAACACGTGCTTATACCATCTTTCGAGCTACGCCATGCATGTCTCTAGTACCTCTCCTCCATTCCTGCCTTTACTGTCTCGGGGCAACGAAGACACCAAGGACAAGCGATATCGCCGACAAGGTACGTCGCTACCCTTTCTTGTTAGTTATATTATGTTTTTTTGGTATATTTTTTGCTGCATTCCACCACACTCGTGTTAGAATAGGTGAGAGAATTATCTAAAGAAAACTATAAATTGAGTGATTCCCCAGGCACGGGCCGAGCCCGTCCATTACGTGCAAGCCGTACGCAATTATTTTGTTTGGCCCCTTAGTCACCGTCATCGCTCCTACGAGGGTCAGAAGGTCACCATTATCATCTTTGGTCACCCGTTTCGGAGCTCAGAACTCAGCGACTTCCTACTCATCGGCCCTGCACATACACTCCACCTAGGTCATTCGCATCCACATATTTACATTCACTCAATGATTTACCTGTCGAACAACGCCATTGACGATGCCTGACCTCATTTTGCTATTAGAGCCAGATTGTGGACACCCACTGCATGTCTCTATACCCTTGCATCATAACATCTGCATACATCTTTTTTCAAAAACCCATCCAGGTGTCCCCTCAAGGAACTGGCCATGGTCTTCGACATGCAATCAAGTAGAAGGATGCACTCTGTATGTTTGCCTTCACGGTGACGTGACAAATCACCGAAGGTCAAGGAAATGCCCCGGTCACCTCACTGGGATCAGCACCACTTGCTCGAGCTGTCATGATCGATACGACGACCCGTAGCACTATTGTGAACCAAGCATATATCACGTGCTTTAAGTGCCATGAGAAAGGGCATCAAGCCAGTCACTAGTCGTTGTTGGTACCATTGACTGACGTTGGAGACATCAACCTTGATCAGATGGGAAGATAGAGCCCCTACACGAAGAAGAGTATCGTGTAGACGGATGAATCGGGTACATTCAGATCACTGAACCAAGACCAATCCCACCACCGGCTCCCCAACCCACTGGCCGTCATTTGGCCAATATTGCAATAGATCGCCCTGGCACTAGTGGAACACCGCCACCACCTCGAGCGTCCTCACTTACTCGACTTGCACCTATAGTGCAACGGTCCGACCCGATGGCCGATGCGGCCCTTTGCACTTCAATCTTCTATACCTATCTCAAGATCAACAACAAGGTATGTAAGTTGATCATGGATAGTGGAAGTTGCATCAACGCCATCTCCAATGCGATGGTCGCCCAACTAGGGTTGGCGGCCATACCCCATGAGGTGTCGTGGATTGACGCTTCATCCTTACTGGTGAAACGTCAATACCGCGTCCTGTTGAAGGCGAGCTCCTACGATGACAGAATTCTCTGTGACATACTTCCTATGAAAGTAGGAAGCATCATCTTATGTCGTCCTTGGCTATATCACCACAACGTCACTCTAGACGGAAGGACAAACACGTAATCGTTCATGTGCCAGGGACAAAAGGTCACATGGTACCCTTATGCCATGAAGCCAGTGAACAAGACGGTCCCACCAACCCAATAGGGTTAGTGGTCGTACGTATCACCGTGTTCACCCGAGTCTAGGGACACAAGATCAGCGACATGCAAGTATGCAGCACTGTCACTCTAGACGCTTCCCCAAATACACCCATAGCTCCACGACCACCCAAAGCTGAGTCCCTCGTATCGAAATTTAGTGACGTATTCCGACGAGTTACCTCGCAAACTACCATCGATGTGTCACATACAACACGTGATTGAGCTCGTGCCATGGGCATCACTGTCAAATCTGCCCCATTACCAAATGGAGCCACAGAAGTATGAGGAAGTGCTATGACAGGTCCATGAGCTACTCGCGAAAGGCCTCATCTATGAGAGCCTCAACCCGTGTGCAGTGCCTGCACACGTGGGGTATGTACTGCGATAGTTGGGCCATTAACAAGATAACGCTCAAGTACCATTTTCCCATTCCCTGCATATAGGACCTCTTCAACATGATGTTCGGATCCGCTATCTTCTCGAAGATAGATATCCGTATTCGATACCATCAAGTTCATATTCATCCTAGGGACAAATGAAAGACCGCCCTTTAAAATTAAAGACGGGTTCTATGAGTGGAGAGTCATGCCCTTCTGCCTCTCCAACGCGTCGAGTAAATTCCTTCTGCTCATGAACAAAGTACTCTGCATGTTCATTGGAAAGTTTGGCGTTGTCTACTTCGGCGGCATTCTCAGTTCGCCTCACATGGGTGGGCATAAAACAATAGTTTTATGCCCACCCAAAGAAATATAGCTTCCTTACCCTAAATGTTATGTTCCTACGATTCATCATTTCAGCCTAAGGTGTCGTTGCCGACCCGGAGAAGGTTTGAGCCATCATTTCACATCCTCCCGCGGCGAACATCCATGATGTACAGAGCTTTACCAAAGTTGACACATTCTACTAGAGATTTATATAGAACTTTAGTATTGTCACGGCTCCAATCACTAGCTGCCTTAAGGTACAGCCATTGACATGGATACAGGCAGCAGATCGAGCTTTCCAGCGAGTGAAGCTCATGATGAGTCAGGCGCCCGTCCTTTGCCTGCCTGACTTTGGGAAATTCTCGAGGTTACATGTGACGCTTCTGGCATCAAAATTGGCGATGTGGTCAGCCAGGAAGGGCACCTCGTGGAGTTCTTTAGCGAGAAGTTGAATGACGCGAGATTCCACAAGTTGGCATACGACAAGGAGTTCTACACCATCGTCTAGGCATTGAAGCATTGGAGGCACTATCTCCTTTCGAAGGAGTTTCTACTTTTCTCGGATCATGAGGCGCTCAAGTACCTTCATTCCCAGCAGAAGTTGAGGGACCGTCATGCAAGATGGATTGAGTACTTAAAGGATTTTACCTTTGTCACTAAGCCCAATAAGGAAAAGGAAAACGTCATGGCTGATACACTTAGTCATAAAGCGCAAGTGCTTAACATCATGAAGGTAAAAATTATAGGATTCGAGCAGATTCGAGAGGGCTACACTAGTTGCCCTGACTTTGGGCCTATCATCACAGGGATCCAGTGAAGACCATCCCGCGAGTTCAAGGACTACGTCATCATGGGAGGTTACATGTTCTTTCAAAATAGGTTGTGCGTGCCACGCACGTTACTTTCTGAATTTCTAACGCTGGAAAGTCACGCGAGAGGTCTTAGTGGCCACTGTGGCTGTGACAAGACTAGAACCGATGTAGAATACCAATCCTACTGGCCCAACATGAAGAGCGACGTTGGCAATATCGCCACCCAATGTCATGTATGCGCCTTCGCCAAACAAGTCAAGAAGAGCGCCGCGTAATACACCTCGCTATCAGTGCTCAAGTGACCATGGGATGACGGCAGTATGGACTTCGTCCTAGGGTTGCCCCAGACCATATGATGACATGACTATATCATGGTCGTCATGGATATGTTCTCAAAGCTGACGCACTTTGTGCCTTGCGCAAAGACATTTGACGCAACTTAAGTCGCACAATTATTCTTTCGAGAAATCATGTGTCTACATGGCTGGCCCACTTTGATCATCTCTGACTGAGATGTCCGCTTCACGAGTTACTTTTGGAAGACCTTATGGAGTTTCCCTAGGATGAAACTCAAGTTCTCAATGGTTTACCACCCTTCGACCGATGGTCAGACAGAGGTAGTCAATCAAAGATTGGGTTACCTACTTCGGTCCATTGTAGGCGAGCACCTTACGACGTAGGACTTGATAATTCCCCGCGCTGAGTTTGCTTATAACTCCTTGGTGAACTGAACCAACGGGTTGATTACTTTCAAGATTGCTTATGGTCAGCCTCCTCATCGACCCCTCGACCTAGCACCCATAGATCCTCATGTTAGGGTTTCTAAGGACGGTCTTGCATTCACCCAGCATGTTTCTTTGTTGCATAAGCATTTTCATTATAGAATCACGAGTCTAAATGCATTGTACAAGCAGGCTGCCAACCCTGAGTGTTCGACGTGGGAGACCATGTGATAGTGAGACTTAGACTGGATAGATATTCTCTTGGGACAGCAACTAAGCTACCTGCTCATAGCGTCTGCCCGTTCTCGATTGATGTAATACGATGTCGGCCGGGATCGAGCGGCTCGTATTACGTCACAGGGAATGAATGGATGCGTGAGACGCAAGCTGATGAAGTGAAAGAACGAATGAGCAGCTCTAGGTATCGTTGGGTGAGAGGTGTAAGTCACGCCGGATAACGAGGGGAATGATCCTAGGATCAGACTCCCAATGACCCGCTAGACCTACTAGACGACTAATTAGTGAGGGGCATTTTACGGCCCACGAATGTTCGGCGTCTAAAAATCAAGCGAGAATCCTTCAACCTCAAGAATTCCTACACTCGACGACGGTGGCTATCCTATCCGAGATTTATGACAACAATAATAGCAGAGGACGCGATAGCGGAAGACGAGACTGAAGAAGATAATAATGCTAGAAATATGGAGGGGAGACGAGATTGACCTTTGGGTATCGCTAGTCCAAGGCGTTCGTGTTATCCCGTCGAGTTGAAGGCGAGATGTGGACGGCTCAGGTCGTACAATCGATTAGCGACGACACGTTCTGGTCAGCAGGTTTCCCAGCCTGGTGGCGAAGGCACTCGGTGATGCTGGGTCGGCCGACCTTTGTCGTGCACGCGGACTGGCGCCGCCGTGGGGCGCGCGCGCGGGTGGGCGCACAGCGCTTGTCGCGCGCAGCCAGAAAGGCGCGGTCGCGCGGGCGCAGAGGAATGTGGCGGGGTGGATGGCGAGCGGCGAAGGAGAAGGATCAGGCGCGAAGGGGTGAGGACGGTGGGGTAAAGTTCAAGAAAGAGGGGGGGGGGGGACGGTCAAGAAAGGTTGGAAGGCAAAGGGGAAGGGGTGCAAGGGGGAAGAGGGTCAAGAATTGGGTGAATCAAGAACTGGGGAAGGGGGGGGAAGAAATGGTCAAGAATGTGGGAGGAGGGGATCAAGAACGCGGTGAAATGTATCAAGAATGTGGAAGAAGGGATCAAGAACGTGGGGAAATGGATCAAGAACGTGGTAGAAGGGATCAAGAACGCGGGGAAATGGATCAAGAATGTGGAAGAAGGGATCAAGAACGCGGGGAAATGGATCAAGAACGTGGTAGGAGGGATCAAGAACGTGATGGGAAGGGGAATGGATGGTGGAGGTGGGAAAAGGTACCAAGAAATGGCTTTCTTGAACTGTAACAACCAAGAACCCTCCAAGAAGGAGGATTTCTTGATGGATCTGGGGTGTGCTCCCTCGGCGGAGCACATTTCCCCAGTTGATGGCGTGTCGCCAACGCTCCTTGAATCTCCCAAGACCCCCGGAGTAATCTCGATGAAGGCCTCTTTCGATTCTTGATGGCGGCGGCTTCTTGAAACTCTTTCCTCGCACCGGAGTGATCTCGACGGTGCGCTTTAACACGTCTCCCTCGGAGTGATCTCGATGGGAGAGACGTGGGCTCTACCCACGGAGTGATCTCGACGTGGGGTGGGGCTAGCCAAACCCCCTACACTACTCTCTACGATAGGGGGGAGACGAATTGTGAATAAACTTTTTAACAATGACTCCGAGGTGTTCCTTGGGCATGCCATCCCCTTATATAGTGAGGATGGGTGCCAAGTGAACGTGGCAGAAGATGAACCGTCGCGAGACGTGGTTCAGCCTCTCCTTACAAATTCAAAATACAAACATAAAAAGTAAAAATGACGAGGACGGGGCCCAACAACATTGGCCCAGTCCACGAATCCGAAAATACAAACACACATGAAAATGAGCATAAGTAAAAAGATAAAAGTTCTTACGCGGGGTACTTAAACCCCGGGTGGCGAGCGTCGGCGCGAGCTGCTCAGCGTAGCTGACGACGTCCCGTCGCGTCATCCTCGAGATGGTTCTTCCTCATCGTGGTGTCGTCCTCGAGATGGTCCTCCATCATCGATCCTTTAACGAGTGGGCAATAACGCCTATGTCATCAAAATCCCACCTACGTAAGGGATCATATTTTATTTTAATTTGATTTAAACAGAAAATTTTTGAGATCTTAATTTTATACAAGTTATTTATGAAGAAATATGCAACCCATAATATTCCAAACCATTGGTTTTGGAAGGAGAATAAATATATTATTGATCAATTAGGAAAAAGATGAGTTAGTTCGTGAAACTACTCAAGTAAGAAGATTATTTATGAAGTAAAAGTCAATAGTAGATGTATAAAAAGCTGACGCAACTTTATTTTGCCATTAAAGAAGCTCAGATACCAGATGAGTCAGGATATGATCTTGAAACCAAACACATGGATAAATGTTTGTAAAACTAAGTTTTATAACATTGTAACACAACACGTTTTGAGGAAATCATAGTTTTCCAAGAACATATTATGATGAATTATAAAGCTTACTCCCCCAAGCACAATGTTTTACAAACAAAAACTAAAAAAATTATCATTCGGTAACTTAGTTTTATCTTAGTTTTATACAAATTAAAAGGAGTTACCAAATGATCATTTAGTTTTGTTTTACAAACAAAAAAAAAAAATGATCATTTCTAAAACATTGTATGTCCTTTATAATTCATCATAATATGTCCTTGGAAAACTATGATTTGAAACTTTCCTCAAAACGTGTTGTGTTAGAATGTAAGTGTCATCTGAGGAAAGGTTTAAATGGACATGGTACGGAATCTTAATTCATTGAATCAGAAATTTATTTTATTAAGAAGAAGACACAATTTGGTATTACTTGTGAAGAGTCCATAGAGAATATTATCATTTCTATGTTATATAGAGCTTCAAGAAAATAAAAAAATCCCATTCGTGGACGAGTGGGATCGGAGTGTAATTGGGATGTTTATACTCGCTCCACGCCTATATATGTTGCTAAACGTTGATAAACACTTCACTTTATAAATAAAACCCTTGTGGGTGGCGTCTAGCACACAGATGGATCGGGCTACGGGCACAACCCCACGGTTGGCCGTACCCGGCACCGTGTTTTTTTCTACAAAAAAAATAAAATAAAAAATCAATACTTGACATCAAGATTCTCACGAATGAGAAAAGTCTTATCAATCTTCATTGCTGATTAGCAGGGAAACTAGAACATCAGCAAGATCGAAGACGGGCGCGTTTATTGTTAATTATTTTATATAAAAATAATTAACGCAGGTGTACGTATGCGTGCAGGAAATATAACAGCTAACTCAGGGAGGTAGTTAATATCTACACACGCACATAGGAAGTATATCTACCTCCTCGGGTTCAGGTGAGACAGGGTAAGGGGCTTTCCTTTATTCATTAGGACCTAAGGAGCCTCCAAAATAAGAATGTATACAGTTAGACTCTCTCATGGTTCCAGGATAAAAGAGTCACCTTAAATGTTAACATATTGTAAATAAGTCATACTGACCCCATAAGTACTCTTGTCTAGCTCAGCTTCTAGAACATCTCTACCTTGACATCCCCCTCAAGCAAAGTATGGTGTCATTCTACGTTGAGCTTGTTCAGATGCTTTCAAAATTGGAATTTTACCAATCCGTAGGGGAAGAATAACATCCTTCTCTTTGGTAAAATGTATGCCGATGTCAACATGTTTTATCTTTTGTGCTGAACTGGATCATGGACCATATTTATTCCTGATTTATTGTTTCTCAACAACTTAATTCTACCTTTCAGGGTAAGTTTTAACTCACTACGTATACCTTGTATCCATTCTGTCTCACTTTTTCCAGCTGTGAAAGCTCTTAATTTAGCCTCTGCACTCGATCATGATATTTTTTTTTTGTTTCTTGCTTTTCGACGAACCAGGTTTCTACCTGAAAAGGTACACATCCTTGGGGTTGACCTGCAATCTACTAACGAGCTTGCAAAGTTTGTGTCCGTATAGATATTCAAATTTAAACATATCCTAACCCATATCATATAGTATCTCGGTCTTTTGAGATTCTTTCTTGCTTGTGTTGAACACTAACCCATATCTTATAGTGCCCTTTAGCTATCTTAAAATTCCGAAATCAGCTTTCAAATCGATAATAGTGGGTGCATGCATGAATTGATTTATGGTATTCACATTATAAGACACCGGGCCTTGTGTCAGACAAATTAACTAATTAATTAATTAACTAATAAGTCACTTGATAAATTCCTTGCTTGGTTACCCCAAAATCACCTCCAATCATCAGTTCGTGATTGGCATGTATTGCGGTCTTCATTGGTTGACAGTCTAGATAATATCTTTCTCTTAAAAAATGAAATCCATAATTATTTTCTGATAAAAATAAACCAGATGAAAGATACAAAACTTTTGTACCAAGACAGAATTTGAAAACACCTATGTATACATATATATGTATATATATAGCCATTTATAAAATTCATCTCTTTTAATATAAGTCCAAACAAATCATAAAATAAATTCTAAGACGGAGAATTAAGTTCATGGTAGATTCCTGGGACAATCTTTGGCCTAATTGTTTTGTCTCTTCATTGCCCGCACCAGTTATAATTTTACTGTCTACATATACTAACACAATGCTATGTAGTCTCTTCCTCGTCTGTCTCTGAAGTAGCCTGTGGTCACAGTTACTCTCTTGATAGTTAAATTGTTTCCTTATTATTCTAGACTAAGATCTTGGTGATTGTTTCATATCGTAGATCATCTTTTTCAATCTCCAAACTTTACCATTTTATTCTTCATCATATCCAGGTGGCACAACTATATATGTTTCGTCCTCTAGTTATCCATCTAAAATGTTTTATACTGAAAATATTATTTTCACAATATTCATCTTTGCCAATGGAGCAAAGGTTTCAAGATATATTATACCATAAATTTATGTATATCCATCAGAAACTAATCTATCTTAAAATATATCAACCTCTCCTCGTAATTTATATTTAATAGTGAATACCCATTTATATTGCACAAGATTTTGTCCTAGGGGTACACTAACAATTTCCCATGTGTTATTTCTTGTTATTGCATCTAATCCATCATCCATGACTTGTTTCAACCTTTGAATCTTCAAGGCTTGCTTCACATTTTAATGGATGTTCTCTTCACCCAACACAATAAAAAAGGTTGTATCTATTAATGAAGCACCTTTGTAGTGCAAATAATCTTCGAAAAGATATATTTTATCCTTGTACCTTCCCTTTTACCCTTTTACTATGGCTTTAGGAAAGTTTAAATATTTATTTATCTTCTACTATTCCTCCATATTTTTCAATTTTTTTGTTTTCAACATCAGATTCACCTATCTCATTTTAAAGTTCAGTTATTTCTTCTCCTTATGTTGATGACAGTTTGTTGTAGCTTTCATCATTGATGGTATATAATTTAATTTTTTTCCAATCTTTATAATATCATGTCACTCATGGTGCATTACAGAGATCCTAGCAGTTGTAATATTCTCTACATAAGTTCTAATATCCGGATAGTACATAGAGTTTTCTCAAAATTTAGATTTAATAGCATTTCAGTCTTACTTATCCAATCTCACATTAGGTTTAAAAAATGTAAATATTGTCATGGGCTTAAGATTTGTAGGTTTAAAAAATTTAAAAATGTAAAGATTGTTAGGTTAAAAAAATGTAACAGACAATCCAGATATCATGGGCTTCATATTTTATTCACATTTACATGAGGATAAAATGAACTCATCTGGTTAATTGGAGATTTACTACTCAACGCTAACTAATTAATAACATGAGTAGATTTTAATACAGCTTATCCCCACATATTTTTTAGCATCACTGTCCATAAGTAAGGCCCTTATTTTTAGAATATTCGTTTAGCTGACTATAAATGCATCATATATTAAGTATGATGTCCTCTATTTTAAAAAACTCCACCCATTTATGATTTGAATAGTTGGCATTATCATTTCAAATGGATTTTATTTTGGCATTGGATTGTTGAAGAACAAAACTATGAAATGATGGGATAATAATTCAAATATGAAATGCTTTTGATGTAAAAAACCCATAATGTGAGAAAATATGAACTAACACTAGAAATCCTGAACGATTATTAAGTGAACCATCAACCAATTTCGGAAAAATAATTGACAAGTCTGAAAGATGAAAGAATTAGAGATTCAACAAGTATTGTTGGATCATTGAGAACGAATCCATCATAGAAGGTGTAGCTGTACACAAGTCGGGGAAGCTTCATGCCGAGGAGAATGTTAAACAAAGGATGAGATAGGTGTGTGATGTGAATCCAGAACTAGTGTGGTTCAGCTCCATCTTTCTGCTGAATCCCCAACCGGACTGGCATGCATCCTTTCTTCTTCTCCTTCTTATGTAGATTGTATCTTCCTTTTTCTTCTCCAAAAATAATCGGAAGGATGAAGAGTTATTGTGGTTGTGGAAAATAAGTCAAAATTATAAGAAAAGAAGATGGAGATTGTTATTTCCTGTAGATGATTAAAAACACATAGTTCTGTCATTAGCTTAGTCGGTTGGGAATTCAATGTGAACCAATAGGATTTACCTTTGATAATGGCTAGTAAGAAGTGAACACATACCCTGTGTCTTCGTTATGGGATTAGACTGATAGGATTACACATATATAGGATCAAATACAGATGGTCAGAATTACACAAATAGAAACTAATCCAATGATTGGCTTTGATGGTGATATAGTCGTTACGTGTGTTATAATGGCTAGGATTAAGATGTACATGACAACTACTTTGTTGGCTATTCTGAATGTCTAGAGTTTTTGAATTGCATGAGCCCACTAATAAAGCCTTTTTGAGACAGGAAATACCCACTTCTTTTAAGTGTTGAATTTGCAGGTTAAGATACAGTTAATGACATTGCCTTAAAAAATTAGTTGTAGGGCACTTCTTTAGTTATTATTGATGACATCATAGATGAATTGCTCATCCTTGGTGTTCCAACAAAGGTACCACTAATTCAAGACAATGATATACCCTTCATTATTCTAATGAAACAGACACCACAACCTCAAATATGGAAGTTAAAACTCCAAGGCATTCCAATTAAACACCCTTAAGAAGAACCACTAGAGAAAGAACATCTGCAATTTGGGGTAATTATATTATACATCTCCTTGAAAATGAGGATGATTTTAAGATCATGAAAGGTGATCCTATGAATTTAAGACAATCCATGCAGAATTGTAATTCTCAAAAGTACCATATTACCACGGAAAGAAGCGCATTGGCTGTAAATGGATATTTAAGACCGACATTGGTCTAAAGGGTCAATATAGCAAGATATAAAGGTCATCTTATTTCAAAAGGCTTTACGCAATTAGAAGGCATAAATTATAATATGTTTTCTCCAGTTTCATCAAAAAGACTTTTTATAAATAAAACTTGACATTCATATTATTAACCTATCAATTACAGATCCCAAGTAAAGTGATTTTACTTAATTTTAATGACAGGATTAAGCAATTTATAACTGCAATTATGGTTCCTAAATGCATTGATTCTTAGCATGTCTAAATTATAATCATGAGATTAATTAATATACACTAAAGAGGATTAATTATCACCTCTCCTATAAAGAGGCCAGGTCCTTGGGTCATTAGGCAATTTTCTACTAAGCATCTCTTTACTCACAGAGACTTCAGGAAGTCATCCTGCACTAATACGAAAGGCCTCCCTCAAGACAATTTGATCTGGCTAAGAGAAGAAGCACAGGATCAAGTTATCTTTTACAATGATTTTCAGTCATGTGTGATCTTCATGATTCTTCAGAATGAGGATAGCATCTTTCCTTCCTCTCACGAGAACAATTAGCTGGATGGCTGGCATGCTGAAATAGAGAAAAACATGGCCAAGTGTGGATGAAGTGTTGTTCCAGCTGCGTAAAGGGGTTGAATTTGTAGGGAAGAAGGTGGATATTGGTTGTTCCATCAATTGTGGAACATTAGTCATTGTGGAGAACTTTGGAATGGGTAAGGCTTCCTTTTTTTGTTATTTTTTTCATGCCTAATTGATGGAGATGCCATCAATCATTCGGTGATGCCACAGCCATGACAGCAATCACTTCCCCACAAGCAGTGCCCACGACGACCAACAACAACCACGACATAACTGCCACCCTACACACCACTACACGTTCATATACATGTCAGACTGTGATAACTAAAAAATAGGGGTGAGTCTTGCAATTTTATAATCCCTTATCGTTGTTAATTTTTGCTTATTCAATAAAATTTATAAAACTATAACTTAAGATGTATAGTAATAAGTATGGGTATTATCCAAGGAAAGCTAGTAAGGCATTCAATTGGTGATCTGCTTTAATAATTTGAACCTAATTAGAGTAAATTTAGAAAGATAAAATCTTCAATAAACATCAAACCACCCTAATTAGATTAAGAATTTAGAAAGAGGGGTGAGGAGATGGGAAGAATAGAAGAAGTGAGTAGTTCTAGATTGACTTCTTTGATCCCAATAAAAAGGATCCAAGGGATCAATTAGAGGATTTAAGGAGATTTTGTTTTAGTTTGTTTAGGGGAGTTGGGTATCAAAATTCACTAGCTACTTTATTATAAACACATCTAATTTTTTCAGGAAATTAACATCTTTTTATAATACTTTAATCTGCAAATGGAATAGTTATGTAAATTTCATAATCTCTCCTCTCAATCCCAGTAAGGGCTTGTACATTCCACTCTCCAGGATCTGAATAATCCAACCATACAAATAGAAAGGAGAGGTGGCGACTAGCTTAATCCATAAAAATCATCTCAATCGGACTTCAGGATCAAAAGCTATTAATAAATCAAAAGTGACCAATCTAAGCCATTGGATCAATTTTTAGTTTAACTTTAGATTTTGAAACACGCAGTCATGTGTCGAACTCTCATTGGCCAAAATTTTTAAAAATATTTTGGCATGTTCAGTCTTAGCAGGCCACGTACCCCAGTCCTGAAATCAAATATAGGAAAAAGGTCAAAATAATACTCACAAAACATCTCAAATGCACCTAAATGTCCATTGTTCATAGCATCGCCCAATCCAAAGTGGCCATGTCGCCGCCCCGTGCGTGCACTTTACACTGTCGGATTCTTATCCAACAGCTAAGGTTCAACCACGTACACCGGGATCTATCTCTTGGCATTTTTGCACTCAAGTTCCAAAATATATTCGTGTGCACATATTGATACTGCCTTGAAAATAATTGTGTATATGCCCCTCCAATTTCTCTCTCCTATGTATTTTCCTAAAAAACATTAGACCATTGTGATAAGTTTTGTAAAAACCCTGAATATATTTTCATTGTATCTTTACTCCTGCAATGGATGACCAAGCGTTGTTTTAAGGGCAGAACTGAAATAAGAATTTATGAAAAACTCCTCCAGCTCTAGAAATTTCTTTCCTTCTAAATATATCATTTTCTATTTAAAAATTCATTTCTTCCTCCCATAAATTCCCAATAAAAAATCCAATAAAAATCTGTAAAATTCTAGAGATTCTGTACTTCATCCCTGCATTAATTAACATGAAAATTAATTTTTAAACCTGCCATTTTCATTTAAATAAAATTATTTTAAGCATAAATTAATTCCATAAAATTCAATAATTATGGAAAATTCAGGAATTACTTTGAAACATTAATTACATGTAAATATAGGATAACAAACATTATTTAAAACCATTTAAATGCTTAAAATTGTTCTAATTTCCTGAATTAAGTTCCAAATTCAGGGTGTTATCAGGATGACATTAGCGTTCAAACGGCTGCCGCCATCCTTTTACCCCTCCCTGCCCACCTTGTTCCTCTAGATGGATCTATAAGGTCCTAAACTTGAGCTTGTATTAGGTGGTGAAATTTGTTAGAATAAAATTTGCTTTCTTGAACTATTTCTTCCCCCCAATCTCTTAGCTGTTCTTGACGGTAAGAAAAATAACATTAAGGTATTCATAGGAGTCAAAAATAACATTTTGTCCTCAATGTCTCCACGTTAATGGCTATGGGATCCGGCAGACTCATGAAACAAGCAGTAATAGATAGTGATATTCTATTTGGATACTTTGATTCCCTTCCCGAGCATCCTTCAAATAAGAATATTAGGAACGCCTGTTTAAGGGATAGTGAACTATGTATTATGATTTCATCATAATTCACTATCACTGTATGTATTTACGAACTTCGACATTAATACAAATATACATAATCATAATAAATATATAGTGGAACAACAAATATAGAGCAAAACATGGAATGTGTGATTGACGTGTAGCCTTATATATTCCCAGCAGGCTTCTGCACTATCAATTTCCTCGAATTCATTCAGTGAGACTTATTGGCCACCAGATCAGCTCCTCATGTCAATGCTGGTTTATGGATCAAACATTGATGTTAAACATGTCACGTAGAAATAAAGTTCATACTATCATTCTATAATTTCCTAACAAGTATAGAGTCATTAAGGGTCCAATCGGTACAGAGGAATTAGTGAATAAGCAATATTATATCTAAATTTATTTTTTGGAATATCCTATTTATTTTATAAATTAAATTTAATTTATATTAATAATACTATGAAAATGTAATTCAAAATAACAATTGAAGCCAGAAAATATTAATCGTATTAAACCTTATTTGGTCATATTTTATCAAATAAATGATCACTTTAATATAATTTTAGGTTAGAAAAATAATAGTTAATTATATACAAAAATACCTTAGCGCGCTCTTTGTGAGTACTGGGTGATGGTACATGGAGATGGGTGTGAGTAGAGGGAAGTAGATGAAAGAGATAGCATCCTGATTGCGACATAGATGATGGCAGCTATACACATACAAGCGCTAGACTCGAAGCAAGTGATAATAATTTTACCATGGCTGCTGTAATGAAGAAAGAGGCGGATGAGCATAGATGAGGAGAGGAGTAAATGTGTTGTCTGTGAGAATAGAAACGCAGAAAACTAATGATGATAACTGAGGAAAAATAACGAATATGTGAGTTTGTAAAAGACGAACATTATACTAAATGTATCATCATTTGCCCAATGCGTTGGGTGGTTCGTTTTCTTCAATGTCTTGATCTGAACATCCCTCTTTTAATCAGTCCATCAAGGGGTACAAGAACAGACCTAAACAAGATTTTGAATGAGCAAATCCCTCCACTAATTGTAACTGGGAAAAAGATGCAAGGGTGTTTTCTTACAAGGATGCATGGTTTGTATTTGTAGATCTACAATGTTAGATACAGTTTGGAAAAAATATTTGAAGTACCTTCAAAAGTTCAGCCCGAAAATCCTTGTAGAACATTAGATATCATCCTTTACTCTAGGAGCAATATGAGCGACTAAATCCTCTCACTCATCTAAATTATATAACAAATTGCCAGAGTGGCACACACTTCTAGGACTCACAAAGTTAATAAATCCATTAAAAAGGTTTGAATAAATTAAAACTTATGTTTTATAACTTAGAAAAATATTTTCTTAAAAATTCAAACTTTAGAAAATACCATACAACTGCAAGAAAATCCACAAAAATCACAATATCATAACAAAAAATATAATAGAACATTAAGAAAATTAATAAATTAATCTTATATTGATTGACTTATAAATTCATTTTCATTATGAAGTTTGTTGTGAAACATCATAAAATGTCAAAACATTACGTTAGAATATCATAAATTGTAGAAAATTGGAACTTCAGTCTAAAAATGTAATAAATCATTTCAGGCCTTAAGTGGTGGACTTAGGATTATTTCAACGACATTAAAGCCATAAAATACATAAAATTGCTATTGAAAGTTGCATGTTATTTGTAATTATCTCTAGCCGGCCTATGCAAAAGTTATAATTCAGAAACATATTTTTCTTCCTGGAGAAATCGCTAAGAAATGCTAGTTTAAATTTATTATACATTCATGTACAGAGCTCCCTATCGAACTATCCTATTATCACTAAAGTGTTGACATGATCCCTGCGTTATATGCTGTAAGCTTAGTCCATATTTAAGCAGCCCCATAGTATCCCAACAGTGGGAGATAAAGAAAAAGGGATATTCGTATCATAATTTTGATGGACTCAAGAGTGCATATGATTCTAAATGATGCGTCAACCAATGCTCATGGTGATTCCATCACCTAATCCCATCTCTTGTGTGTCCCTCATAACTACCTGCCATGAGCCGCCCATGGGCCCAATCGGAGGAGACAGCCTACTTCATGATCATTGTCGACGTTGAGATTAACACAAAACTATAGATCATGGTCATACACGATGGTTTCCTCCTTTTTGAGGATTAACCTTCATGTTGTATTATAGAATCCAACTGATAATTATTAGTGACATGCCCCATAATCAGGTACCAGATATGCAATCTGCATCATGTCGCATACATGCTTACCAAATATATAGTGCACTCTTGCACTGGCTCTCTCTTCTACCTTGGCAATAATCATCTTCGGAAGGATAAGGAAGCCACTACGTGTCCTGGATGTGGGCAGGAGGTACCAGGGGTCCATCATATTTATAATTACTCCACATATAAGAAATGTCTAAATCACTAATGCTAAACATAGGTCAAACCCCCTTAGGTGGCATCAACAATACATTTGGATCGGCTTAGATGCCAACCTTGGGGTTAATCTCTCCCACCATCATGTCGTTCCCACCTAAGGGAAACGTTTACTGGTCGTTAGGCTAGCTATGAGCTTCATAATATCCTGAAAAACATTTTTTTTTTCAAATTTTTCCTGAAGGATTTACAAAACTATGACCAATATGAGTTAAATTATAACGTATATTAATCACAGCTTTTCTTTTATGGAAATTGAAAACCTCTTTCCAAAGGATGTTCTCTTGAATTTCTCCATTGTTTCATGCATTTTAACAGATATGACATCTTTATGGTGTACTATATGAACTAGACTAACACATGAACTATCAAAAATACCAGATTTATGACAGATCATCAAGATTTGGCCTATGAGGGTTCTCTTGGTAAAGCTTAGACTGTTATTCTTCAATAAATATCATGTAATACCACCTTGGCCAAATTTGTAATTAAACTTTATACTTTTGCCGAATTTAACAATGTTTGTCCCAAATTTCTCTTTAACTATCATAAAAACAGCAGTTACTTTTTCCATTTCTTAATGCATTTTTTGAAGCCAGATGAAGGACCCAAATAATAATTAAATGGCTAATTGTTCCAAGCACATCAATATCTGCCAAAACACGGTTCCTAATTCTCACAATACATCATTTAATCCTGCATGTAGCTGTCCTACAAATACATTACCTAGTAATAGATTCATGCATATATATTACGACTCAGTGCATGATACTCGGGCTTTTTAGTGAATGCAATAGCAATCTAGCTATTATAGGGAATTTTTGTCAGGTATCAATTACGGTTCTACATGATCTTCTTTTCATTACAAAGGCGAATTCAGATAAATACATTTTATGGTTATGTTAACACCGACCATATATAAATGGTGCATGATTACATGAAATTAAATAAATAAAATTTTACTTTTATAATTATTTTTTTACAACAAATTTTTTGATTCTTCCTAGGATTATTAACCATTTAAAGACAGAATGAAAAAATATAATTTATTTTCCTAAGTTCAATTTTTTATTTTATTGATTTTTGAGACTAACCCCACTCCACTCCTTGAGACAAGGGGAATTCTCACATCGTCTTCGAATTTTATTTGAGAAAATTAGGACTTAGATATATAAAATTGAGAATTTGAGGTATAAATAGGATGAAAGTAGAAATCTAAACCACATAAGAGATAATAAAAAGGAGTCCGAATACACAAGAAGCCCATTTTGGAAGCCCATTCAAACCTCCTCAAAGACCTAGTCAATAAAAGGGAATACTCGTGGAAGTGACCCACAAATTGAAGTTGAAAGGTCTATTTTTAAATCTGAGGAAGGCACGTGGGTCCAGGCTAGAAATTAAGAAAACATAACCCTCCAATCACTTGAAGTTAGATCTAGTGGCTGCGAGAGTTAGGGCACTTCTATCTATTCTCTTCTCCCTCTCTTTGTATCTCATCTTGGATATCTTCCCTTAACATACTTTTAGAGGCCTAGTGCTTCAAATTTCTTTAATTCATTCTTAATTTAAAAACTTTTAGGGGAGAGAGTACAAGGGTGATGAAGATTCTTGTAGAAAAACTACCAATTCATGCTTGGGAAAGTGACAACAAGGTTCATGTGGTATCCCGGATATTTGATTTGACATTTTTCTCAACATTTCGTCCCAATAAATATTTCATCGATAGCCCAATATTTAAGCTTTCTAACGCATCAAACATCATAAAAAATGTCATCCTATAGCAAAAGTTACAATATTTTCAGTCTACTACCCACCTGACGTACTTTCGCAGCCCACAAACTAGGGCGGAAGGTTTTGTTCAACAGCCAAGCCTATTTCTTGGCCTAAAAGTTCTGCCAAAACTCCTTTTTTAAAACACATTTCACTAATTGAATTTATTAAAAAAAAAAATGCATTCCATTTATTTAAAATAGTCTTGACTAGTTTTTTATTCATTTTATTGATTTTCCTATATAGAAAATACTAAAAAATCCATAAAAAGTATAAATCAGCTATAACAATTATTTTTAAATATACATATAATTCAATTTACTCTCTCATTACGTGATCATTTAAAATTCTATTCTTACCCTATTCTACGTGAAAAAAATATTTTAAAAATTGTTGTATAAATCATTGCCATAAAATGACTAATTTAAGCCAAATTCTAGTTTTATGGGTACATGTTTTAAAAGATATTCAATACAAACCAGAAACATTTATCCTTTAAGATCTTTAATCCTTTTTTCCTTCATCTTTAATCCTATTGTTAAACTACTATGAATAGTGATAGAAGGTGATGGTGAGGCTATTTCTTCTGAAATTGAAGCACGCCCTCTTCTTCCAACTGATTTATTTCCTAATTTTGTTTTCTTCAACTTAAAGGTTCTTCCCTTTTGTTAATATATAAGTTGCAAAAATGTATCATTTGTGTTCATAAAATTTAATATAATGGCACGAAGAGTAGGAATTTCTGTAGGCTAATTGTTACGCGGGCAAAGATGCAAAAAATGATAATAAGATTAACCTTAATACTATAGTTTCCATTGAGGTTGAGACACTTTTATGTCTTTGGAAAAAACATGGAACCACGATTTTTGTTCAAACTTATGAAACCTTATTTGTTTGTTCAGATTTAGATCTAGAATTCTCAGGAGTATTTTTGCTTTTTTCTGGCCTGTATAAGTTTATAAAAAATGGAAAAACTTCTGATGTAACAAAACCTGTCGGGATCGAGCAGCTCAGATTACACTACAAGGAGTGGAAGGTAGTGTAGTGAAACGGCAACACGAGGCGGACGCTTTGATAGTGGTGGTGGAGTGGATCCGGCTTCAATCTGCTATCGGTCGACAAAGATAGGCATCGGCGGTGCGGAGCGCAGCTGTATATCCTGCTGTGGCATGTATCTCACAGCGGTAAACTAGCGATGGCGTGCCATCCAACGATCATCTCCCCTGAAGCTTTGCTAGGAGACCAGCGTGGCGGGTATGTGACGGTGGATGGTGCAGGGGCATGAGGTGGCTGCATGTGACAGACGGCGTAGCGGCATGAGGTGACTGCATGTGACGGATGGCACAGCGGCATGAGGCGGCTGCATGTGACGGACGAAGCAGCGGCATGAGACGGCTGCATGTGACGGGCGGTGACGGTGAAGGTAAGGCATCAGGGGCGGGCATCCTGGCTAGGGCGCCAACAGTGGTCACTAGGCGCTGGAGTTGGCGGCGACAACGGCAGTGGAGGTCGGGCGTCTCGGCTGCTGCAGCAGCGACGTACTCCTGGGGTCTCTCTTCCGAGAGACGGAATTAGGGACGCCGGCGGCATCACTACAGCCGTGCGATCCAGTGTTGTTAATGCGAGTACCGATGGACGACAGTGCGACGCTGGCGGCAGCTTCCTCTTCTCCCTCATGGGGCTCCTCCCTTCTCTTGGAGGTTCCCTCCTCTTCTTAGTAACCGGTCAAAACAAAGATAATTTCTGTAGCATCGAGGATGGTCGTAGCATAGCAAGGTGCAACATTGGGCTTGGCGGCAAACATAGTGACGAGGACGGTAGCGGCGCAGCGTTGCGCGTTTAAGTGCTCGGGGACAAGCGCGGTGACGATGATGACCAACACACATCTAGGCGTGGTGACAGACTCAAAGGCGAGCGTAGTATCAAGGATGTCCGTCGAGGGCAGTGGGTGGCAGCCGAGTCGGCGGCGTGTAGTGTGCAGGAAAGGCGGCAGCGTGGGTGATGGCTCTGTGCGAGGGCGGCTGCCCAGTGCGAGGGCGGCTGTCGTGTGCGAGGGCGACTGCACAGTGTGACGGTGGCGGCCCTATGCGAGGGTGGCTTTGCCCGTGCGAGGGCGGCTGCCCCGTTCAAGGGTGGCAACCCGGTGCGAGGGCGGCTGGCCTGTGCGAGGGCGCCAGCCCGGTGCGAGGGCGGCTGCCCCGTGCGGGGGCAGTTGCCCTGTGCGAGGGCGACAACCCCATGCGAGGGCGGTTGCGACCACTCCGGCAGCTACGGCCACTACACTAGCGGCCACGGCCGCTGCTCGCGGCTACGGCCCCTACTCGCAACGACGGTCGCGGGTCAGGCAGCTGCCGCCGCGGGGCTACGGCTATTGCTCTCGTCGACGGCAGCGGCTCACGTCTACGGCCGCTACCTACAACGGTTGCCGCGGGTGAGGCGGCTGCACCCCTAGGGCTGCGGCCACTGCTCTCACGGCTCATGGCTACGGCCGCTACTCACAGCAGCGACCGCGGGTTAGGCGGCTGCGACCGTAGGGCTGTGGCCACTGCTCGTGGCTGCGGCCTTGCCAATCGGCTACTGCCGCTACTCACAGCGGCGGCCGTGGGTCAGGCAGCTATGGCCGCACTGCTACGACCACTACTCGTGGCTGTGGCCGCGGCTCACGGCCTGGGCCACTGATGGCGTGCCGAACCGGTGGGCGACGGCGTGGCATTGGTGGTGGCGGTAGTGGTGGAGAGGGCGGCGCCGGCAAAGATGACGGCGGTGAAGATGGCAACGGCGGTGCTACGGCGAACTCTGCAATGAAGCCCTAGCTCTCCCCTCTCCCACGGGCAATTTTTAGAATAACCAGAACTTTAAAATAACTCAAAAAAACTCAAAAAAAAACTCCTTAACTAAACCAAAGATCACAAAGGACTTCATTTTTGACAATTCTTTTTTCCACGGCTCTCACAAGGACAGAACGGGTTCTCCTTTTCTGAAAATTCAACAAGACTCTCTTTCTTAAGATGTACACCCCTCCCCTCTTATAGGGGAAACATGGGCCTCCTTCAATAGCAAAGGAAAAGAATGCCCAAAAGTTTCAAGGGAGGGCCCAATAAGGAGAAAAGAAAACAGATACAAGATAACACAGAAGAAAACATAGACGATATGTGATAAGCCAAAAATAGGGTAAAAACTATGCAATTTTTAGCCCTTGTCGTTGTGGATTTTGGCTTATGCAATAAAATTTATAAGAACTCCACTTAAGACGTATAGTGATAAGTACGAGTGTCATCCAAGGGAAGCTAGTAAGGAATTCGATTTGGTGATTGTATTGGTCGTTTCACTCTGATTAAACTGAATTTGATCTTCAATGAGGATCAAGTCACCCTAATTAGATGAGAATTTAAAAAGGGGGGTAGAAGAGTTGAGATGAATAGAAGAAATATGGAGCTCTAAATTGGCTTCTTTGATCTTAATAAAAGGATCCAAGAGGTCAATTAGAGAGGTTAAAAGAGAAGTTTTAATTTGAGTTTGGTTTGTTTTTGCAACTTTGATAATTCAGAACTGAAATGGGGGTAATTTAATCTCCTAAGAATTCAAACTAATTTTTTTAGAGTTTTTCTTTGGAATGCAGTTGAATGCTTAGTCGAATCCCTCAAATTCGCCTCTCAATCCTAATCGGGGCTTGTACATGCCGCTCAAGCCAAGCGATTTAGAATTTTAGATCAAAACCAAGAAGAAGAAACAAGAAATTGAACTAATCTCATTCAAAATGCACAAATCCAAATACAATCAAGGAAAAAGTACCAGATAACTTGATCCAAGGTGGGACTCCTCTCTGTCTTGCAGCTGTGATAGAGAACCATCCAGAATAAGCTCCCCCTCTCGAAATTTAGCTTTTATACTTAGGTTATATGGTAAAAATCACCATTTACCCCCGTTTAGTACTTAATGTATATCTATCAATGTAGGCTGGATCTGAATGATCCAACCATACAGATAGAAATAGGGGATCAAGATGAACAAATCCATAAAAACATCATCTCGATCGGACTTCAGGATCAAAACTTATTAATAAATCAATTTTAAACTAATTTAATCCATTGGATTTAGAATTGATTTATTTATTAATTTCGTTTTTAAACACGCAATGACGTGTCGCTCTCTCATTGGCTGGCGCATTTTGAATCCTCCTTTTTGTAGAAAAGTCCTTAAAAAGCCTGGAATTGCTTTTGGACGCCGCCCAAAAGTAATTGCGTATATGCCCCTAGCGCACTCTCTCTCCTCCCATTTCTCCTAAAAACATTAAAAATATATATTAAAAATTTCAATAAAACCCTGTAAAATTTTAAATAGGATCTTTACACATGCAGTGGCACGAGAGTTGTTTTCAGGGTCTTTTGCTACGAAAGTTTGCAAAAAAGCCCTTGAAAGATCGAAAATAATAAAAATACTTTTTTTCTATTATAAATATACTTTTTTTCCTTGAAATAAATACATTTCCTCTTGAAATAAATCTCGGAAAAAACCTAAAAATTTGTAAAACATTCTAGAAAATTCATTGATTCGTTCCCATGCTGATAAATGTCAAAATAAAATATTAAATATGCCATTTTCATTCAAAAAAATAATTATTTTGAGCTCCCATAAATCCTTTAAAATTCATAGAATTAACAGAAAATTAGGAAAAAATCAGAAATCACTTGAAAACACTATTTTCGTGTAAATATATGATAACAACTCCATTTTAGGCTCTTTAAATGCATAAAATTGTGCTAATAAGATGAAATAAAGACACAAATTAGGGTGTTATCATATACCCCCCTGCTTAGACATTGCTAGCCCCTTAGCAACATCTAAGTATTTTGCCGCATTATCATTTGTTTCATCTTGTGGGTCAGACCACGAGTGTTGCAAGTGTTAAGTGCATCAATCACAAGCTGAGCTAAGACACTAAATGACAATTTGAGCCACGTCCTTTTCAGGAATGTGGGGTTCCTTTCTCCTTGGTTTGAATGCCTAAGTGGATGAGAAGGGAGTGTACTTGTTTCCAGGTATGACACTATACTCCTAAGGTAAACTCTCCGCACTCATGTGAAGCTGGTCTCACATCTCTCGCAAGCAAGATCACTCTCTCTCGGGGTGGCGGCCACCGAGTACTTGTCTCCCATTAGTGTTTCTCCACCCCAAAAATAGAGGCAGCCAATTTTCTCCTCCTCTTTAGCACAAAGGGATATAAGGCATAATTGTTGGGGTTGTGACGCAAGAGATGGGAATAACATGAGGGGACTTGAATAAGTGTGTTAAAAAATGTGGTGAATGTATGGTTGATGGAATGTGGTGCTACCTACGACAACCTACTCCCAAGATTTTTAGAAGAAGTGGGGGAGATAGCAGAGATGGGACCAATGTGATGATACAAAGATAAAGAACCATATTACCCTGAATTGAAAGTTAACACCAGAAATTGTGCAAGTCAAACCCCTCTTTTCTCTTTGTCTTCTTCTCCTTCTTCATGTCTTTTCTTTTCTTTTTTTTTTTCTTTTTTTTTTCATACTTCTTTCTGGTTTTTTTTTTTGTATATCAACGAGGGGAATGACAAAAAATGAAACACTTTCCATGATCTAAATGGTTTTCCAAACATCTTGTCACAACTAGCATGAGTGTTATAACAATCACATTGGTCTAGGGAGAAGAGACAGAAGAATAAGATTTAGATAATGCAAAGTGAATTATGGACAGAAAAAGAGTTGAAGAGGTAGTATCGGAGTGATACCGTGGAAAGGGAGGTAGACGTACTTGGGAGATAGGTATATCTCGGTAGTGGGAGCAAGGTGGTGGAGTCAAGTTATGATGGATATGGCGTGAAGTGTGTGGAACAATGAGGTGGACGGAGATGGTGGATTCTGTGCATAAGAGTTGGAGAATGACTGCTCCTATTTTGGAATGAAAGTAGGCTAATGGTGGGACAAAATACAAAAGTGGGATCGGCTATGTTGAGCTGATGGAATGGGGGACCTAAATTCACTCATCCCTCAACCTTTGGAGCATAGAGCTTCAACCCTTTGACTTTCCATCATCTAATGACCAACTAGACACTCTTCCCAATTTGAAATTGAACCCACATTGCTCAAAATCACATGTTCCACCTCTAACATGCTCATGATCCGCTCTAGGAGCTTAACTTCTCTACACATGTTCCCAAACCATTGGATGAAAATTTCTGATTCATCTACAGGCATGTTAATTATCGTTATTGGCAGGTTCAATTCATATAATATTCCTCAAAACTAAATGCATAAGTCATAGTTGACCAGTTTAAATGAACTAACTCCCCCCTCCACTAAAACATGCATGGTCCTCAATGCATAACTAAGAAAATAATGAAAATAAAAATTGAGGGAGAGAATGGCAAAGAGTGGGGATGGACGTGTAGCTCGCCGCTACACGTCATGATTTAAAATCCTGAATAAGTTGTGTTGCGTCGCACATCATGATTGCTCCAACTTGGTCAACATCTTGAAAAAAAACACAACAACACAACTGATAGAGGTTGCACGTGAAAAACAATATTTGAAGTCTTTAAACATAGAAATTGAAGAGAGAATTCAAGTTGAGGACTTGGGTCCTAAAAGATCAGGTTGTGGACAAATCTTCAAAACCGCTCTCCCTTATGGTAAGGTTGCATCCCTTGATTCCTCCTTCATGTGGGTTCCACCTACTTGGTACAGCTAAAGAAATAGGAAAAAAACATAAAGGAGAACTGGAAAAGGATCTCAGTTCCCATTAGAAAAAGCAGAATAAATCGAACTAAAGATTGTCTCAATCATAAAGCTAAACTCAAAGGACTTTGAATGAGAAACTCAATTCCCATGTGTACATACCTATATTTAAGAATAGGTTTCCTTGTATTTTTGGTCCACAAATGTAAAACATTTAAGAGATCAAATGCAAAGAAAACGTTACTAGAAGATTGCCATTTCAATTCAAATAAATGATCATGCCAATCTGTAAAAAGAATTTTGCATAAGAAAGGTTCAACCTCAACTTCATCACAAATTTTTTTCATCCTTGTCCTAGGTTGAAATTTAAATAATTCATTTGGCGTATTGCAAAATTCTTTTTCCATTTCTATATCCATCAATACCATCCTCATGGAAGCCTTCAAATTGCTATTTTCCTTCACATGCTTTCTGTCATCAAGAAACAACATGTAGAGGTTAGAGATTATTTCATCCACTTCTTCCATTGAGATCCTTGATTCCCCAAAATTATCCCTGCACAATTTTCCAAAAGAACCATGTCTTGAAAATTCTTTCATCTCTTCTCCATTCCTATTATATATGGGTTTACATACAATTCCAGTACGCAGTGCTTCTGGAAATGGAATAGGAGGTTGATACTCTTCCAAATGAGGATGGGTGTTTTCAAACTGAACTTCCTCATCTCTTTCCATCGTTTCTCGCATGTCATCCTGAAAATTTAACTTAGAAGCATATGATTGTGATTCCTCATACCCATGTATTTTCTCTTAATAAAAATGTAAATTCAAGATTTCAGAAATCTCCATCCTAATAATTTTCATTTTTCTGAGAAAATAATCTTCCTCGAGGGGCCCACTTTCTGCTAATCAATCCTTCAAAAATTTACAAACATCTTTCTCCATATGTAAGATCCTTAAGAAGTATTCTCCCCTTTCATGAAAATCATTTGTTTTAGTAGGAAACCCTCTAATCATATCATGAAGTAGACTCATTTTGGAAAGACATTCATGTTTGAAAACATCCTCATATTCAAGAAAATAATTCATCATAAACTGGTCACTCTCTTCGGAGTCATCAAGTTGAGAAATTTTCTGTTGAATCCTTTCAAACTCATTAACAAACACATGATGCTCGTTGGAAAATGAAGATGATGGATTTTGCAATGAAATTGTAGAGGAAAGTACTAAAGATGGTGATTGCCCCCACTCATAGTGTGGATATTCCAAAGGGGATATGGCATGAGTGTGGAGGCCATGATCGTGGTTATTATGACGAGAAAATTTAGGGATCGTCGCCTCACTAGATTTAGGATAATACGAATGCTCATAAAGATTGGGGAAGGCCTCATTTGAATGGTCACAATCATACATATAAGGATTGATGCCACAATAATTTTTTCCATCATGATGCAAGGAATCTCCAAGATCAAGAAAATATTCACATTGTGAATTTTCATAAATACAATGATCATGGTGATAATTTTGATGCAACTCATAATAATAAGAACTTTTTCCATCATAGTGAGACCTGGTTGCTTCATATGCTTAAAAACAAATTATCTATTGTAAGCAATACAATGTAGTGTAATAATAAAAATTAGATGAATACTAAGCACTTTAGAGAAAATTAAACCAAAATCGATATTGAAAATTTTAAAGCCCTCAATTGATAGAAATGAAAACCAATTCAATTTCCTTAGCGTTGCTTCCCCGGCAACGGCGCCAATTTGATAAGCCGAAAACAGGGGTAAAAACTATGCAATTTTTAGCCCTTGTCGTTGTGCCTTTTGGCTTATGCAATAAAATTTATAAGAACTCCACTTAAGACGTATAGTGATAAGTACGAGTGTCATCCAAGGGAAGCTAGTAAGGAATTCGATTTGGTGATTGTATTGGTCGTTTCACTCTGATTAAACTGAATTTGATCTTCAATGAGGATCAAGTCACCCTAATTAGATGAGAATTTAAAAAGGGGGGTAGAAGAGTTGAGATGAATAGAAGAAAGATGGAGCTCTAAATTGGCTTCTTTGATCTTAATAAAAGGATCCAAGAGGTCAATTAGAGAGGTTAAAAGGGAATTTTTAATTTGAGTTTGGTTTGTTTTTGCAACTTTGATAATTCAGAACTGAAATGGGGGTAATTTAATCTCCTAAGAATTCAAACTAATTTTTTTAGAGTTTTTCTTTGGAATGCAGTTGAATGCTTAGTCGAATCCCTCAAATTCGCCTCTCAATCCTAATCGGGGCTTGTACATGCCGCTCAAGCCAAGCGATTTAGAATTTCAGATCAAAACCAAGAAGAAGAAACAAGAAATTGAACTAATCTCATTCAAAATGCACAAATCCAAATACAATCAAGGAAAAAGTACCAGATAACTTGACCCAGGGTGGGACTCCTCTCTGTCTTGCAGCTGTGATAGAGAACCATCCAGAATAAGCTCCCCCTCTCGAAATTTAGCTTTTATACTTAGGTTATATGGTAAAAATCACCATTTACCCCCGTTTAGTACTTAATGTATATCTATCAATGTAGGCTGGATCTGAATGATCCAACCATACAGATAGAAATAGGGGATCAAGATGAACAAATCCATAAAAACATCATCTCGATCGGACTTCAGGATCAAAACTTATTAATAAATCAATTTTAAACTAATTTAATCCATTGGATTTAGAATTGATTTATTTATTAATTTCGTTTTTAAACACGCAATGACGTGTCGCTCTCTCATTGGCTGGCGCATTTTGAATCCTCCTTTTTGTAGAAAAGTCCTTAAAAAGCCTGGAATTGCTTTTGGACGCCGCCCAAAAGTAATTGCGTATATGCCCCTGGCGCACTCTCTCTCCTCCCATTTCTCCTAAAAACATTAAAAATATATATTAAAAATTTCAATAAAACCCTGTAAAATTTTAAATAGGATCTTTACACATGTAGTGGCGACCGAGAGCTGTTTTCAGGGTCTTTTTGCTACGAAAGTTTGCAAAAAAGCCCTTGAAAGATCGAAAATAATAAAAATACTTTTTTTCTATTATAAATATACTTTTTTTCCTTGAAATAAATACATTTCCTCTTGAAATAAATCTCGGAAAAAACCTAAAAATTTGTAAAACATTCTAGAAAATTCATTGATTCGTTCCCATGCTGATAAATGTCAAAATAAAATATTAAATATGCCATTTTCATTCAAAAAAATAATTATTTTGAGCTCCCATAAATCCTTTAAAATTCATAGAATTAACAGAAAATTAGGAAAAAATCAGAAATCACTTGAAAACACTATTTTCGTGTAAATATATGATAACAACTCCATTTTAGGCTCTTTAAATGCATAAAATTGTGCTAATAAGATGAAATAAAGACACAAATTAGGGTGTTATCAATATGCTTGTAAGGCTGGAGGGTCCCCCATCAGCTTAATTATTACAATCTAAGTGAATGAATATAATTTAAAAAACTGTATAAATCATACTTGTTTAATATATTTTTGTATATTTTTAAAATTTATTGAGTAAATCAAAAAATAAAGGATGTTAAAAATACATTCCCTAGGGCTCTAGCAGAACGAAACATTTAAGAGAGTGATTTGGGTGTGTGTTGGTTCGCAAAGAGCAGCAACAAGCAAGGCTCCGTTGATCTCAGCATTGTGGAATAGTGCGACTGACTTGTCGACTTATGCATATTTTTCATTCTTCAAAGATCAACAGTTCTATCAAGTTGTTTCACTCAATCTAATATTCTTTACACAGACTTGAACTTATAAATTCTGGCCCGATAGGCCACAACGAAGAGTTCAAACAAATTGAGGGATTCTAATTTCTTAGCTAGGGACCATTGTTGTGGGTACTTCTTTAATCGTTCTCAACCTTCATTAAAAGAAGCAACATGCATTTGGGAGGTATTTCAAATATGTTTTCAATAGGGATTCTTTTCTTAAAGAATGATTATCCTTAGTCTGTATTTTTTCTCTTTTCCTATATTCAACGAATAAAAAAGGAATATCCTAAAAAGAACTGCCAATATGAAAGGCATCTCAAAAAGCAAGTGGTTAATGAATAGACATATTATATGAAATAAAAATCGAATTAATTAAAGTGTTATCACTTTTAAATTACTCCTTCTTGCCGCTCTTTGTTAGGTTTCATGGTTTTCTTTCTACCGTGTAAAGATGGAGATACTACTTTATGATGAGCCATTTCTTTAATTTATTCTTAAAACTTTTTCTTGCGATCAGGTCCCTGAACATAATCCAAAAAGAGATCATTGTTTTTTTGTTAGTGGAGTAATAGTGGGAGGGGTGGGAGTGGGTGTTTCATCGCAAGGCAACAGCAAGTGAAAATCAGTTGTTCTAGGACTAGTCAAACAGTAGCTAGGACCAGCCTTTGACTTGTATTGGTTGAACAGGTCCTGGAAAAATAAAGTCATGCCCATATGACCTTATCCATGGTAAGTGGGTAGTCAGTTACCAATCTGAGTTGACTTGGAAGAGACCTAATCAACCAGTGGGAAAACATTGTCCACATCAGTAGTGTTTGTTGTAGAAAAAAATGATTGATGCTGTCGAGCAATGAGTTTGACAGCAGCATACTGTGCTCAGTTTGGTTGATCATGTTTACTATATCATGCGGTCAAATCTCGAGCTATGTCTCTTGCTCGAATCTAAGGCGTGCCAGCCATAGTGCTTGGTATAAAACACTAAGCAGCCTTAATCTCTTGCAGCCATAGTCTTTGCATTGTTGACGATCGCATAGAGGGGGGTTAGAGGAGAGCTTGGGGACGTAGCCCCGTCGAGGAATAGGGTCATTGCATTGATATCATAAAAAGGTTACATTGTAGTTGGGACAATTACATGAGAGAAGGCGATGGGTGATACAACAGAACGAGACCAGACGCATCGCTCCACGGCAATGTCACCTCTCTGCCTCAAGTCTAGCGCTCCGGGCGTGTGTGCCCACTCTACCGCTACACATGTGCCTCAGGTTGAGAGTCGCGCGCCTCGTTCATGGCAATCACACACACCACCAGCACCCTAGCTCGACACCTATTGCACACAGCCTGCATGACGCCGCTGCATTCGACCCCTCAAGCCAAGCTCTATGTGCACGGCACTACCTGCGGGGACGTTGCGCAACCAATGTTGCCTCGGCACTCGATGTGCGCAACTTGTACTAGTCTCGTGGTACAATGTATCCCAACCCTGAGCCTCACACACACAATGCACACGCTACCGGCACGGGCGCTGCGAGGCACCCCACACAACTCCACGCACTACACGCGTGGCACGCTTCTTGGCTTCCCCGTCCTGCTCTTGTGTGCAGCACTTCTCTCTCTTGCACGGTGCTTGGCATTGGCGCGGAGCGTAGGTGCCTGGTGCTGGTGCGCAGCGCCATGCGTCGCGCGCTCATGCCTGTTGACACACACGCCCAACACACGCGGACTCCACTTGATCGGTTCCGCGTAGGTACGAACCGAGACGCACATCGTCTATAGTGTAGGACCACATACAGGGGCTTTGGCCTGAAAGATCAGGTTGGGCATCGCTACCTTTAGTGCATATAGTAGTAAATATGACTCAGTCCTTAAATGTTGTGAGCCTCGCATGAACACGCCATCTGAATAAGAACGCAGGCCTCTAGGCAGGGAAAGATGCCTAGTAAGGGGCCTCGCATATGCAAACATGTTTAACTTAACATGGTACTGATTCTTCAATCATATTTAATCAAAACTTATTGTTTAGAAAAAAGAAGATTTACAACTCGGTACTACTAACTAGGGGGTCAAATTTTGAGCGCCACACAAGAGAAATGGAACAACCGTTCTATGTTTCGGGTCAGTGCCAAATATTCATATGATTGTTTTTAATGGGTCACATGCAGATTCTAGCATTATCATTTGTTCATCTTGAATAGTACATAGAAGTAAGAAATCTGCATCAGATTATAAATAATTTGTAGGGCTTCATTCAAATGGGTAGTTCTATCATGTTTCTTTCATATTGTCCTGATATTAGTGGTAAAAATGGATTCGCTAAGAAGAACACGTGGCATCCTCCCTCCGGAGCTATCAACGGGTTGCGACGTCATAGAATCAATCAGCTCTTAGTTCAATCGCAGATACAAATATGATGTTAGTGGAGAAACAAGGCCATGCAAGAGACGAGGAGCTGTAATGGAGGCAGTGTTTCATAAAAACAACCTTAGAATTGGTTGCAAGTTGCAACATATGTTGGGGATCAGTCGACTTCAAAAATCATTTTCGGGTTCGTTAGGTGAAAAAAAACTGAGATTCACCAGGTATTGTTGGACCATTGACATTGATTTACAGTTTTTCTAGTTAATAGAGATACAGAAAATGTGTTGAGAATCTTGAACCTTTGAAAAGGATTGAGATAGAGAGGAGTAGAAACAAAGAGTGATAGCACAAAAGAGAGAGAAGACGAAAGATAACACAACAAGTAGTTGAAGATCGTTATATTTGCCTCAATAATTAAAGTTTCCATTCGGTTGATCTTTATATTATGTATAAAATGATAAAATTGTATATTGCCGTTCTTGAAGAAATATCCATTGTAATGGTTTACAATGAATATATTTCATTTAAACACAGATCTAATCTGAGACATTTTAACTAAATGGGTGCACCGATCATGATCGTTGATCAGTGTCGTAGACCCATTACAATCCTAGTTGTTATAGTCGTATCTATTATTTAATTCTAGCCTATATTTAATCCTATTTTATGTTGGAACCTCCATTTAATCCCAAACATCTAAGCCTCTAAGAAGTATAGCATATGTATTAATTTTATTATCTAATCTTGGTTAGACCCTAGCTGGAAGTCGGCAAGTTTGAGACTCCCTCTTCAACTAACCGAAGATTTAACTCATTTTGTTGTGGGTGGGAGATCAACCCCTTCTAACGAAGAGGGAGAATAAGGCAGAGAAAGCGGCACGCAAGCCATGGCGAGAGCAAAGAGAAGGATGATGACAGGGCTCCAAGTCGATGATCCAATCGACGAGGGGACAAGGAATAACAAGTCCGCCATATAAGGTGTAGTTGTACTGGAATCCGGGGGGCGTCAAGTCGACGAGGGAATTGAACAGTGGATGAGAATGGTTGATAACACTAAAAATGCGTGACCTTTGGACTTATAAAATAAAATTTATATATACCCTTAATCACTAAGTATAGAATATAGAGCAAGCAAAGGGTCGAACAACAGGGAGACAACAAGTAAGAGTTTTTACCCAATTTTAATCAATTAATTCACTGATGAATTAATTTTGCACATAATAAATCTTAATTATACTTAATAGTGTTTCTAACTAATCAAAATCAAGTAAAAAAGACTTAATTTTGATTATTAATATTTCGGTCTACAATGTCAAGATAGAATTATTTCAATTATAAGATCAGATTAATTCAGATTATTACTTTCCCAACTATTATACAAATTTAAGACAATTTTTATGAATTAAAATTAGGAATTAAATAATAAAGAGAGGGATTTTTAAATTGGGCTTCAAGATGGATCAATTTTTATTCAAATTTTACTTTTAGGTTTTTGATATATTACATTAAATTTCCATACAATAAAGATCGAAATCTAGAAAGAGAAACTAGACAAATTATCCTAGAGAGAGAAAGAGAAGAATTTCGGGAAAGGATGAAATCTGACCCAAAATTAAAAATCTAATAATCCAGAAATTTTCTAAATTGATGTACAATTAAAGATCAAAAATCATATCTTGAATCAGAATCAAAATTCAGTGCTAATTTCATTCAAAACCGACTTCTAGGGCATGTACATTTCGCCCATGCCTTGGCGTTTTAGAGTCATCTAAGGAGAAGATTGAAATACAAATCAGAAACTTACAACTTTGAGTGCAGAATCAAGAAATGTCGACTTCCAAAGCATCCCTTGTGTCCTTCCTAGCCAAATCCTTGGAGAGAGCTTCAAAAAGTGAATTTCCCCCTTTTCCAGACCTCTATTTAAAAATCCAACCATCAGGATTGTAGAGGGAGAAAGGATGAACCTACCCTCACAATTTCAGTCCCATCAGACATCTATCAAAATATCGTCATTTTACTATCGATTAATCTAGGCCGTTGGATCATCTTGTTATTTTAAAAAGGTCGCTTTTTCTTATTCGCTGATGCATTGTTTCTCATTTTCCACCATCTCAGATCGCATTCTGACACATAGTTGTCCGCGTCCGCCGCCCGCAATGATTGGAAAATGACTCCTGTATTTAAACAGCTAAAAAATGTCACATCACCCGTCAGCGCCGTTTAAAACATAATTAAAAAAATGGTAAGCTTACCACCTCTTATTTACGTTTTTTTGCTGTTGATTTCCGCATACATTTAATGCACATGACAAATCGACGCTATAAAGCGTCGATTTCTTAAAAAAGTGTCGCGTAGCTCATGCATTGAATGCACGTGCTAACGACTTAAAAAAAACATAAGCCATGCACGTGCGTGTCGGTTGCCACATGCATTAAATGCGCATGGCAAATTGGACGCCACATGCATGCTGAATCCTGATTCATTTGTCAGTTAGTGTGTACGTTAAATGTATGCGCTAACAACTGAAAAACATTTTTTATCTTTTTTTCTTTTGTTGCTTTTCGCGCCATGTATGACCTAATTATTGGCTTGTTATGGCGTCACGGTTTGCGATGCTACAATGGGCTAATAATCCTCATTTTCTCGCTCTCTGTTCTTATATAAATAAAATACCTCCATTTATTCACACAAATTTCTGGCAAATGACGTAGATGCCCCTTAAGAAATATATAAATATATCATAACATGCCAATTAATTAAACATGTATTTTTAAAGTATATAAAAATCATTTATTGGCTATATAATGCTCAAAAAATTATACACAAATATGGAAAAATTCCAAAAAAATTAAGAAACCCCTTCCCAACCTTTAGCCAGCTGTTTATGGCACTGTAAAAAATATTTCTTCACTGAAATGAGGTTAAATTTCATGTAAAAAATGCTAAAAAAATTATAATAATAGTAAAATCAAAGTGTAAGTGATTTATCTTCATTTTAATATGATAACATGCAAATATAGTCATTAAAACACATAAATATAATGTAAAATTCATTAATTAATCATGGTAATTTGGAAGTTATTAATGGTGCGTGATGAGAATGCAGAACTCGTGGGGGCCCCGTTGTCCTTCTAGTGAATCTCCACCAGGACTGGCACGCACCCATTCTTCGCCTTTTCCTTCTTCTTTAGCACAGTCTCTTCGTTCCTTCCGTACATCGTGCAGAATATCAGTTCACTGGCTAGATGGTCTAGAGAAGAAACAGGCCCAAGTATGAACGATGAGTTATTCAAGTTGTAGAAGAAGGGTCGAGTTTATAGTGGAAAAAGATGGAAATATGTTGTTCGCACCAAATGTGGGATTCCGCTCAATAAGGAAGACTTTCGAACGGTTATTGTTTCTGTTCTCTGTTAGTCTCTAGACAACCCACTCCTATTGGCCAATAGATTTGGAGGGTTTTGGAGACAGAGGGTTCTCGGCTATTTGACGAATTATTGACGACGAGGAGGGGGAGCAGTTGCCCCGCTAGTTGGTTTTGATTCATGTGGCAAGTCATTGGAACGGTGTAATTTTGAACAAGTCCTTCAAACAAGAAAGGGAGAGAGAGAAATAGGACGGCAGCGAGAAAGAGAGAGGAAGCGAGAGCGACATAGAGCGAGAGAGCGAGAGAGAGTGAGTGCGAGCGAGAGAGAGTGAGTGTGTGAGAGAGAGAGAGAGAGAGAAAGCGAGTGAAAGAGAGAGAGAAGGATCGCGAGAAGCAGAGAGAAAGAGAGCGAGCAAAAGATAGACGGTAGAAGAGATAGAAACAAAACGGGGGGGAGAGCGAAAGGCAAGAAAGGGGGTGTGAGTAATAGGAAAAAACTAGAGAGAGGGTGAGAACAAAAAACTGGAAGATAATGGAACAAAGAGAAGGAGCAAAAGGGAGAGTGAATAAATTAAACCGGTTGAGAGTACAAGAGAAAAACATAGAAAGGGAGCGAGAGCAATAGAGTGTGATACAGAGAGAGAGTGAGAGACCGGTAGAGAAAGAGAGTGCAAGCCAGAAATGGAGTTCGACTATTGTTTTTGTGGACAACTGATGCTCGTCCCATTGACAATGGCTTATGTGTACATTAACCATGATTATCGCAGTCGTCCTCTTGTCATTGATGTCGAAAACACTGATTCTGATTTAGTAATGAGGGTGACCACCCCCATCGACAATGACTGTCATAATCCTCATTAGAGGCCCTCGTTGTCCATGTCAACAACATAGGTCATCCTGGTCGTGAACAACTCTATGCTCTCATTTGCCCGTGCAGTACAGCAAAGAGTACAAAATTAACCTTTTTTTCTTTTCAAAGTAGAGCAGGAGGACAAATGACGTTTCATCATCGGTCCTTTAAAAAAACGTGATCCCTCATCATGTGGAGCGATGAAAGATAATTGATTGGAGGGCTATATGCATACGTCATTTGCCATCAGTCATTTGTGACAAACGATGCGGACGATAATGATGAACTAAAGTTGCGGATCACGGATTACTTTTTTCAATTTATATAATATATTAATCAAACTCTAAAATGAGGAGAAGGTAACTCGATGACAAGAAGGTAAGCCGCCGATTAATTTGATGCCAAGGGATGACAGAGATCAAGATCTCGTGCCGAGAGCTAACAATTTCTACCGCAAGACCAACGTAGGGGCTGTAAATGTCACTCGCAGAAGAGGAAGAAGAGGAAGAAGTGTGGGAATACAGAAGATGGAGAGAAGATGAGAAGAGGGCCAACGCCAATGTAGATGGTGTTTCTTCTCTGTTAAATCAATCATAATAAAGGACAGGTGAGTTAGTATTTATAGGGTAGATCATAACGGGAAATTTAAAGTTTTTAGGCAATTACAGATCTAGATATATAACTGCCATTCCAGTGATAGCTGTTAGAACTGCCGTCCTAATATTCTCAATTTCTCTTTAGCCCCCCGCATTCTCATTGGCGATTGAGGAGATGTTGAGCTTGGAACGCAACTCCCAAAATCTTGGTTTTGATAGTGGCTTGGTCAAAATATCTTCTAGTTGTCCAGAGCTTGTGATGAATTTGATGTCGAGTAGATTCGCTGCAACTTGTTCTCCAACAAAATGAAAATCAATCTCAATATGATTCATTCGTGCATGAAAGTTTGGATTTTTTGTCAAATAAGTGGCTCCGATGTTATCACACCAGATTGTAGGAATAGATGAAGGAATAATGCAAAGTTCTTTAAGAAGATAATTTATCCACATAACTTTAGATGCAACATTAGCTAAGGATTTATACTCTGCTTCTTTATTAGATCTGGCTACGGTTGACTATTTCTTTGAGCTCCACGATATTAAAATTTTACCTACAAAAACTAAGTATCCACTAGTAGATCTTCTATCAACTCGATTACCTGTCTAGTCTGCATCACTGTATGCATTTATAGACAAAGTAGGATCATTATAATAAATAAGACCTGATGTAATACTACCTTTGAGATAGTGAAGTAAATGTTTCAAAGTTCTCCAATCATCACCAGATAGTTTATGCATTTTCTGACATGCTTTGTTAACTGCAAAAGCAATGTCAAGACGAGTTAAACTTCGATATTGTAGACTGCCAACTAAGCTTCTATAAGTAGAATCGTCTAGTGACTCAGTAGGAGTAGATGAAATAGATGATTGACTTAAAGGGCAGGGACTAGTTAATGGTTTGCTATTTTCAAGATTAGCTTTCTTTAATAGACTATAAATATATGTAGATTGTGAAAGTAAAAAAACATGATGAAGTGATATAAGCTCCATTCCAAGAAAGAAATGTGCAGGACCAAGGTCCTTTATTGCCAAACATGATTGAAGATTATTAGGAATTTTATTAATAATTAAATGATCAGGACAAACAATTAAAATATCATCAACATATATAAGAATAAAAAATAAAGAAGTATCTTTTTTTGAACCTAAATAACCAAAAGTAGTAAGGAAAGATGTAAGTTTAGTAAACCAAGCTCTTGGTGCTTGTTTTAAACCATAAATTGGTTTTTTTAAGTTTACAAATATGAGTGTTTGAAGCATGGAGGTTGCTCCATATATATTGTTTCTGATAGATTACCATGTAAGAAAGCATTTGATACATTTAATTGACATATTTTCCATTGTTTACTAATAGCAATTGATAAAAGTAATCCAATAGTAGTATGTTTAATAACAGGACTAAAATTTTCAAAATAGTCAAAACCTTCATGCTGATTGTTGCCTCTAGCTACTCGATGAGCTTTATAACGATCTATTTCACCAGAAGAGTTGTATTTGAGTTTATAAACCCATTTACAACCTATAATGTTAAAATTAGGTTTCAAAGGAACTAAATGCCAAGTGTCATTGTTAATAAGTGCCTTGTATTCTTTTTCCATAGCTTGCATCCAACTTTTCTCGTTAGATGCTATAGAAAAAGAAGCAGGCTCTACAGAAGTTGCAATAGTTGTATGAAAACAACTGGGAAGAGGATATTTAATAGTAATATTTTATGTGGGAAATTGTGTAGGTTGAGAAATCTGAACCAAAAAGGACGATGGAGAATAATTTGTATCTGTTTTTAAATAAATATCTGATAAAAATTTAAATTTTAGACTAACACCTGGTTCTGGTGTCTTATCTAAAATTCAAGCCAACACCTCATCAACACATAGCGTTTTGGATTCGCCTGAATTATCTGAAATAGGATAATTCGAATATTGGAATTTTTTGTTAATAGTAGAACATGAAGTGGTGGAATGATCAAAACTTGATGAAGAAACCAGAGGTGAATGATCTAGATTATTAGAACAGTGAGTATCTTCTGCAGATTGAGATGTTGCTAAAAAATGTAGAGGAATATGATAATAATCTTTAGATGGTCTTGTACCAAGAATACCGGGCATTGCTGTGTTGGCTCCAGTATTTGAGAATGGAAATATATTTTCATAAAAATAACATGACGAGATATAAAAAACTTACTTGTGTCTATTGAGAGGCAACGATATCCAAAATGATGAGCACTATATCCCATGAACGCACATTTCTCAGATCTGTCATCTAATTTATGTTTGGAGTATGGATTTAAAAATGGAATACAAAGACACCCAAACGTTCGTAACCAGAAATAGTTAGGATAATTTTTTTAATAAGACTTCAAAAAGAGACTTGTTTTGTAAAACGGGTGTAGCCATTCTATTTATGAGAAAAGTGCTCTTGAGACGGCTTCATCCCAAAATTTCTTGGGCATACTAGCTTGATGAAGTAAGGGTAACTCTGTTTCACCAATATGCCAATGTTTTCTCTCAGCTGTACCATTTTGTTGAGGTGCATGTGGGCAGAAAATTCTATGAATGATTCCATTTTGCTTAAAAAGAGATTGAAGGGCTTGAAATTCACCACCATCATCTGACTGAAAGTATTTAATTTTATGAGAAAACTGATTTTCTACATTCTTTTGAAATTCAATAAACGTAGATAGAACATTTGATTTTATTTTATGTGGATATAACCATGTAAATTTACTAAAATCATCAATGAAAACAACATAATAAAGATAACCAGAGTGTGATTGAATGGGCAATGGCCCCCATAAATCTGAATGAATAATTTCTAAAGGAGTTTGTGAGTAATGATTAGTAGAGATAAAAGGAAGCTTATGAGCTTTACTAACACAACATGCTTCACACATATAATGTTTTCTAATATGAGAAACATGAAGGCCAAATTTGTTTATTATAAGCTGTAAAATTCGAAAATGAGGATGACCAAGTCTAGAATGCCAAATATCAGCTGAAGCTTTCTTTCCAAGATGAGCTTGATGATGGATTGAACTTCAAGATTTGAGGCAGTAGAGTCCATCTTTAATTATGTCTTTGTGGAGGATCCTGTGTATTTTATTTTCCTTCACAAGACAATATCAGACATGAAACTCAACATATACGTCATTATCTAAAGTTAAATTTTGAATTGAAAGTAAACATGAAGAACATCTTTTAAATATAAATTCTTATGATGTGGGACAATTTTAGAAGAACCAATTGATAGAATGTTCAAACCTCAGCCATTACCGACTTGAAGTGGATCATGCCAAAGATAGCTGGTGGATTGTTGTATCATGTTCAAATCTGAAGTGACATGATGTGTAACTCCACTATCAGGATACCATGAGGTCTTTTGACATAAGTATTTTGCAGTGTATGCCCTTGGTTGTTGTGAAGATGAAGCTGATCCTTGATTTTGATTTCTTGAATCATTCCTATTGCGTAACTCGTTGCATTCTCTTCCTCGGTGTCCAAATTGGAAGCAAATTTGACAATGTGTTTGAAATCTGTTGTTTCTGCCTCTTCCACGGTTTGAACTGTGATTTCTGTTGTAATACCCATCTCTGACTTCTTGAATAGAATGTGGTACACTTCTTGTGTGAGTATAGTTTGCAGAGGGAGGAAAAAATTCTCCTGCATTTTCTTGCTGACATGCTAAGCATGCATCATGTGCCTTTAGATTCATAATGATGTCATTAGGTCTCAAATTGTAGATATTGGCATCGATACTAACCACAAACTGGGAGTATTCTGTGCCCAGTCCTCCTAAAAACTAAAAATCATTGTAGGCTCGCTAATTACTTTGTTGGCAATTTCAAAAGATTTAACAGTAGATGTAAAATATGCTATGTATTCATTAATAGTTATTGTACCTTTCGTCATAGTATGAAATTCTCTGTGCAATTCCATGATTCTTTACTCACTGCGGTTTGAGAAAGTATGCTCTAGTTTCTCCCATGCTTCTCTGGTTGTTTTGTTTTGCTGATGCAAGGAATAATTGATTCTGATAATGTGGAACATAGAAAGCCAAGGACTTGCTGATCAAGTTTTCACCATGCTTTGAGCATAGGATTTCTATCATTTTTCCATCTGAATCTGAAACAGAAATTGGCAGAGATGATCCTTCAATATACTTGACTAAATCATACCCATTTAAAATCACCAAAATGGAGCTTCTCCATGCTTGATAGTTGGCGTTTGTCAACTTGATGGACATGGTGGTGCCAGAAGGAACAAAGGTCGGGACTTGTCCAGCTATCATGAGAGCTCCAGTTTCACATGTATTCATGATGAAAGAAGTTGTAGGATAAAACCACGGCTGAATAAACATGAGCAATCAGGACTGGGCCCAAGATGATGAAGATGATGGCAGAACGCAAAGACCAATGCGAGGATGTTGATGCTAGAGGACAGCGAGATTTTGGGGCGTTGTTGTTTTTCTGTGGCATCAATGTTTGGCGTAGAGAGGTAAAGGGCCTGAATCGTTGAGAGGATTCCTTGAACACTTCTATTTTTGCTCCAGAAGTCGACAATGTTGTTGCTTTTCCCTAGTGCCAAATTTTGAATATAGAAACTGCAGATTCTGCAGCCAGATTTCTTCTGACTATCAGAAGATTTTTTAGCAATAAATCTCCTTGAACACACCCTCAGATCGGTCGCTCAGATACCAAGTAAATGTCACTCACAGAAGAAGAAGAAGAGGAAGAAGTGTGGAAATACATAAGGAGAGAAGACAAGAAGAGGGGCAACTCCAATGTAGATGGTGCTTCTTCTCTATTAAATCAATCATAATAAAGGACAGGTGAGTTAGTACTTATAGGGTAGATCATAACGGGGAGTTTAAAGTATTTAGGCAGTTACACATCTAGATCTATGACTGCCATTACAGTGATAGCTGTTAGAACTGTCGTTCTAATATTCTGAATTTCTCTTTAGGGGCCACAGCGGTGCTGCCGGCGCGCCTAGACAATGGCGCCGGTGAAGGCTAGGAGGAAGAAAGAGCCGCCGTGGCCACTCCGGCCACAACGCTGGATCCTTGCTAGTAGAGCTCATTTATGGTGCATGCCATGGAACAGGCTGCGCCGCCGGAGGTGCCGCCTCTTGCTGATAGAGAGAAGGTCCACCAGTAGATGTCGTGGGCCTTGGTGCAGGTCTGGGTGGTAGTGAAGAAGCCCACCAATATGAATTCGTTAACGAAGAAGTAGAGGTGGATGGGGAACATTGAAAAAAGGCCCCTGTTCCATCATCTAAACGTCCGTTATCCGTTGCATTTTTTTGAACAAATGAATGACTCAACGGGACTGTTGACAGATTTGTGACGATGTCAAAACTGTAATGAATGACAAATCAGACGAGAAAAACTCCATGGACGGATAAAAGAATTGAAATCCATCCAGTTCAGTTACGTCTGTTTGAAAACATCACCAGTTTTCATCCAACAGCTCTATTTGAAAGTAGGTACCTTGTATGGACTTGTATTCTAACTTTCATAAGAACAGGCATAGGGGTGATAGTTTATGTCATAGAAAACATTACTAACGTACCTCTTACTATTGACTGTATGACACCCATATTGATGCCGAACGATGCTGGTGTCGTCGTCCAAATGGGTATTGGGACAATGCTTGGATACCAATTTGATGCCGGATGTCGTCAAGGACTTCGTCCAGTCGGTATCTAGGATGATTGATTGGTACCTAATTAGTGTTGTTGGATGTCAATGGTGTTATCGTCCAATGGGTGGAGAGACCATAGCGGGTAGATATAGTTATGTGTAATGAATGATGCACCCTATGCATCGTACGCACAGGCTTCGACTTGAGGGAGGTGCCAAGCTTCGTGCTCTAAGGTGGTCACCGAATGACGATGACGATGGACTCTTGAACCTTGTCAGAGTAACGAAGATGTCTACAGCTGAACGGAATCAATTTGTAGGGGTCACACGTAATGGATGGACTCGTCCGTACTGGTAAAATGCTCACTTGCATTCATAGTTTATGCTCAAATTTCTCTCTCGCCTACCTAACTCGGGCGCAGTGGAGTTGAGACGAAAGTACACTCCTATTAATAATACAGCGAGTGGGCCAGGAGCAGTGGCCTCTGGTCATAGGGTTGACCGACACCGCAAACATGAAGCCTTACTCACACGCTATCGGATGGTCATAGAGCATGGCGGATGTGGCGGTAAGCTCTCATCTTTCACAGAAGTGGGGTGCATTCAACCGCGGTTGCAGATCAAAGACTCCCGCTCCTTCTAAGCGCGTACCTGAAGATTGATGCCAGTAGTGGAGGACCTTGACCGACGACAACATGAGATCATCGTGGGGTGCTGAGACCCACGGAGAGTGGCATCCACAAGTCCACGATGTCAACCAGATGTGTAGTCTGAGCAGTGATGTGGGGGCGGCGAAAACCACCCACGCTTCAACCAACTCAGGCTATCGGCTTCAATGATCACACAACCAACTGGTCCTAGATGATTCCACATGATAGGCACTTCTGGTTGGACTAGTGGATAGAGATCCACAGACGTCGTCAAGACGTCGTCCGGTCATCACCAAGGGTAGTGGCTCGATATCGAATAAGGATCTCTATCGGACAACAACGGGAAGTGTCGTTCGATAATAATGAAGAGCAGGTATAATATATGACGAAATAATGAAGATTCCTAATATATGAAGATTCCCGCTTAGATGCTCACACTCGTCGGGCTCGCCCGTCTCGTACCAGCCAGGTAAGACTCTTAGAGAATTCATCATTGTTTTCTCAACCTGTCTCACTCTCATATACGTCTCACCCGAGCGCGGGGGAGGCAATACAAAAGTATACTGAAAAAGGTAAGAGACATAAAGGGCAGTAAGGAGGGGTGCCTTCGTCGTATTCTGCGATGGTTCGTGATGTAGGACGGCTACGAAAAGGACAACTAAAGAATGGACAACGAAGGAATGGACGACTGGGTTATCCGGATAGACTACGGGTAGATGGACGACTAGGGGTGGATCGGATACTAGAGGGATAAAACCGCCACAGAAATCACACGGTCGGATTTGGACTTTAAAAACGATGAAAATCAGGTGGTGCAACTCCGACCCTTATCGAGGGCGGGACTACTATCTTCCCCCGCCACGACAATGCCTAAGCACCAAAATCAATATCCGAATTCGCGTTGCAAAGAAACACTCGAGAAAGAGAGAGAAGAAGTGGAAAATCCAAACCAAATCTAATTCTGACGGCGGTGGAAACTTCTCAAGAAAACACTAGACGGAGAACACTTTCGACACCAAAGGGTTCAGGGGTACCTCAGCACCGTAGTGCGTGAAGAGGGTGCGGAAAATTCCAATTGTGATGAGGCTGGACGAATCTGGGCGTTGAGCGGCCCACTGGATGAATAGTCTGGGTGTTTCAGGTGTTGTACGGCCCTAGTGGAGAGTGTGGAGGCCGAACGAGCACGGGTGGAGCGAGCGGACGAGGATTCCAGTCCCGGGCGGTCTGTGGCGAACCGCTCTAGGCGGCATGGGCTGCCGGGAGGGGCAGCCAAGGCTACCTAGGGCGGCCGTGGTTGGGCGGCCCTTGGGGCGCCTGGACAGATGGCCAAGGGGCTGCCCTGGGCGGCCTTGAAGGGGCGGCGCGGACGGCCCATGGGACGGCCCGGATGGGCGGCCAAGGGGCTGCCCTGGGCAGCCCTAAAGGGGCAGCGCGAGCGGGCCTTGGGGCGGCCTGGACGGGCGGCCAAGGGGCTGCCCTACACGGCCCTGAAGGGGCAGCGCGGGCGGCTCTTGGGGCGTTCTGGGCGGGTGGCCAAGGGGCTGCCTAGGGAGGCCCTGAAGGGGCAGCGCGGGCGGCCCTTGGGGCGGCCTGGACGGGTTGCCATGGGGCTGCCCCGGGGCAACCTTGAAGGGGGGGCGGCGCGGGCAGTCCTTGGGCGGCCTGGACGGGCGGCCAAGGGCTGCCTTGGGGCAGCCTTGAGGGGCAGTGTGGGCAGTCCTTTGGCGACCTGGACAGGCGGCCAAGGGCTGCCTTGGGGCGGCCCTGCTTGGGCAGCCCTAGGGCGGCTTTGGGCGGCGATGGAGGTAGGCTAGAGCGGCCCTTGGGTAGCCTAGATGGCGGCCAAGGGGAGAGATAGAAGGAGAGGCTTTGGCAGTCCTCCAAGAAGAGTTAAACAAAAACTCAATTCTTGAATTATGAATGCCTAATGTTTCTTGAAAATAATGGCCTATATATAGACTTGGAGGAAAGAGAAAATTACGAGAAATTAGAGACAAGAAATAAAAGACGTGCGCCGTGTCACGCCAAAGGGCAATTGTGGATCTGCCTCTAGCGTCGTGTCATGACGCGCGTAGGGACGTGCGCGGGTGGAGACGTGTTTGTCGACGGTTGCGGCGTGTTGACTTTGGTGTTCACCTCGGTTGACCGTGGTGTGTTGACTTTGGTTGACTTCGCTGTTGGGTCCATAGCAGGCGTGTTGACTCCAGTTGACCGTGCCGTTACGTCCATAGCAGGCATGTTGACTCCGGTTGACCGTGGCGACGCGTTCGACGGTAATTTGTTGGCGTCCTCGCTATCAGTTCGATATCGTAAAACTAGAGCCAGAGGAATTAGTAACGTCGAGGGCGTGGGCGTCAGAATGGCGCGGGTGAGGGCAAGGCGGTGGCGCGGATAAAGCGGTAGCACAAGGTGCGGCGCGAGGCGCGGGCACGACGTAGAGCGTGAACTGGGCGAGGGCGTAGTGGAGTGCGGTATAGAGCGCGGCTGGGTGGTGGGGCACGGCGCTTGGTGCGGCACCGAGCTCTAAGTCGGCGCGTCGCAGTGAGGGGCGCGGTGCTTGGTGCGGCTCTGGAGCGAGCGACACGGTGCAAGGCGCGGGCAACGCGCCGACAGTGCACGGGCGGTGCGAGGCGTAAGTAGAAGTAGCAGTATTTGGGCACTGCCCGGCCAGCGCGCGTGCGACATGCAGATGGAGCGCGGTCGGTGCGTGGGCGCGTGAGGTGGGAGCAGCACGAGGCGCGGGCAGCGGTGGCGTGCAGATGGAACGCAGTCGGCAGGCGGGCGCACAGACGCACGGTGCAGCAGCAGCGCGCGGACGGGTGCGGGGACGGCAGCGGCTCGTGGGGCGGCAGTGTCACGCGGGTGGACTGCCGCGAGGGGCACGACAGAGGCGCGCATTGCGACGACGGCGTGTGGGTCGACGGCGGGGTGCGGATCGGTGTGGCACACGAAACAGCGGCGGGGTGCAGAACGGTGGCGGCGCACAGGCTGGCAGCGGCGCACGGGACGGTGGCGGTTCCTCTTTCTCATCTCTCTTCTTCTTCTTCCTTCTCCTTCTTCACCTTCTTCTTCCTTCTTCTTTTTCTTCCTCTCCTCAACGAGAGTGACTCTTTGACTTCCAAACGTTATGCTTTTCAAAGAAATTCAAGAGTGTCTAAGGAGGGCGCCCACCCCTTCCTTTTATAGGGAATAGGTGGATGGGACCCTTGGAACAAAACAAACAAACAAAAATAAAAAGGGGAAATGGCTAAAAGGGCTAGGGCCCATTAGCCGGAGGGGAAGATATCCTCATACGGGAATTTCCCCTCGCTACAACGCAGATGTGGGAAATGAAAGATAGATGTGGGAAATGAAAGATAGATGCACGAAAGGTAAACGACTCGAAGATGGCACGCCATCACGCTGAATATTTTAACCCAAGTGTGTGCGTCGTTGCTTTGGCTTGTCGCGTTGGCTGGACGCGCGTTGGTGGCAGGCTCGATGACAATGCGGGCTCCTCGAGCGATGGTCCTGCCGTGTCGGATGGTGTCGCGCCATCAGAAGGACCCGATCTATCGCATAATTAATTTGCCGTTGATTGGTCTTAGAAGATCGTGATGAGAAATCTACATCGGTGCTGCTGATTTGATCAGGAGATGACCAATCAGCAGCAAGAGAACGACGGCGATGGCTCCCACTTAAGAGGTGAAGGTGATAACATGCGTTCCTAGTGCCTTATATTATTATATTTATGTGTCTTTATGCATTAAATTACACATATTTGCATGTTAGCGAGCTTAAAATGATTAAAACTATTTTTCAAACAAATTTATAAATTTTTTGTATTTTTAAGGAGTTGTCTAACAGTATATTCTTAAAGAATATAACTTTTGAGACTGAATATGATTTTTGTGGAATTTTTGGTAATTAAATTTAGAAAGATATGATTTCTCTGAGTCAAAATATATATAATTATATGTATGTTTTGGGCTTTTATTTGATTGAATATGAAATTTTAAGTATTTTGGTTTTTTCTATGGTATGGGGTGACGTGGCACGCTGATGCGCCTCCAGTTCAGCGTCGAGAAAGAGATTTTTTCCTTTTTTCTCTTTTGTCATGTACATGTGGTAGGGAATGCGAAAAGCCATGGAATACAAAAAACCACGGAATATGAAAAGCTAGAGAATATGAAAAGCCACATAATACAAAAAGCCATAGAAAACCAAGTGCTTTGACTTCTTAATAGGCACGAAACCGATGACATTGATGAGGAGAGAGAAGAAACTAAAGGCTAGGATTGCGTCAACTTCCAACAGCCATAACTTTTGATCTTCCCCTCCTCTTTCTATCCATACTCTGTGATCTATAAATAGAGGTTCGATCATTGTAAAAATCATCTTGAACTTGCTTCCTACTTGTGTAGGCTGATTGAAACAAAGTGAGTTTTGAGATCCATCAAGAGTGTTCTTGGTATCTTGGGTGTGTGGGAAGAGATAAAAGAGAAGAGGGGGAGCTTACCGGCACTCGCAAATCGTCATGATCCTGGCAGAACGTAAGGATCTAAGGTAAGTATCTTCGCCTTACGTTGTTTCTCTCCCAACATCATTGTTATCATAGTTATAGTTTTTTTATCAACATTTCATTGATCACTTCACTTACATATGTCCCCATTCTCTCATCTCTCTATCCTCTCCATCGTACCACTCCATATTCAACAACTATCCTCGCTCATACCGTCGTTCATCGTCATATCCATCACTCTTACGCATCTTCTATCTATATCACTAGCCCACATCTTCAAATCTTGCTTTCGTCGATCCTCTTGGCCATCATCACTAGTATAAGAGAGTAATTCCTTAATCATCGCTCCTTGTGGAGACGATCCGTACTCATCACTAACTAAGTATTTTTAAGTACGGTAAAGTATATTTTATTGAATAATCTCAATCACCGATGACGAATTTTAAACCTAATATTGAGATTATCAGAAGGGTAGGGGTGAGGGTAGCCTAGCCTTCGTAGGTGACCCTTCCTAGCCTCGTCCTCTTCCCTTATTTTCCCTCTTTCACTCTCTCCTTCTTCCTTCCCCCCTCTTTCCTTCTATTGAGGGATTAGACTAGAAAGGAACAACACAAGCCATTTCAAAATTCTTCCGGCTCTGCCTTCTCCTAGGGCGTCCCTCGTCCTTTATAGAGGGGGAGGCTGATTGGACCCTCTAAGGACACAAGGAATGAGGGATAATTGTCCATTCAGGGGCCCTTATATAATGGGTCCCATTACGAAGTAAAATGGAAAATAGGCAAAACATAAAAGAAGATAATTGGAGAACGAGGGAGGGGGGTCCAAACTAACTAAGGACCCCTTCCCACATGACAACAAAGACATACGATGGATGCATCATAATGTAACAAAAACAACTCAAAGAGCCTAAAAAACACAAATTTCAACAAAGAAAGACGAGGAAAACCAAAATGTGATAAAGCGATAATTATTCTCCCGCACTATCGACGACGACGACGGCGACTCGGATGACTCCTTCTACGGGTCATGATGGCGTGTACCATCGCATATGATATTTGAAGTTCTCAAACCCTCATTGGCCGTTAAAGGCATCTGCTTTTTGATTGGAAGATGAATAATATTACATGTTAATTGCTCAAGCATCGACCTGTTCTCAAATATGAGGATGCCAACCTCCACAACAGTCATTGACATGTTATCATCATAGGCAAAAAAAAATCTTCATCCACACCAAGATCCTTCAAAATATTTTTGAGGCATATTTCATGTTGACTTGCTGTTGGAAAATAGTTCCCTCTTTATTCTCTCTCTTCCTCTCTCTTTTATTTTTTGTTTCTTTTCTTCTCTTGCACATTTCTTTTTCTCTCTCCTTCCTCAACTCTTTTATTTCACCTTTCTTTTCAACTTCTTCTATTTCTTTGTATCCATCATCTCTCCTTCTTAATCGCCTACAATTACTGACTATTAGACCTTTCTTTTTCTCTCTAATCTTCTCTCTTTATCTTTTCTCTCATAACTTCCACTTTGACTTTTGTCATAACCTCTCCTCCTCACCTTTGTCCACTACTTTCTTTATGTCGAACCACCCTTCGCTATAGCATTTCTCTTTAACCAACATTTCAAAATTTGACAGTTTATTATCCTTGCAACTGCACGTTTCATTCCCTTTAAAAGGGCCATGATCCCGCATGTATAAACATCTTTTGCTGGAGAATTATTCTGAAGTTATTTTGTGCGAAAAGAGTCATTCCTTGTGATTTCCTTTGGCGATAATGGCAATGGACAACGGATCCACAACGGAACGAGCTTGTAGCCTGTGTACTTCAACATTGTAAACTCCTCTTGGGTTTTTTATTTCTCTTTCTCCATACTTCCCTATCCATAACTTACCTGTCCATTCATGCCCACCATTCCCCATCATTCAACACTTTCCTTCAAATTAACCAACCGTCTTCGCCTAGTTCAACCATCCTTTGATGCAAGATGACTAGATGTGACGGAGCTAGGTAATGACGGGAACTCGATTCTAGGACAACTAGGGGTGATGGGATAAAACAGAACACAAATTATATGGTCGAGTTCAAAAATTAAATCCAGTGAAAATACTGCTGGTGCAGCCCCTTTCCTCGTCGAGGGCTCGAGTACTGCCTCACAACCACTGTGGTGATGCAAAAGACTAAAAGATTCAAAGGCCTATTCAATCTATTCGCTTGAAGATTCAAAATCCCAATCTAATCCGATGGCGCAGGATGAACACTCGAAGAATACTGGACAAAGACACGATACAAATGAGTGTAGAAGTACCTACGCACTCGATAGTGCGTGAAGAGGCTGGGGGAAGTTTTCGTTGCGTCATTGGTGGGACGATTGACGTGCGCTTCGACAATGTGTCACGGATCCAACTGGATGGTATGCATGGAGACCAGTGGCTGCGAGGGCGTCCTGGTGCACGGCAGGCGCACGCTGGCGGCCGGGGACTCTACGGGCACACGCAGACGTGACGCGCCCGACAAGGGTGGCCGACGGCCGCGGGCGGTCGGGGTTGCGGCGGCCGCGGGCGGACAAGCGCATATCGGGTGTGGGCGGCCGGGGTGAGGGCGCGGGCGGCCGGGGGGCAGGGCGAGGGTGGTGGGCAGTCAACAGGTGGGTGGAGGAGTGGTCCTTCCTCGATGGCGATGGCAGCAACGGCAAGTGGTCGTAGCGGCGGCGGCTCGGGAGGGGACCACTAGGGCAAAATTTATTTTTGAAGACGGAGACTTCAATTCAAAAGAAAAATCACTAAGTGTTTCTTACAACTTTGGCCTACATATAGGCCTTGGAGGAAAGAGAAAATAGGAGAAATCAAAAATAAGTGGACTACGTGTTATCGTGTCACGTTAGGGAGCAGTTTTGTATCTGGTTTTAACAACGTGCCATGACACGGGACATGTCGTGTGTAAGTGGAGACGCGTCTAATGCCGATCCGTCTGGTGCTCGTGCGTTGACTTGGTCATTATCACAATGGTTCTTTAGCTGATGTTGGCGACGAGTCTGGATGCGGGGCAGCTCGGTTGACGGGGCGGTGTGTCGGAAAATGATGTGTTGACATTGTCTCTACCATCCTTCTTCTTCATTCTACAATTCCCACACCGTGTCCCATCCATCTCCTCCGATCTCACATTTCACCTCCGCTCCTTGCATCTTACCCATCAACCTTCTCTTGCGCCGATCACTTCACATATTTCCATTTGCATCACTCGTGGAGCTGTAGTTCAATGTAACTCGAGGCTGTTGAACATCAAGATACTCAAGCTATTGGCTCCCATCTCTCATGTACCTTGAGACACGTCAACTTTTGAGATATATATGGTTCGGGATAATTTTTAATTTTCTCTAGTGAGAGTTGATTAGAATTTCTGTGTTACGTTTAGAAAACCCATTATATACCATATTCCCATTAGTTACCATGTTGTTGTATTACCAAAGTGCCTTGTAGTGTCCCGGCTCCATTTACATAATCCCTTCCTATGTGATTATACCCACTTTGAATCACCCTCAAGCAATCATAATTACCAACATATTTGTGTTATTTTACTAAACTCATGAGTCTACTTTCGTGTCCTGCATCACTTGCGCTTGGTGTAGTCGCATATAATCCATGAACTCAGCTTCTTTGAACTCTATCAAGCAGATCTTTAGCTAATGAGAAAAATATATTGTTTTGTACTCTTTCTTTCTTCTATATCTCTTGCCAGATCACTATCCCCATGTCCTGTCAACTAAAAATTATATAATCTGCCATAAGATAATCCATATTGATTTTGGTTTCACATATACATCGCATAATTATTTTCATTTCTCCAAAATGATAAGTAGAATGATAACTACAAAATATTGATACTAAACTCACAGATAGCATAATACATTGTCTCGTACTTGTCAATTACATTAAGCTCTCCAGCGTACTTTTATAAAATTGCTTATTTATAAAAGTCATACTGTCATTGAAAGTCAACTTTTAATTTGAATTCATTGGACTACTGCATGGTTTGTCTGTTTTTTCTTCCACGACTAACCATCCTACAGTAGAGCTTCTCTGGGCTATGGAGACAAAGATTCTCAACTTTTTTGGCGGATCGCTGATGAATAGATGCGTGCGTACTTCCACCAGTTTTTTGCATGTTGGTTGCTGTGTCAACTCTTCTAGGTGTGGTAATTTAATGAACGTTGTAATTTTAAAAGTGGTAATTTTTGAAAAATGTAATGTTTTGGACGTGGAAATTCATATTTAATGTCAGTTTGATTTAAACCTAAACATTGTCACATTGTTAATTTTATACAAATTCAAATGAATTATTTTATGAATAAATATACAACCCATAATAGTCCAAACAATTTTGTTTGGGAAGGAGAATAATTATACTTGATAAATTTGGAAAAGATGAGGTAGTTTATGAAACTACTTAGGTAAAGAGATTATTTACGAAGGAAAAGTCAACCATAGATGTATAAAAAGCCGACGCACCTGTATTTTGACGTTAAAGAATCTAAGATACCAGATAGGTCAAGATATGTTCTTATCACAAAGCACATGTATAATGGTAAGTAAAACTCGGTTTTATAACCTTTAGGCAGCATTAAATGATAATTTTTCATTTCGTGTTGTAAAACACTATGCATGGGAAATAAGTATTTGAAGTCTCTCATTAATTCATTGAAGCATATTGAAGCACATACTGAATCTTAATTCATTGAAACGCATCCCCTTGAAGATACAAAGGAGTATTTGAAGTCTCTCATTAAACTTGTAGCAACATCAATGACAATGTACTTATGGTCTCATATACGCACAAGACTAATCAAAGCCCTAGGATACGGTTTATATTAGCTCACTAATCGTCCTAGTTCCATTTTTATTCATCCTAATTGATAATTTTATTCCACATTGATGAGTGAAAAATCATTAGGGAACATCTTATATGATATCTCATCTACTTTGGCCAGGGATATAAAGACATTGCACACGATCACATCTTGACCACACAATCACCTTTGTAGATTTGTTGCGGCATCTAAATTAGGGCGGTTTGGAATCCCTTGATTAGAGACTCATAAGTTGTATCCAAAACACAATCACCCAAAACAAATGTGACACAAATCAACCATATTAATGGTAGGAAAAATTACATTAAGGTATTCATAGGAGTCAAATCAATGAACACTTTCTCCAGGTAGTACCTGCATTTTTACTCAATGTCTCCATATTCATGGCTATGGGATCTGGCAAACTCATGAAATAAGTAGGACTGGATAGTGATATTCTATTTCGATACTTCGATTCCCTTCTCTAGCATCCTTCAAATAAGAATATTAGGAACTCATGCTTAAGGAATAGTGATATATGTATTATGATTTCATTATAATTCACTATCATTGTATGTATTTAAAGACTTCAACATTAATGCAAGTATATATAATAAATATATAGTGAAACAACAAATATACAGCAAAACATGGAATGTGTGATTGACGTGTAGCTACATATATTCCCAACAGGTTTCTGCACTATGAACTAACTATACTTGATCCACTGAGACTTATTGGCCATCGGATTAGCTCCCCGTGTCAATCTTGGTTGATGGATTAAACCTTGACGTTAAACATGTCACGTAAGGAATATAGTTCATACTATAATATTGTTTAATTTCCTAACAAGTAAAGAGTTATTAAGGGTCAAATCCGCACAGATGAATTAGCGAATGAACAATCTTATCATTAAATCTATTTTTTGGAATTACTATTTAGTTTATAAATTAGGTATAATTTATATGAATAATACTATGAAAAGGCAATTCAAAATAACTACAGGAAGCCAGAAAATATCAAATATATTAAACCTAACTTAGTCGCATTTTATAAAATAAATGATAACTTTAATATAAATTCATTTTCATTATGAAGTTTATTGTGAAACATCATAAAATGTCAAAACATTACGTTAAAATGTCATAAATTGTAGAAAATTGAAACTTCAGTCTAAAAATGTACAATAAACAAATATTTCAATGACAATAAACACATAAAATACATGAAATTACTATTGAAAGTTGCATGTTATTTGTGATTATCATTAGCCCGCCTCTCCAAAAGTTACAATTGAGGAACATATTTTATTCGTTGTGAAATCACAAACAAATTCTAGTTCAGATTTATTATACACTCGTGTTCAATGCTCCCTACTGAACTATCCTATTATCACTAAATTGTTGACATGATCCCTGCAGTACATGCTGTAAGCTTAGTCAATATTTAAGCAGCCCCATAGTCTATCAACAGTGGGAGATAAAGAAAAAGTGGTATTCTTATCATAATTTCGATGGACTCAAGAGTGCATATGATTCTATATGATGCATCAACCAATGGTGATGGTGATTCCATCACCTAATCCCACCTCTTGTGTGTCCCTCACTCGCTACCTGCCATGCGCCACCCATGGGCCCAATCGGAGGAGACAGCCTACTTCATGATCATTGTCGACGTTCAGATTAACACAAAACTATAGATCACGGTCATACACGATGGTTTCCTCCTTTTTGAGGATTAACCTTCATGTTGTACTACAGAATCCAACTGATAATTATTAGTGATATGCCCCATAATCAGGTACCAGATATGCAATCTGCATCATGTTGCATACATGCTTACCAAATACATAGTGCACTCTTGCACTAGTTCTCTTCTACCTTGGCAATAATTCTCTTGGGAAGGATAAGGGAAGCCACTACGTGTCTCGGATGTGGGCAGGAGGGACCATGAGTCCATACTATTTATAATAATTCCATATCTAAGAAAAGTTTAAATCACTAGTGCTAAACATATGTCAAACCCCCTTAGGCGGCATCAACAGTACATCTAGATCGGCTTAGATGCCCACCATGGGGTCAATCTCTCCCACCATCATCACTTTCCTACCTAGGAGAAACTTTTATTCGTCATTAGGCGAGATATGAGCTTGATAGTATCCTGAAGAACATTTTTTTTTTCAAACTTTTCCTGACGTTTTACGAACTTGTGACAAAAATAAGTTAAATGATAATGTATATTATTCACAACTTTTATTTTTTAGAAATTAAAAACCTCTTTCTAGTTGATAATATCTTGAATTTCTCCATCGTTTCATGTATTTTAACAGATATGCCATCTTTATGACATACCGTATGAACTGGACTGACACATTAACTATCTAAAATACCAGATTTATGATGGATCATCAAGATTTGGCTTGTGATGGTTCTCTTGGTAAGGGTTAGACTCTTATTCTTCAAAAAAATCATGTAATACTACCTGGGCCAAATTTTAAATATGTTTTACTTAGTTTAACAATGTTTGTCCTAAATTTCTCATCATCTATCATAAACTCAGCAGTTCCTTTTGTCCATTTCTAATTGCAATTTTTGAAGCAAGACGAAGGACGCAAATAATAGTTGAACAGCTAATTCTTCCAAGCAAATTAATATCTGCCAAAATACTGTTCCTTGTTCTCACAGGCATCATTTAACCCTGCATGTAGCTGTCTTACAAATACATCATCTACTAATAAATTCATGCATATATATTACAACTTAATGCACGATACTCACACTTTTTAGTGAATTCAATAGCAATTTAAGTAATATAGAGCAACTCAGGTATCATTAATAGAGTTATGCATGATCTCCATTTTATTAAAAAAGGCAAATTCAGATAAATATTATTTATCGATAAGTTAACTCTCACTTTATATAAATGGTGCATGATAAAATAAACTTAAATCAACAAAATTTTGCTTTTATAATTTTTTTTTACAATATACTTTTAGATTCTCACTAGGATTATTAACCATTTAAAGATAGAATGAGAAAATTAGAATTTATATTCCCAAGTTAAAGTTTTTATTTTATTGATTCTTGAGACTAACCCCACTTCACTCCTCAAGCCAAGCTGAATTCTAACATCGTCTCGGAGTTTTATTCATGAAAAACAGGACTTAGATCTATAAAATCAAGAATTTGAGATATAAATAGGATGAAAGTAGAAAGTTAATTCATAGAATAGATAATAAAAAGGAGTCCCAATACACAAGAAGCCCATTTTGGAAGCCCACTCAAACCTCCTTAAAGACCGAGTCAACTAAAGGGAATATTCGTTGAAGTAAACCACAAATTAAAGTTGATAGGTCTATTTTTAAATCTAAGGAGAGCACGTGGGTCCAGTCTAGAAATTAAGAAAACATACCCCCAACATCCCTTGAAATTATATCTAGTGGCTGGGAGTTAGGACACTTCTATCTATTCTCATCTCATCTCTCTTTGTATCTCATCTTGGACTTCCGCCCATAACTTATTTTTAGAGGCCTAGTGCCTCAAATGTCTTTGATTCATTACTGTTTTCAAAGATTTTAGGCGACATAGTACAAGACTGATCAAGATTCTTGAAGAAACAGAACAATTCGTGCTGCGGGAGGAGACAACAAGGTTCATGTGTGCTCCCGAATATTTGATTTGACTTTTTTCTTAACATTTTGTCCCAATAAATATTTCAGAGGTAGCCTGAAATTTAAGCTTTCTAATGCATCACACATCATGAAAAAATGTCCACGTATAGCAAAAGGTACAGAATTTTCAGTCTACTACCCACCCAACGTACGATCGCCGCCGACAAACTATAGCGGATGGCTTTCTTCAACGGTGAAGCCAATTTCTTAGCCTAAAAGTTATCCCAAATCTCCTTTTTTAAAACTGCATTTCACTGTTAGGATGTATTCCAAAATAAATACGCATTCTATTTATTCAAAATAGTTTGAACTAGTTTTCATTCATTTTATTGATTTTCTCATATAGAAAATACAAAAAATCCACAAAAATATAAATCAGCTAGAATAATTATTTTAAAAATATATATAAAATCAATTTTCTCTCTCACTACGTGATCGTTTTAAATTCTACCCTGACCCTATTCTACGTGAGGAAACTGTTTTAAATATTGTTGCATAAATAATTGCCGTAAACTGTTTTAAATACTTATTTTAGCCGAACTCTACTTTTATTGGTACATTTTTTTAAAGATATTCAATATAAACCAGAAACGTTTATCCTTTAAAATATTTAATCCTATTTCTTTTATGATTTAAAGAAGGTTTAAAATTTTAAAATTACTACGAATAGTGATAAAAGGTTATGGTGAGGCTATTTCTTCTGAAATTCAAGCACACCCTCTTCTTCCAACTGATTTATTTCCTAATTATTGTTTTCTTTAACTTAGAGATTCTTCCCTTTTATTACTTTATAGGTAGTAAAAATGTATCGTTTGTGCTCATAAAATTCTGAACCATTGTGTAAAAATTTATAATCATTATCGTCATAATTAATAGGCGACACATAATTAGCTTTTGCATTTAGTAACCTTGAGTAATTATTTTCATTTACCTATTTATCGTTTGTTCTGATCACACTTATTTGTGCCTCTTCTCTGGCAGTCCAATAATATTCCAGTTTTCTCTTTAATATGGCGGTGTTTTCGTCATGATCTCCTTCATCATCTCTGTCAGCCTTGCCAAAAATGACGCGACGAGTAGGAATTTCTGTATGTTAATTGTTAGCGGGCAAAGAAGCAAAAATTGATAATAAGATTAAGCTTAATACTACAGTTTGCATTGAGGTTGAGACACTTTTATGTGTTTGGAAAAAACTTGGGACCCCGATTTTTGTTCAAACGTATGGAACCTTATTTGTTGTTTAGATTCGGGTCTAGAATTAATTGTAGTATTTTTGTTTTTTTGTGGTCTATATAACTTTGTAAAAAAAGGAAAATACTTAATTAATACAATTTAAATGAATTAATATATTTTAAAAAACTCTAATAAATCATACTTGTGTAATATATTTTGTGTAGTTTTTTGAAATTTTTAATTCAATAAAAAAATCAAGAATGGGAAAAATACATTCTCTAGGGCTCTACCAGAATGAAACGTTTAAGAGTGTGATTTGGATGTGTGTGGGTTCGCACAGGGCAGCAACAAGCAAGGCTTAATTGGTCTCAGCATTGTGGAACAGTGAGGCAGACTTGTCAACGACTGACGCTTATTCAACAGATCTATCAAGTTGTTTAACTCAATCTAATACTCTTTAGAGACTTGAGCTAATAAATTCTGGCCCGATAGGCCACAACGAAGAGTTCAAACAAATTGAAGGATTCTATTTTCTTAGCTGGAGACCATTGTTATGGGTACTTCTTTAATCTTTCTCAACCTTCATTAAAAGAAGCAACGTGCGTTTGGGAGATATTTCAAACATGTTTTTAACAGGGACTCCTTTGCTAAAGTATAATTCTCCTTAGTCTGTATTTTTTCTCTTTTCCTAAATCCAACAGATAAAAAGAAATATCCTGAAAATAACTGACAATATGAAAGGCATCTCAAAAAGCCAATGGTTACTGAATGGACATATTACATGAAATACACATATAATTAATCAAAGTGTTATCGCTTCGAAAATTATTCCTTCTTATCGCTCTTTGTTAGGTTTCATGCTCTTATTTCAATCGTGTAAACATAGAGATACAACATTCTGATGAGCCATTTCTTTGATTTATTCTTAAATTTTTTTCTGGGGACCGGGTCCCTGAACATACACGAAAAAAGAGATAATTGTTTGATGGCGCGGCGCATCGCGACCACCCAGAAACATCTTTAGAGATATCACCATTGCCATCGACATCGCCACCGGTTGGTGTTCAGCCCACCTGCCAAACCAAGGCGACTGTACACACACCCAGATTCAAGTATTCCGGGCAACGGGCACTCTATCTTTGTTTTACTTCGTCGTTTCTTTTTTTCGTTGCTTTCGTTTTAACTCGTCGCTTGTCATTTTGATTCCCCTAGAATCACCTCGTATCGAGGGGAAATCGAATCTATAAGGATCTTCCCCTTCACTTTCAATCGACGAACCTTCCCACTCCCCCTCGCCCCCTCCCATTTTTTTTGACTTTGTTTTCAAGGGGTTCATCCATGTTCCCCTATAAAAGGGAACGATGGATGCCCTAAGAAGACATCCTATTGGTACAAGTCAGGCTGTTTGGTACAAGTCGCATTCCTATTGGAATGCGTCTTACCTGTTTGGTACAAGTCGGGCTTGTTTATCCCGTGTGAGCAAAACCCGGCGCAGAAACACCCCGTTTGGCGTTGTACCATCCTCGACCCCCTCGAACGAGGCTCGGGAGTCCTCGCGTCTTCATCACTGGACTACTCCATCGGCTTCGTGGAAGTTGGCGCTCATTGCTTGTCGGCGCTTTCACATACCATACGTAGACTCGTCTCACATTACATCGTAGATCCCTACCATAGGTTTCGCTATCAGACAATGATCACTGTCGTAGTCCAATACCTGTCTTCTTATCAACATCGAGTCCACCCGCTCAGTGACGACCGGACGACATCTTGTCGACGTCCGGCATCATGGTTTATTGGACAAAGGAGCAACAAAGGGAGGGGTGGGAGTGGGTGTTTCATCACAAGGCAGCAGCAAGTGAGAATCAGTTGTTCTAGGACTAGTGAAACAGTAGCCAGGACCAGCCCATGACTTGTATTGGTTGAACGGGTCCTGGAAAATAAGTTCATACCCATATGACCTTATCCATGGTAATTGTGTAGTCAGTTACTAGGCTGAGTTGAGTTGGAAGCAACCTAATCAATCCGTGGCAAAACATTGTCCATGTCAGTACTGTTTGTGGTGGAAAAAATGATTCATGCGGTCCAGCAAGTGACTGAGTTTGGCAGCAGCATACTGTGATCAGTTAGGTTAATCATGTTTACTATATCATGACTTTATTCACGTGGTTGCTTGACTTTTGAATTTCTAGATCATGGTGCTCTTCATAGGAATAAAAATGTAAAGCATTGAAAAGATTATAGTAACCATTATGTTGTATTACTAAGGAGACAATGTGATATTACTTCTTTGTGCAAATAGATAGCCATAGCTATTTGATAAACTAGAATTTGTGTTAAAAAAGTCGTTTTAAGATTGTAATTTTCACAACAATATATATAAAGTTTCCTCAGAACAGGGTAAGTTAGGGTCGAATCCACAAGGATCAGGTAATAAGAGGTTAAATTACACTTCAAAAATATATGAATATAATTTCTTTAGTGATTTTATGTTAGTCTTATTTTTTAAATATTGTCCCGAAAGAAAATCAACTAAATGATGGAAAACAATTTAATCTATTTGAAATAAATAAAAGAAATATTTTCATTATTTCTAATATTTTTATAAAATTGTTATGACTTTTTTAAAAAATGGTATATTTATAGAGCAAGAAATAAGCTACAAGTACAAGTGAAAGCTTAGGCCCACATTCCCGCTGTAAAAATGCAGCAAAAACAAGTTGTGGATGCAAAACACTACTACTTTTGCTACATGAAGAATTTTTTAATGTCGTTCAATGCATTGAAAATCTTGAGGTCTAGGCTATACTTTGGATTTTTTAACTAGGAAATGGTGAGAAATTTGAAATTAAACATTCAGCACATAAAACGTAACTTTTTTGTCACTTCTCCAAAGGGAAAACCCTTAATTTTAATCACGCTTGAACTCTCTCCCTCAAATTCTTGTAGAACAATAATGGATTAAAGAAATCCGATGCACTATGCCTCGAACAATGAGTTGGGATCAGAAGTCCATGAATAGAGGGGAGGAGAATAAATAGAAGGGCCCTAACTCCCCCAGAAACAGGATTTAATTACAGGGATTTGGAGGCCTAGGATTTCCTTGATTTCACACATGGCCCCACATTACCTCCTTCCCAGATTTGAAAACAAGTGTTTCAAATTCATATTGTGTGTTGGTACCACAATTCTTACCTTTAGCTGACTTAACCTTTAAGGAGGTTTGAATGGGTTTGGAGACTACGCTTGTTGTGTAGTCTCCCTATTCTTATTATCTATTAGATGGTTTAGGTTTCCACTTTCCATCAATTTGGATCCAAATTCACCATGGTATTTACCTAAATCATGTTTTTTAAAGAAATCTCCAAGAAGATCTGAGATATCCAGTTAACTCTGAGGATTCAAGTGGGTTGAGTCTCAAAAATCAATAAAATACATCCTTAAATGGCGAATAATGCTAGTAAAAATCTAAAAATTTTGTGGTAAAAAAGAAGTATAAAAGCATGAGTTTTATTGATCTACATGATGTTGTCATTAATCAAATTGGATATTATTTAACATCTCATCCTGTAGGGGGAGCCTTTGTGAACTCAAAGTCCTACTTGTCGGTCCCACTCGATGGAAAATACTCGATTTATTGTACAAACTAACATTTCGTTAAGAAAGGAAAAACTGAAGACATTATTTCCACTGCTCTCTCCTACTCTAGTCCCTTCACTTATTCTTTCGTTTTCTTTCTTCTTCCTTTCTTCTCTACCAAGACTTTGGACTTCTTTATAAAGAACTCTGAATTTCTCTTTGTTCTGGAAGCCAATGGACAAAACATGAGCTTCATCTTCAAGGTTGATAAAAATGTGTACATTCATATGAGATTATTTCTTATCGAGGAATTTGTTATCGCAGTTACAGTCCAGAGTAAGAAACAGATTCCACAAATCAGAGAACTCAAATTGTTAAATGTTACGATGATTAGAGAGAGAATATGATCTGACTGATATTTATATATCAAGGGTTATCTCATTTAAAATAAGGTTTTATCAGGAAAACGGACCAAAAAATGGGCGGAATATTTAATGGAAAATAACTATTAAAATTAATGTTGGGTAAGGGATGTGAATCTGGGTCGATCAGACTCACCTCAAAACCTAGTGCCAACTGTGCAACTCATGTCTAGACTTAATGTTGCCACTAAAACTTATAGTACCATAGAATACTAAACCCAGAAAACATAGTGCACAAATAACATTTACAGCAACTTTAAATACAGAAATAATATAATTACCAAAATACACAAATAACATAAATATGTTAATATGCAAATTCATAACTCCAGAAAATTGCAAATACACACATGACACAATTACACTTAGATATGTGATTGTGTATATACCTAAATATATAAATATGCAAATACATGACTATCTACATATGTAAATATGATAATCTATGACTATGTAAATATGTAAATATGATAATCTATGAAAATGTAAATACATATATTTAAATGTAAATATATAAAATGTGCACGATTACAGTTTTGCATTACACTACGTAGTGAACCCATGGGGAGAATGTAATATTTCAGTAGTACAGTAATTTAATCGACTATTTTAATTATTGTTTTTACCTAAATTTTGACTTTGATTTTTCAACTTTAATGTAGTTTTTTTTCACAGGCATGTGACCGAACTTAAAGGTTTTACTGAACCTACACTAAACTCCTGGCCAAACAGAGAGTGTACCGAAGCTTAAGTACATGTATAGCAATTCGCCAAAAACCGATACCAAGACCGCAGCCGTCATTCCCTATTCAAAATGTTCGGGGTATATTAGTTCCTCAGTTGCTTTGTAATATGCATGAGGTTATCAGAATCAAGAAATGATGATCCGGGGCTGTTTATAATCGTCATGATCTTCATGATCGTCAGGATTGGGAATGTGCATTGTAACGGATGATAAATGATTAACTGTCGTATTCGAGTTAATTAAGTTAAAGTTCGAGTTAGGAGAGCAGATCGTTGGGATCGATGATGCCGCCACGCCGTTGTCGCTGCTCGCCGTCCTCTCTACCGCTGTCTACTCCGCGGCGGTCATTCATCAGCCTGCCCCAGCGAGTTATATACCCACAACGGTTTTTTAGGAATCTGTAATCGTCGTTGCTGAATCGTTTGCGCATTTACAGAACGATTCAAAGTCCTCAAATATATCAGCTTTGAAATGAATCGGCTGATGATTCCGACTGCGGAGAAAGAGACAGAACGAAATAAAAATAGCCTACTTATGGGGGAGACCAGTCGATTTTTACGGTATAATCTCTTTTCAGTATGGACCGAAAAAACAGAATCAAAAGACTATTACTCGATCACTCAGACAGATTTACAGATGTTTCTCTGAAATGAGTGATGGAAGTCGGGGAAGATTCGGCTCAGTAGCTGGAGGCTGATGAACCGCGTCTTCTGGTGAACCAAGAGAACAGGAAAGAGAGGGAGACGCACAGGCAACCGTCAGAGCGAGGAGAAGGCCGGCGGTGGCGGTCGCCTCGGCGCCCGGACGCCTGGTCGATGACCCAGCAGACGGTGAAGAAATCCGCAAGCGCACAGGGAAGAACCAATCCTCCACGGGATGTGTAGTCGTACTCGGACCCCGCCGGCTTGAATTCGCGGAGAAGACTTGCAAACAGAAGAAGGGTCGAGTTTATAGGGGAAGAAGATCGGGATCCGTTGTCTGCACTAATTGCGGGATTCCGCTCGACGCGGAACAGTTTGGAACGGGTTAATGTTTCTGTTGTCTGTTTGTCTTTCGATGGCTCTAGAGACTCTTTGGGTTTTAAATGGGGCATTCCCGGTTTCTGTTTCCTCTATCGCGTTGACTGACGGCTTCCTGACGAAGAGGAGGGATCGCTGTTTGTGTTCTCACGCTGCGGTCTTCCGAACGTTGACGGTATCCTAGTTTGCATTTTCAGCATGTCTTTTCCGATTGTGGGCATTTGTGCTTGCGGCCATACCTTGTATTTGGACTTGGAAAGGTGAACCCCGAGTGTGAGCCTTCTAGGAGCCCATTACTACCGCTATATAATGGGGGCTGTCGCCTCTACAAGAACAAAGAAAAGGAAGAAAAAATATATTTTCTTTTAATTTTACTATCAATTTCAATTTTTTATTTGCTTACAGTCCTGCTACTCTGAATTTGAGTTTGGAAAATCTAGCCGATCGTCATTATTGCCGCCCCTGCCACAGCCACTGCCAGCGTAGCCCTGTCCGTGAACTCGTGGCTGCCGCACTGTAGCCCAGCACTGCCCCCGACCGTACAAAGCCTCTCCCCTTCTTCTCCTTTGCCCCCTTTCCTCTTCTCCATTCTCGATGCAATTGAGATGTGATTATGAATGATGAGTTGGGATTGAACGACCATTCTATCATCAACTGTTCGGGTGTAATGTGAATGGTTGATAATGCACAGGCAAAAATCAGTGAGAAGTATATACTTCATGTCAAAAGACACTAGCGACTGATAAATCACGTCAAGAGGAACCTTGCGTATGCCAGAAGAGTCCCAATGACATGAGCATGGAGTTCAAGACTGATGCTGTGAGCACGGTTACTGCTGCTCGTGTGCACGCCATAAGCCGTTCCAACCAAGGATGTACAATTTGAAATACTACTATGCGGAACGTCAACCGTATCTATACCTATTATAACCCAGCAGTGGAGACGCGGTCAGGAGTTACTAAAAAAATAAGGATCACGTAAATGGGAAGGGATGCGAGCGTACCAGATTAGTTGCGATTCTCTCATCCGCATCACTGATAATGGGAGCCATCGAACAACAGGTTTGTGATGTGGACGGCGTGCACGGACAACGTGGGCATTGTGGGCAGAGTTGGCAACGAATGCATAGACCATGTCTCGGGTATTGGAGCACAGTTAATAGGGCAAAGTGTGGATGTAACAGTGTATAGGGGGTGCGGTGACAAGGCAGCGCACAATGTGGTCGACGATGGAGCGGGGTAGTCAACAGCAGCCGTCTCGTAGGCAGCTCAAGAAAAGTGTGGCGGCTCGGGACAGGATGGCGCAGCAGTACGAGAGCAAAAACTGTACTTATGTTTGATGTTCTTGGATTTGGTTTTTATTTGATTTGGTAGGTCTGACAAAGATAAAGAAATGGATTCCAAAGGTCATAAAAATCTAATGGTGAATTGTTTTGCTAAGACGAAGAGACTACAATCTTAATGGTATTTGATAATTAAAAGTGATCCCATTTAATATACTCAGAAAACACGTATTTGTAGTTGGTGGAATATGCATGCACATGCAAGACTCTACAATTGTATACAATATTCAAGGTATGTCATTTATATGTTATAGAGGATGACAAATGATTCGTCATGGCATTTTATGCACGTACAAGGAGGACCACCACATAACTTTGAAGTCAATATTTCCTGTTTGCATCATACTAAATAACTATACATGCCTTACTCAACCATTTCTGAGTGACGCCTACCCTATTGATTCGAAAGTTAACCCATGTATCCGATGATATTCATAGAACAAAGATATAAAGGGGTGTGGAAATAAATCTGAAAAGGCATGTTACAAACTTTTAATCCTAATTTTATTGTAATATAAACTAATACTGGAAATTTGTTATCTCAAACAAAAATCTAAACATTTGATATCCCACAAAAAATGCTTTAGGATAACTGAGCTTTGAAGAATTTATTTGGAAGGTGTGTAATAATGTGAGTGAGTGAGATGAGATCCAGAAGCATTGTCGAAAGTCCAAAAACAATTAGGTGGTGTTTATCAAACATACCATGTCTATCTTAGATTTACTTGGCCCCATACCCCAAACCTTCCTCATTACATATCTAGTCATATTGATCCCACACTTAATATACATTTAAAAGCGATACCTTAGGCGATTCTGAAACTGTTTGAAGTACTCCCTAGAGACCTTCAGATGGTCATCCTGATAACAACGCCAAAATAAAGGCTAAAAAATGCCACGACAAATGAAGTAAGCGTTTTATACTCTGATCAATTTGAAGCTGTTTATATAAAATGTGAATTTTGTCCAAATATTAATTTCATAGGACTTCTTGGAGTTACATTGATTCCAATATTAATAAATCCATAACTAAAGCAGTAACCCTTTGAGAAAATATAGTACTTTGAAATTATCCAATACACAATACAACTGCAAATTGTTTATTAAACTACATGGAGGGAAATTATAGATACGAGTAGGGTTGGACATTTAGGACGGGGAACCGGTTTGACTTTACCGAACCGGGACCATAGGTCCTCCATTTGAAGGTGGACCAGTTTGTCAAGCAGGTTTAGGTCTAAACATCAAACCTGATCGGAATCGAAAGTATATTATTTAACATTTTTTTATAAAATTCTTAAAATATCAAATCCAACTTGACAGAGAGGTTTCTATTGCGCTCCCATGAGACACCATATATTTCACCATCTGTGGGCACCCACTTGATGTAGACGATATTTAACATTACTATGAATATTATTTTTTAAACTTTGACTTTGGCTTTGACATTTATTTGTCTACCCAACTAGACGGGGAGCGAACAAGAATGAATCGAAACGAAACTAGGTTAATTAGGGTTTAGACCTTTGCTAATAACCCAAACCAGGCAGGGACTTTCAAACTCTATATACGAAGTCTTGTCACCTGCTTCTTGGGGATCCACTTCTACTCGATCAAGACTATATTTTATTAGTTTTTATGGTTTTCTAACCAATCGTATTTGGAAGACGGGGGATGATTGAATTTTCTACATTTGTTTCTGCATTTGGCCCACCAATACTCGGAAGGCCCGTCTCATTAAGAGGAAAGCGAGCATGATCGTTGCCATTGACGATGCCGGCGTTCGGTGATCATCACCAACGTTGGAGCGGTAGGATGTCACTGAATCGGTGGGTTCCAAGTACAATCAAACTTCTTTTGATCAGATCAGATATACGCATCCAGAATTGAGTGTTGAGACAATTCATGTTCCTTGAACACATAAGAGAAAGAAGAAAGAATGAGATAGTGGGAAGAGAGAGATGAAGTGGAAGACACGAACAAGCTAGAAGATTGTTATGATCGTTGTTAATCTGCAAGAGTATTACATTGATGTTGGTTTGCATTTGTACTATACAATGTTATTGTTTTGACATATATAGTTAACCCGTTATAATTGTAGCCGTTGTAACGAGTTATAACAGCTATTTTATAATGAAGTATAGTTGTTGAATCTTGCCGAAAATATGAGCCTATCCATGTGAGTCTATCTATGTGTATTCCTATACTAGATTGAATAATATAGCATGTTTAAACTTATATTGGATCATACATGTATATTTCTTACGAGTACATGGGGTACGTGTTCAATTATCACTGGCCATTCTTTATTAAAGTCCATATTGGTCCACGTTTTGGTGACTGCATTTCGCTGAACTCCATTTTGCTGATGTGCCATGTAGTGGCGAGTAGAACTTCTTATCATGGAGGACGAGAAAAAACCTGCGCAGGGGAGGACGACATGAATAGGAGTGGATGAGGAATTTCATTAAAACATCACAATCTGTTTGCACGCATATGGGAAATCGTTTGATTTTGGGAACTCTTTTTGCTACGAGTTTCCAAAAAACCATTTCAAATGAGTACTGCTGGATCATTCAGACAGGTGTACAGAGTTTCCAATAAAGAGAGTGATGGAGTTCATAACGGTACGGCTCAGTAACTAAAAGCAGATGAACCGAGTCTTCTGGTGAACCAAGAGAACAGGAAAGAGATGGAGAAGCACAATCAACTGTCAGAGCGAGGAGAAGGCCGGCGATGCCGGTCACCTCGGCGCCCGAATGCCTAGTCGATGACCCAACAGACAGTGAAGAAATCCGCAAGGAGAGAGGGAAGAACCAATCCTCCACGGGATGTGTAGTCGTACTCGGACCCGGCCGGCTTGAAGTCACAGAGAAGACTTGCAAACAGAGGATGATAGATGTGTGAGACAGGAATACAGAACTGGTGAAGCTCCTCTCTATCTTTCTCCAGAATCCCCACCTTCACTTTCAAGTATCCCTTCGTCGCCTTCTCCTTCTTCTCTAATGCCATGTTTCCTCTCTTTCTCTACGGAGACGATCAGTTCGCTGGCTGGAGCGGAAAAGAAACACGCCCAAATCTGAACGAACAGTTTTTTCAGTTGGTGAATAGGGGTCCAATTTATAGGGGATAAAGATGGAGATCGGTTGTTTCCACCAATTGCAGGATTCTGATCGCCGTAGAAGACTATGGAATGGGTAATGGTTATCTCATCTGTTTGTTTTTCCATGACTAACCAACCTGCCAGCAGAGCTTCATTAGTTATTGGAGATGGAAGATTCTTGGCTATGTTGATAGATCTTTGATTAAAAGGAGGGATCACGGTTGCATCATTTTGTTGCATGCTGATTGCTGCGGCCAGTTATTTGAGCGTGGCAATTCATATATTATGGTAGTTGGATTTGAAAAAAAAAATTATCATATTGCTTATTTAGATACAAAATAAATAGTAATTATTTTTGAAGTAATATACAAGCCACAATAACCATAAGACTTATTGTTAGACCCCTAACTAGGCGGCATCCTTGCCCAAAGGCCAGCAGGCTTATTGGGAGGGTGTGTCCGCGTTTCGCTCACGACATTGAAGGACTGAGTCATTATGGGTAGAGATATTCAATTACCTGATCTTTATTGCCATTTCCCTTGTACGTGATGATGCACTACAGACGGTGTACGTGCCCGTCGATGCCCAAGGTGGGACGGATCAGGTGCGGTCTGCGCGTGCTGGGCGTGTAAGCTGACAAGCATGTGCACGCGCGTGCCACCCGCCGCGCGTCAGTGCCAAGCGCCATGCGCAGGCACAAACGTGATGCACAGGAGCACAAAGTGCCACGCGCGGGCGTGGGACATGCAAGCCATGAGGCGTGCCGCGGGTGCAGCAGGCGCATTGCGTGTGGGGGACGCGGGGCCGGGAGACATCTCTCCAAGAGACGAAGGGATGTGGCGCACTGAGAGCGCCAAAACAGCACCTTGGGTGAGTAGCGCTCCAGCGGGTACTATTGGGTGCGTAGTGCCCTGCTTGGGGCGTAGGATGCGGCGGCGGCACGCAGACTGTGCGCGAGGATGTTGACACGTGTGCTGGTGGCATTTGTGATTGTCAAGGCAGGGGTGGCGTGTGTCATCGCCACGCCCGCAGACGCATGGTGACAAACCGGGTGCACTTGTATAGCGGTAGAGTGGCCGCGCTCGCATAGAGCGACAGCCTCGAGCCGGTGTGGCGACACTACCTTGGCGCAAGGCGCCTCGTCTCGTTCGTTGTATAACCCCTCGTCTTCACCCATGTAATGCTCCCAACAACGATGTACTCTTTTATGATATTAATGCAACAAACCTATTCCCTAAAGGGGCTGCATCCCCACCATCTCCTCTAACCCCTTCTATGCGATCTTATGCATTTGCAAAGACTTCCGCTACAAGAGATCAAGGCTGCTCAGTGTTTTCCTCTGAGCACTAACGCCGGCATACACCAGATTCGAGCAAGAGATCCAGCTTGAGATTTGACTGTGTGACACTTTTCTATACTACAATAATAGGAACACATGTGCGCTTCTCGCCTCTGATTGTCTAGCAGAATAGCGAGAGAGAAGAGAGTGAAATGGTTAAGAACGGTAGAGTGGATTGAGTGGCCTCTCCGCCCCCTCTTGCACTCTTAGCGGTATAGAGAGAGCAAGAGGGAGAGGAAGAGAAGGAGAGAGTGAGAGGGAGAGGGAGAGGGAGAAGGAGAGAGAGAAAGGGAGAGGGAGAGAGCGAAAATGAGAAAGCGAGAGAGAGAGGGGGGGGCGAGAAGGAGAGAGGGAGAGGGAGAAGGAGAGAGCGATAGTGAGAAAGCGAGAGGGAGAGACCGATAGTGAGAAAGCGAGAGGGAGAGAGAGGGAGAGGGAGAAGGAGAGAGGTAGAGAGCGATAGTGAGAAAGTGAGAGGGATAGAGGGGGAGAGAGAGGGAGAGAGCGATATTGAGAAGGTGAGAGGGACAGAGCGGGAGAGAGAGGGAGAGAGCGATAGTGAGAAAGCGAGAGGGATAGAGGGAGAGACAGAGGGAGAGATTGATATTGAGAAAGCGAGAGGGAGAGAGGGAGAGAGCGATTGTGAGAAAGCGAAAGGGAGAGAGGGAGAAAGAGAGAGAGGGAGAGAGCGATTGTGGGAAAGCGAAAGGGAGAGAGGGCGAGAGAGAGAGAGAGAAAGAGGGAAAGGAGAGAGGGAGGGAGAGAGAGAAAGTGGGAGAGAGAGTGACGTATACTTACCAATTTGATTGAAGAAAACAGACGTATGATGTCCATCCTAGCCTCCGAACGGCTGTACCTTCACCGGTGAAAGAGAAGGAAGGTTATCATTTTCATTCATGGGTTTCCCATCAGAAATGCTTTTTTACAAAAAAGGGTTACAGAAACGGAGGGCAGCGGGTTCAACTGGAACGCGCATTCATCAGAAAATGGGGTTCAACTACAGGGACTTTGAGCACAGACGCTATCTACGAGATAATTATATACAAAATAAAATGAATTGTTTTTTTAATTAATATACAAACCATAATAATAATCGTGAGACTTATATATGGAAAGAGAATAAGTGTAGTTGACTGATAAGAAAAAAGAGGGGTTGGTGCTTTTGGAAACTACTAGGGACCCTAAAAACTGAGTCGGGAACCGACCGGCATAAAACAACCCTCGATGTCAAAAAACTGAGGCACCTTAATTTTTCCGGTATATAAGCTGAGATTCGAAAGCAACATCATAAATTTATCTTATAACAAATTATACATATCAGAGTTTATAATGTTTTAGACGGTATCAAACGATCTTTCTCTAGTTTTGTTTGACGAAGAATTTGTGCCTGGGGAAAACAAGTCATATAACTAAGACTAACATTCCGTGGAAAAGACGGCGCTTAAAACTTTTCCTCAAAAACTATTGTGGTGCGGAGAATGTGTCTATCGTTTGGAAACATGGTACCTGAACATAGTACTGATTCCTACATCACCTAAGCAAAAAGTTTAGTTTAAGAAAAAAAAGATATTTGGTATTAGTCACTGTGGGGTCTTATTTACGGCAACACACAAAAGAAAAAGAGTAACTGATGCCGGAAGTCGTCTCAACGGCGTCCGACCGTCACCGAGGGTAGGAACTCGGTGTCGGATCACTAACTAGTCGGTTCACGTCCGCGACGTCAACCGATGGGTATGCGGAAAACAGGAATGTATGTATGACGATAACGAGAATGATGGCCCTAATCTGGTACGGGCAATGCACCGACAAGCGATGGTATGCCAACCCGGGGCAGGGACGGAGTCGCCAAGTGGGGCCGAACCGGTCTTCCAAGTCGTCCGAGAGGGGTCGAGGGCGCGCACGCCGTCGAATGGGGGTAGTCCCACTGGGTTGCTCACACGCTGCCGGGTGTCCCGACGGGTAAGACGCCTTTGTTTTCGTCGCTCAACCTGTCTCACTCACCTATCTAACCCGAGCGCGGTGGAGGCAATACGAAAGAATACTGAAGGAAATAAATGACGTAAAGAAGCGAGGAAGCTGAGTACCTTCGCCGCGAGGCGACGTTGACTCGTGTGAGCTTCCACGAAGGACCAGAGGTGACGCCATCGCAAACACCGGGCAGGGAAGGCAGTCAGCGCGCGATGCCGGCCGCCAAGGCAGCAGCACAGAGGGTCGGCAGCCGCGGCTAGTCGCGTCGGCGGCTCGGGCTGGCCGCGAGGGGCGGTGTGAGGCGGCTGCGCGGCGGTGCAATCCGGCGCGGCGCGGCTGGGCGGCCACGCGGTCGGCGGCTCGAGATGGCCGCGCGAGCAGAGGCGCGAATGGCCTGCGTGGCGGCGGTGCAATCCCGGGCGGCTGGTCGCGCGGTCGCCGGCTCGGGCTGGCCGCGCGAGCAGCGGGGGGAGGAGGGTGCGCAGCGGCGGGACCACCTGGTCTCGCGGCGTGCAACCTGCGCGCGGCGCGGCTCGAACGACGGCCGCTGGCTCGGGCTGGCCGCGCAGAGGCGCGGGAGGTTGCGCGCGGCGGTGCAGTCCCGGCGGCTGGTCGCGCGGTCGGCGGCTCGGGCTGGCGGCGCGAAGAGGCGCAGCGGCGATGCAGCGGTTCCCTTCCGTCCCCTCTTTCCCCTTCCTTCTCCTCCCTCTCCTTCTTCTTCCTTCTTCTTCTTTCTTCTCCTCTTCTCCCCGACCTGACGCTTTTCTTTCAACGCATTCTTCAAATTAGGTTAAGCGTGAGGAAGCGCCCACCTCTTCCCTTATATATGGGTGAAGATGGGACCTTCCTTAAGTCCAAAAACAACAAAACAAAAACAAAAAAGGAAAGGAAAAAAGGAAAGGAAATAAGGAAGACAGGCTTGTCAGGCCCAACATAGAAAAGGGGGGGGGGAAGAGTTCCTCATATGGGCCCTTCCGCCACGACAACACGATAAAGCGAAAAGCTATAGAATAAAGTAAAAGGTGTCGGTGTGTTCTGGTGGTGGCGTCCGCGTCATGCCGTATAACGGAATTCGGGATCCCGTGTTGCCGCGGCTCGTCGTGGTGGCTGGATCCGTCTCGGTGGCGAGCTGGGTAGTTACGGCTCCTCGTGTGCTGGGTCGGTGATGTCCTGCTGCTCCTCTGCTGCTGGCTCGATGACGATCGGTGGCGACGCGCCATCAACTCTCCCGGGGTGGGAAGGACTCGACTCCGGCGAGTCAGGGTGGAGGATCGGCGACGGTGGAAGGAGGTCGGGACGGAGGCGTTGGAGCTCCTGTTCTGCCAGCCAAGTGTCGTCCGCGCAGGTGTGGCCCGCCCACCGTACTAGGAACCTCCTCGATGCTTCCCCACCTGCATGGTCAATTACCTCCTGCAGTACACAATCGATTGCCTCGTGCCTATCGGGCGAAACAATCGGGGGAGTGGTCGCGGCAAACTCACTCACGCTGAAGGGGTCTAGAGAGGCTGGGGGTGGGGAGGAAGAAGGGGCCCGGTACCGAGCCAGGTCCGCCACATTGAATGTGGAGCCTATTCCCCACGTAGGAGGAATTTCGACGACGTACGCGTTGTCGCCCACTCTTCGGAGGATCCGGAACGGGCCGGCGCTGCGAGCATGCAGCTTCGTTGCCGTCCCGGGAGAGTATCTCTCCGGCCTGAGTCTGACCATCACTAGGTCTCCCACGTCAAAAGCTCTGGGTCGGCGATGCAAGTCGGCGGCTTGCTTGTACAATGCATTTTGCTGCGTGATCCTATCATGAATGCGATGATGTAATGCAGAGACATGCTGGGCAAATGCAAGTGCGTCCTCGGAAACCCTAACATGAGGATCTATGGGAGCTAGGTCTAGGGTCGACGGGGTGCTTGGCGAGGCGATCTCATAGGGCTCAACCCAGTAATTCTGTTCACCGAGGAGTTGTATGCGAACTCAGCGCGTGGTATGGCGATATCCCACGACGCGAGGTGTTCGCTTGCCCAAGCTACGATTGACCACCTCCGTTTGACCGTCGGTCTGCGGATGGTAGGCAGTCGAGAACTTGAGCCGTGCCCAAGAGGCTCCACAGGGTCCTCGAAGTAACTCGTGAAGCGCACGTCACGATCGGACACGATCGAGGATGGCAAGCCGTGGAGGCGCACGATCTCCCGGAAGAAGATCTGGGCGACCTTTACGGCGTCAGATGTCTTCGCGCAGGGCACAAAGTGGGCCATTTTCGAAAACCTATCCACGACTACCATGACGGAGTCGTGGTGCCTCACCGTGCGGGGCAGTCCCAAGACAAAATCCATGCTCACGTCGTCCCATGGACGCTTTGGCGTCGGTAATGGGCAACTATGTTGACCTGCTTGGCCAAGGCACATACACGGCACTGGGCAACTATGTTGCCAACATCGCGCTTTAGGGAAGGCCAGTAGAATTGGCCTTCCATGGCTGCGATTGTCTTGTCGCGGCCAAAATGACCGCTAAGGCCTCCGGCGTGACATTCCCAGGTGAGGAAGTCACGCAATGATGTGCGGGGTACGCACAATCTGTTCTTAAAGAACAGATATCCATCCGTAAGGACATAGTCCTTGTAGTCCAGGGATGGTCCTCGACGGACTTCCGCGATGATAGGGCCGAAATCAGGGCAGCTATCGTACCCATCTCGGATGGTCTCAAACCCCAAGACCGTCACCTTCATGACGTTGAGCACGTGGGTTCTCCGACTAAGGGCATCGGCCACGACGTTGTCCTTGCCCTTCTTGTGCTTGATGACGAAGGTGTAGTCCTGTAGGTACTCTACACACCTGGCGTGCCGATCGCTCAGTTTCTGCTGCGAGTGCAGATACTTGAGCGCCTCGTGATCCGAGAAGAGCACGAACTCCGATGATAGGAGATAATGTCTCCAATGCCGTAAGGCTTGGATGACAGCGTAGAACTCCTTTTCGTACGTGGAGTATCGAAGCTTCGCCTCGTTCAGTTTCTCGCTGAAGCCCTCGACGGGTGGCCTTCGCTAAGGACGCCCGATGCCGATGCCCGAGGCATCGCATGTAACCTCGAACACTTTCCGACGGGAAGCCGTAGTACCGGCGCTGTGTCATCATGAGCTTTATCTGCTGGAAAGCTCTCTGCTACCGGTGTCCACGCGACGACTCCTCCTTGAGGCTCGGTGATGTAGTAGGGCCGGAACTGAAGTTCCGTATGAATCGCCTATAAAGGTCGCTAGTCCTGAAACTCCTAACGCCGTGCATGCTTGCGGTGTCGGCCACGGCGTGATGGCTCGGACCTTCTCCGAGTCGGCGGCAACGCCCTGGCGGAAACGATGAAGCCTAAGAAGGCAACCTCAGGCGTGAGAAGCTACACTTCTTAGGGTGGGCATAGAGCTGCTCTGCCGGGCGGTGCAAACCTGCCGGAGGTGGTCCACGTGCTCGTCTCTAGATCTGCTGTAGACGAGGATGTCGTCGAAGTAGACGACCACAAACTTCCCTATGAAAGCGTGCAATACCTCATTCATGAGTCGCTGGAAGGTACTGGGCGCGTTGGAGAGGCCGAAGGGCATGACTCTCCACTCATATAAACCGTCCTTTATCTTAAAGGCGGTCTTCCATTCGTCGCCAGGACGGATCCGTACCTGATGGTATCCACTCCTCAAGTCGATCTTGGAGAAGATAGTGGATCCTGCCATCATGTCGAATAGGTCCTGCACACGCGGAATGGGAAAACGGTACTTGACCGTTATCTTGTTGATGGCGCGGCTATCGCAGCACATGCGCCACGTGCCATCCTTCTTCGGCGCTAGGAGAGCGGGTACTGCGCAAGGGCTCATGCTCTCCTGAATGAGGCCCTTCTCCAAGAGCTCCCTTACCTGTCGTAGCAATTCCTCGTACTTCGGCGGCTCCATGCGGTAGTGCGGTAGGTTCGGGAGTGACGCGCCGGGTACCAAGTCGATCGCATGCTGAATGTTCCTCATCGGGGGCAATCTACTTGGTAGCTCATCCGAGAAGACGTCTCCGAACTCCGATATGAGAGCCTCAACCTCCGGTGTGCGAGGGATCACTGCACTGTCGGTAGGGACGTCTAGGGTGACGGCCAGACACAAAGGCGTATCGTCACCCTCGCGGTCAAGTTCGCGAGTGAATAAGGGCCCTCGGACTATCACTAACCCTACTGATCGGGTCGCGGCCGGCTTGCTGGCCGGCTTCGTGGTGTACGGGTGCCACGTAACTCGTCGCCCCTGGTGCATGAAAGAGCACGTATTCGCCCGCCCTGCTAAGGTGACATCGTGGTCATATAGCCAGGCGGCGAGAATGATGCTACCCACCTTCATGGGTAGTACATCACAAACGTCCTCGGCGTAGGTGTTCACCTTCAGGGGACGCGCGCTTCACAGATAGTGATGAAGCGCCGATCCATGAAACGTCATACGGCGTGGGGTGCTCTATCGATGTCAACCCTAAGCCGCTGACCATAGTATCCGAAATCGCGTTGATGCAACTACCACTATCCATGATCACCTTGCACGCCTTGCCGTTGATCTTGATGTACGTGCAGAAGATCGATGTACGGGTGGCCTCATCAACGAACGGTATCGGCTGATGAGCAGCCTGTGGAATCCTAGCGGGGTTGTCAACCCGCGGTGATGTCCTATCTCTACTGCTGCCGGGTGTGTCGACAGCGATGTTTGCCAACGACCGGACGGACGCACGGCCTGTCACGGGTGGGGCTCCTCGCGCCTCGATGATCTGGATGAATCCTATCTGTCCATCGAGCTCCTCATACTCAATGGCGCATTCCTCGTTCCCGTGATAGTGGTCCTCCTGAATCGTCGGCTCCATCGCAATAATCCTGTTCGGTATCCCCGACATCAATCAAAAGTGTAGATGGGCATTGGTGGGCCCGGTGCCCTCGTCCTTGGCACTTGTAGCACGTGATGTGTGCTTGGCTCGGTGCAGCGCTACATCTCTGGTCGAGGCCCTGGCTTGCGGGGTAGACCCCACTGAGGTGGTTGGGGACGTTCCTTGGCCCCTGGTGACCGGTGTGACCCGCGTGGTCGCGGGTGGGATGGAACGAGCGGGTGCAGGCCGAACTGGGGGAACTCGCGGCGCGGTGTGCACGTTGGGCACCGGGATGTCTTCGACAGGCGGATCCATGTGTTCCACTAAGTGATATGCCTCGTCGACTTCGGCCGGTTGGCAATCGAGGACCTTGCTGCGCAAGGCTGGCCGAAGGCCGTGGGCGAAGAGTCCGATGATGACGCGGGGATCCTCCACGAAATGGCAACGCATCCGGCATTCCTCGAAAGCCTCGATGTACTCCGACACCGGGAGTCGACCTTGCTTAAGGTCGAGCCACGAGAGGAAGAGTGTCATCTGATACTGACGAGGAACGTACTTGTTCCTTAGCTTCCGCGCCATTTCTGCCCAAGACATGATGGGTTGTCCTCGTCGTTCGGCCGAGAATTGCTCATTCTCCCAAAAGATCTTGGCTTGTCCGGCCGTGTCTCCGCGTACTCGGCGCATAGGTCGTCATCCATCCTGTACCACCTGAAATACGAGTTCATTTTTATTCCCAGTCAATGAACTCCTTGGGCTTCCTCGAGCCCTGCGTGAGCGTCAGCGCCGCGCTCCTCTGGATGCGTGCACGATGCTCCTCGCGCCGACGCCGCCGTCATCATAGTGCCGGGCACGGGTAGTCCCCGTCGCTGGTCCATGGGGCGACGGGCTGGAATGGGTCGCCGGTAGGGACGACCATCCAGCGGTGCTCGGTCCAAAGGCACCGGACGATGTGGTGGTGGTACGCGCCGTCAGCCCCGTAATATGGCGGGGTGGCGGCCGTAGTCTCGCATCGTGCCGGGGGTTCGTCGAACCGCGGTCCACGGGGAGGGACGGGGTCAAACCGACGAGCTGGGTAGTCACGGCTCGGGTCACACTCGTACTGACGCGTACGGTGGTCAGGTCGAGCATAAGGCTCCCCGTCATAGCCACGGGCGTAATCGTCCCGCTGGCGGTGCATGTCCCAAGCGCGGACATCCTGTGGGTCACGGGTTCCTAGCGTGCGCATCGTGGCACGCCATAAATCGATCGGGACCTCGTAATCGTCAGCGAGGTCCTGGGTGGGGTGACCACGGTAATCGGGTCTACCAGCCCCGTAAGGGGGGCGAGGGGGCCCTCGTGCAACCGGTCCCGCATCAACTCCGTGCTCGGGCACTCGGGGGTCGGCGAGCATCCGCTCCAAGCGCTCCATCCTAGCTGCCGATGCGCGATGATGAGCTCCTTGGTCTTCCGGTAGTTCTTCTCTTGGCGGGTACTGGCGAGTGGCGCCGCCCTCGTCCTCTACCCGTGCAGGCCGCCTGGGGTGTACTCGACGACGGAGATTTCCGGTCGTCGTCTCGTGGTATCCCGGTCTTCGTAGTCACTCGATCGGGAGTCGTCGAGGACGCGCCGTGTGCCGCGTGGAGAGTGCTGTGATCGGCGTGAACCACCGGGTGACGCCGGTGATCTCGATGCGCCTAGAGCACCCGTGACGTCGGGTGGGACCGGCGTGTCCTCGACATGGTGTAAGGTAGGGTCCGCAACCGGCGAGGCCGGTTGAGGTCCCGAGAGGGCAATCTCGTTGCCTCTCTCGTCTCGCGACGGTTCGACTCGTCGCGGGGAGGTAGAACCTCCGCGTTGCGCCATCCGTGCGGATCGCGTCTCTACGGCCATTCCCTGGGTACCTATATGAATGCACGTAAAACGATGGATGCGATGCACTAGATGCGATGCGATGCGAGAGTCGGAGACGTGCTGTGGGCGACCACAGCCGGGCTCTGATACCAATTTGATGCCGGACGTCGTCTCAACGGCGTCCGACCGTCACCGAGGGTAGGAACTCGGTGTCGGATCACTAACTAGTCGGTTCACGTCCGCGACGTCAACCGATGGGTATGCGGAAAACAGGAATGTATGTATGACGATAACGAGAATGATGGCCCTAATCTGGTACGGGCAATGCGCCGACAAGCGATGGTATGCCAACCCGGGGCAGGGACGGAGTCGCCAAGTGGGGCCGAACCGGTCTTCCAAGTCGTCCGAGAGGGGTCGAGGGCGCGCACGCCGTCGAATGGGGGTAGTCCCCACTGGGTTGCTCACACGCGTCGGGGTGTCCCGACTCGTACCGGACGGGTAAGACGCTCGTTTTGTTTTCGTCGTTCGCTCAACCTGTCTCACTCACCTATCTAACCCGAGCGCGGTGGAGGCAATACGAAAGAATACTGAAGGAAATAAATGACGTAAAGAAGCGAGGGAAGCTGAGTACCTTCGTCGCGAGGCGACGGTTGACTCGTGTATGAGCTTCCACGAGAAGGACCAGAGGTGTGGGTGTACGCCAGTCGCAAACACCGGGCAGGGAAGGCAGTCAGGCGCGGCGATGCCGTCAAGGCAGCAGCCGCAGGGTCGGCGGCGGGCGGCTAGTCGCGTGGCGGCTCGGGCTGGGCGCGAGGGGCGGTGTGAGGCGGCTGCGCGGGCGGCGTGCAATCGGCGCGCGGCTGGGCGGCTGGCCACGCGGTCGGGGCTCGGGATGGCGCGCGAGCAGAGGCGCGAATGGCCTGCGTGGCGGCGGTGCAATCCCGGCGGCTGGTCGCGCGCCGGCTCGGGCTGGCCGCGAGCAGCGTGTGCGAGGAGGCTGCGCAGCGGCGGTACAACCTCGCGGCGGTGCAACCGCGCGCGGCGTGGCTCGAGCGGGCTCATCGGCGCGGGCTGGCGCGCGAGCAGAGGCGCGGAGGTTGCGCGCGGCGCGAAGAGGCTGCGCAGCGGCGGTGCAACCCGGTCGCGCGCGGCGGTGCAACCCGGTCGCGGCGCGCTCGAACGGCGTGGCTCGGTTGGCGGCCGTGCGATCTCGACCGGGGTGGCACGGCAGGTTCCCTTCCCTTCCCCTCTTTCCCCTTCCTTCTCCTCCCTCTCCTTCTTCTTCCTTCTTCTTCTTTCTTCTCCTCTTCTCCCCACGACTTGACGCTTTTCTTTAAACGTACGATTCTTCAAATTAAGTTACGCGTGAGGGGAAGCGCCCACCTCTTCCCGCTATATCTGGGTGAAGATGGGCCCTTCCTTAAGTCCAAAAAACAACAAAACAAAAACAAAAAAAGGAAAGGAAAAAAGGAAAGGAAATAAGGAAGACAGGCTTGTCAGGCCCAACATAGAAAAAGGGGGGGGGGGGGAAGAGTTCCTCATATGGGCCCTTCCCCCGCTACACGACAACACGATAAAAGCGAAAAGCTATAGAATAAAGTAACCGAAGGTGTCGGTGTGTTCTGGTGGTCGGCGTCCGCGTCATGCCGTATAACGGAATTCGGGATCCCGTGTTGCTGTGGCGGCTCGTCGTGGTGGCTGGATCCGTCTCGGTGGCGAGCTGGGTAGTTACGGCTCCTCGTGTGCTGGGTCGGTGACGTCCGACTGCTCCTCTGCTGCTGGCTCGATGACGATCGGTGGCGACGCGCCATCAGTAACCCTTTTGGATTTCTGGTCGCTGCAAGGTTTAGTATGTTTGTTTTTGAACGGGTCATATCCAGATTTCATCGTTATCATTTGTTGCTGTTGAATGGTCTATATACGCAACAAAACTGTGCGAGCTTGTAACGAATTTGGGTGGGCTTCCTTAGATCACAATTTGAGCCTGGGTGTTGACAGGGTAGTTCCATCCTTCTCTTTTGAGTTTGTATAGACATCAAAAAGCAAAATGGATTCGTCCAGAAGAACTCCCATCGTTCTCGCTCTCGGGAGTGACGGAGGTGTTACCGCGTGTCAAAGAACCGATCGGCTCTTAGTGCAATCAACCGTTCGTTGACCCGATCGCAGTACGCATCCGATAATGGTCCAAGAGAAAGAAGGCTAGACAGGGAGGTTGTGGGGGGTACATGAAGAATTTCGTCAAAAGACCATAGTATCTGTTTTGAGCACATTTAAGGTATCATTCGATTGGAGCAAAACAAAACCAGTACTAGTTGAAAAAAAGAGATTAAAGAAGTATCGATGGCTCGTTGAGACAAAATGGATTTACAGTTTCTACAGTGAGTTATGAAATGGAACCTAGTAAGATCCAACTCAATAGCTGCTCGCGGATGATCCGCGACTTCTTATGAAGAGTGAGAACAAGAAAGAGAAAGAGGCACGCAGGCCACGGCGAGATCGAAGAGAAGGCCGGTGGCGGGGCTCTTGGTCGATGATCCAACAGACTGAAGAAATCGGCGAGGGGACAAGGAATAACGAGTCCGCCGTAGAAGGTGTAGTCGTACTGGAACCCGGGGGTCTTCAACTCGACGAGAGACTGGAACAGCGGATGAGACAGGTGCGTGATGGGAATCCAGAACCCGTTTGGCTCCCCTCCGTCCTTCTGGTGAATCCCCACCAGGACTGGCACACACCCCTTCTTCGCCTTCTCCTTCTGCTTCTCTAGCGCCATTTCTTCCTTCCTTCCTTCCTTCCTTCCTTCCTTCCTAGGAGAAGACGATCAGTTCGCTGGCTGGATGGTGCAGAGAAGAAGCACGCCCGAGTACGAATGAAGTGGTGTTCCAGTTGCGGAACAAGGGTCGAGTTTATAGGGGAAGAAGATAGAGATCTGTTGTTTGCGCCAATTGCGAGATTCCGCTCGACGCGGAACACTTTGGAACGGGTTAATGTTTATGTTTTCTGTTTGTCTTTCGATGGCTCCAGAGACTCTTTGAGTTTTCAAATTGGGGGATTCCCAGTTTCTGTTTCCTCTCTCGCGGTGACGGCTTCCTGACAAAGAGGAAGGATCGCAGTTTGCATTCTCACGTTGACGTCTTCCCAACGTTGACGGTATCCTAGCTTGTATTTTCAGCATGTCTTTTCTGATTTTGGGCATTTGTGTTTGCGGCCATACGTGTTTCGAGTGTGGGCCTTCTAGGAGCCCTTTACTACGTCTATGTAATGGGGGCTGCCCCATCTACAAGAACAAAGAAACGGAAGAAAAATCTATTTTCTTTTAATTTTATTATCAATTTTCAGTTTTTAATTTTTTTTTAAGTTCTGCTACTCTGAATTTGAGTTTGGAAAACCTAGCTAATCGTCACCACTGCCGCCCCTGCCACGGCCACAGCCAGCGTAGCCCTGGCCGTGAATTCATGGCCGCCACACTGTAGCCCAGCACTGCCCATGACCGTACAAAGCTTCTCCCCTTCTTCTCCTTCACCTTCTTGCCTCCTCTGCATTCTCGATGCGAGTGAGATGTGGTTTTGAATAATGAGTTGGGATTGAACGACTATTCTATCATCAACTGTTCAGGTGTAATGTGAATGGATGATAATGCACACACAAGTGCAAAAATCAATGAGAAGTATATACTTCGGGTTAAACGACACTAGAGACTAATAATTCATGTCAAGAGGACCCTTGTGTATGCCAGAAGAGTCCCAGTGACCTGAGCATGGAGTTGAAGACTGATGCTGTGAGCACAACTACTGCTGCTAGTGCGCACGCCATCAACCGGTCCAACCAAGGATGTATCGTTTGAAAATCTATCTTACGGAACATCAATGTATCTGTACCTATTCTAACCCCAGCAGTGGAGACGCGCTGGGGATGTACTAGAAAGAATAATGAACACGTAAATGGGAAGAGGTGCGAGCGTACCAGATTAGTTGCGACAGGGTCATCCGCGGCACTGATAATTGGAGCCGTCGAGCAACAGGTTGGTTATGTGAACGGCGTGCACGGACAGTGTGCGCATTGTGGGCAGAGTTGGTGACGAAGGCATGGACGATGGCACACGTATTGGAGCACAGTTAATAGGGCACAATGTGGATGTAACGGTGTAGGGGGGGCTGCGGTGGCAAGCCATGGCAGTGGCACAGCAATGCGTGGAGCAGCGCACAATGTGGTTGACGGTGGAGTGGGGTAGTCGACAGCAGCATTCGCGCAGGCAGCTCAAGTGCAGCGTGGCAGCTCGAGACAAGATGGCGCAGCAGTACGAGAGCAAAAACTGTACTTATGTTTGATGTTATTGCTGGTGGTTTAATTTAGTTTAGCAGTTCTGACAAAGATGAAGAAATGTATTCCACAATTCATAAAAATCTCATTGTGAATTGTTTTCCTAAAACAAAGAGACTACAATCTTAATGGTATTTGATTATTAAAATGATCCCATTTATTATATTCAGAATACACGTATTCATAGTTGGTGTAATATGGATGCACATGAAAGACTCTAGACAATTCTATATTATGTTCAAGGTATGCCATTTATATGTTATCGAGGATGAAAAATGATTCAGTGTGCCATTGTAACACATAGAAGCAGGACTACCACATAACTTTGAAGTCTATGTTTCCTGTATGAATCGTACTAAATACCTATACATGCACTACTCATAACCATTTTTGAGTGATGCCTACCCTATTGATTCTAAAGTTAACCCATGTATCTGATGATATTCATGGAACAAAGATATAAAGATATGTGGAAATAAATCTGAGAAGGTATGTTATAAAGTTTCAGTCCTACATTTTTGGAATATAATCATATATTGGAAATATTGCATCTCAAAAAAAATTCTAACATTTGGTATCCCACAAAAAATGCTTTAGGGGAACTGAACTTTAAGTAATCGATTGGAAAGGTGTGCAATAATGTGAGTGAGTGAGATCAGGTCCAGAAGCATTGCCTGCAGTGCAAAGATAATTAGGTGGTGCTTGTCCAGCATATCATGTCTATCTAACATTTACTTTGCCCCAAAGTCCAAACCTTCCTCATAATATATCTGGTTATACTGATCCCATGTGTAATATATACTGAATCTGTTTGAAGTATTCTAGAACTATTTAATATACACATAATATCGTGATAACAACGCCAAAGTAAAGGCATACAGAAATCAAGACAAATAAAGTAAACGTTTTGTACTCTCATCAATTTGAAGAAAAATGTTTTTATAAAATTTGAACTTTGTCCAAATTTAAATTTCATAAGACCTTTAGGAAATATATTTATTCAAATATTAATAAACACATAACTAACTCAGTAAGTTTTTTGAGAAAATATGGTACTTCAAACTTATCCAATACACAATAGAAATACAAATTGGTAATTAAACAACTTGAAGGGCTATCATATATATGAATAGGGTTCGAAATTTAGGACAGGGGACCGGATTGATTGTACCAAACTGGGACCATAGGTCCTCCATTTGAGGGTGGACCATTTTTTCAAACAGGTTTATGTCTAAGGGTCAAACCAGATTGTCACCCAAAGCATATTATTTAAATTCTTTTTATAAAATTATAAAAATATCAAATCCATCTTGACAGAGAGGTTTCGATTGATCTTTCATGTGACACGATATATTTGACCATCTGTGGGCACCCAGTTGATGTAGAAGATATTTAACATTACTATGAATATAGTATTGGTGTTGACTTTGACGTTGACATTGGTTTGTCAATCTGACTGGATGGGGACTAAACAAGAATGAATCAAAGTGAAGCTAAGTTAAGTTAGGGTTTAGGTGTTTGCAGAAAACCCTGACCAGACCAGTACCTTCAAACCCTAGATATGAAATCCTGTCCCCTGCCTCTTGGAGATCCACTTATCTACTCAATCAAGACTGTATGTCATTGAGTTTTATGTTTTTCTATCTAATCTTAGTAGGAAAGGAAAAGGGGGGGTGTGATTGAATTTACCGCACTCTTTTCCGCTAGGTGCCGACCAATGTTCGGAAGGCTTATCTCATTTATAGTAAAGCGAGCATGATCATTGCCATCGATAATGCCAGTGCATGGTGATTGTCACAATTGTTGGAGGGGTAGGAGGTCTCCGAATCGGTGGACTCCAAGTGCAATCAGTATTCTTTTGATCCCATCACATATACGCATCCAAAATAGGGGTGTTGAGACTATTCAGGTTCCTTGAATAGAAAAGAGAGAGAAGAAAGAATGGGAGAGAGGAGTGAGATAGATAGATTGAAGTGGATCACACGAACAAGCTAGAATATTGCTATAATTGTTATTATTCCGCAAGAATTTTGCATTGATGTTGGTTTGTATATATACTATATAAATTTAATTTATAGTGTATATAGTTAATTGGTTAAAATCATAGCCTTTAAAAGATTTATTATGGGTATTTTATAACGAATTATAGCCGTTGGATCTTGGTGAAAATATGAGCCTATCTGTATGAGTCTATCTATGTGTATTCCTATACTAGATTTATCCTTTACTATGTTGGAACCTATATTGACTCATCTTTATATTTCTCTAACAATAATATGGGGTACGTGTTCAATTATTACTAGCTATTCTTTATTAAAGTCCCTATTGGCCCACGTTTTGCTGACTCCATTTTGCTGAACTCCGTTTTACTGATGTGGCATGTCGTGGCGAGACTTTATCTCACTGAGATGGCGAGATTTCGTTTCGCTGCTATCGTGAGTATAACTCCTTATCATGTGGAACGAGAAAAAACCCATGTAGGAGACGTTGACAAGTAATGGATGAGGAATTTAGTTACAAATCACTATCTATTTGCACCCATATCGAAGAGCGGTCTATTTTGGGAATGCATCATTGAACAGAATAAAACTTCTGGCATACCACTAACAAGAACGGGGGCAGAAGAAAAGCAGAAGATGAGAAAAAGAATAGTTGAAATCCTGATCCTTAATCCATTGAATCTTTTCTTTAGCAATGGGTTCTTATTTATACTGTAAAAATAGTAGTCATTATATAATATGTTTCTATGTTTAATCCTAGCCATTGTAACAAACTATAACAGCTATTACAAAACAAATACTGGCTATTGAATCTTGCCTATCTATGTTTAATCCTAACGGCTATATTTAAGACTAACTATGTTTCAACTTATATTTGGTCATATTCACTATTTCTCTAACCAATTTAAAAGTACGTGACTTCATTTAGTAGGCTAATTGTTATGTTTAATCCTATTTGTCCATGCCTATTCAATCAAAGCTCTCGACTCTTCTTAAATGTAGCTGGGAGTGTGAACGGACTTAAAAACTCCGTTATCAGTAATATCTTTTCTAAGAGTTTCCAAAAATTCATAAACTTAGTTTCCACCAATTGCCAGATTCTGATCACTTTGGAAGACTTTGGAATGGGTAATGATTCAGTTATCAGTTTGTTTTTCAAAGACTAACCAACCTGCCAATGGAGGTTCTCTAGTTCTTGGAGATGGACAATTATTTCTGATCCATAGGAGGGATCATGACTGCATCATTTTGTTGCATGGCGGTTGTTTCAGCACGTCTTCTGAACGTGGCAATTTATATTTTATGGCAGTCGGATTTGAATCCAAACATTATCACATTGCTTTTTTAGATATAAAATAAATAGGAATTATTTTTTGAAGTAATATACAAGCCACAATAACTGTAAGGCATTTATGGAATGAGAATAAGTGTAATTGGTGATTTTCGAAACTACAATGGTGTGGAAAATAGATGCGAAGCATAAAATATCTGTCAATGTCTGAAAAACTAAGGCACCTTCACATTGCCTGTATTTAAGGTCAGATAAAAAAAATCCTCGATTGATCCTACCACAAATTATATATAACAGAGTTTGTTGGAACCAAGTTTATAACATTTTGTACAATAATACATGGCTTCACTGTAGTTTTGTTTGACAAAAAAACTATACTTGCGGAATATAAGTTTAGTAATTCATGGAAAAATGATAGAGGAAAAAAATGAATTTCAAAACTTCCCTCACATAGCGTTATGTTATGTTGCTAAGAGCGTGGCTATTGCCTGGTGTCACGCGGTCAATATCGAGCTATGTCTCTTGCTCGAATCTAACGCATGCGGGCCTTAGTGCTTGGTGCAAAACACCAAGCAGCCTTAATCTCTTGCAGGGAAAGTCTTTGCAATTGTTGATGATTGCATATAGTGAGTTAGCGAAGAGGGTGGGGACGAACTGTCGATGAATAGGGTCATTTTATTGATATCATAATTGGTTACATCGTGGTTGGGACTCTCTGTACGCCGCGCCACTCTCTATGCGTCACTCGCTTTAGTCTCGTGGCGGGATGTCTCCCAACCCCGCACCTAGCACACACAATGCACAACCTTCCAGCACGGCTGCCGTGCGCCACCATCAACAACTCCACTCACTACACACACAGCACATCGCCCGGCTTCCGCATCTCGCACCCATGTGCAGCACTTCTCTCTCCCGTGTGGTGCTTGGCGCTGGCGCACGGCATTGGCGCCTGCACGTGGTGCTTGGCGCTGGCGCGCAGCGATTGGCGCACGCGCGCTCGTGCCTGTCAACCCGCGCGCGTGGCACACGCGGACTCCACCTGATCCGTTCCACCTAGGCACGAACAGGCACCCACACTGTCCGTATTGTATCACCACATACAGGGGTGACGGCCATAAATATAGCACTTGATGGAAATATATGTGGTCGGCAAGCCAATCACACATTCCACATATTGTTCCATGTTCATTAATAGAAAATATTAATTATAGTGTATGTGTGATGCTCAAAAAAAAGTCCATGAATACATGATTGGACTTAGTGAATTATGATGAGATCATAATACGGAGATCACAAGTCTTTAAGCATGGGTTCTAAACATTCTTATTCGAAGGATACACGAGAAGGGCATTGAAGTATCGTGATAGAAAAGTACTATCTAGCCTCTCTCATATGATGAGTATGGCCAGTCCCATAGCCATCAGTGTCGTGACACGAAGCATAGGTAGTGGGTGCTCTTTAGTGGAAAGAGTTTGTATGAATCCTGAATGGTATTATACCAAACTGTCAATCAAGTTGATTCATGCCATGATTGTGTAAGTGGTCCTTAGATCTGAGACACCAAAGACATCTTCTGGACGGAGGGTTGTACTTTGGCGATGGCCAACGAGTCTCTAATCATGGGATTCTGAATGGTCTTAGTTTGGGTACATCAAAAAGTTCACGAAGACGATTGAGTGGTCAGGATGGGATCGTCCACCCTCGGCATAAGAGGGGACAGCTCAGGGAAGATGATGCGATGAAGTCCTTGGCCAAGGTAGTGAAATATTGGAGAAGAGTTCTCCGATGATTTCCAAATGCATCAGTACTAACTCAGATAACCGAGTAGGATTTGACAGTTGACCATGCCCTAAGTCATCCAAGGAGCATCAAGTGGACGGGGGATTATACATGCACGGTAACCGATAATGAAAAGGTTCCATGAGTGAGTCAATACACACTCCTTTGTATCTTCTAGGACACGAGGTCGTGTTGGAGACTCGACCTATTGATTGGGTTAAATCGATCCGATGTTAATTAATCTATATGATGATATAGTTAATTAATTTGGAAGGCCAATAAAGGTTATTGGGTCGCTGGAGTCGTTAACTAGACTGATACATGGGCCTAGAGGGTCACACACTAATGGTCTTTTGGACGTCAGAAGATATTCTTAAGTTTTGGGGGTTTTTATGAAAAATACTTAGTATAAATAGGGGAAGGCCAATAACGAAATTCACCTAGGCCAGAATTGTTCAAGGGCCTTTCCCCTTTTTCTCCCAACTCCCAACATTCCCTCTCCCTCCCAGATGTGATTAGAACAACGTATCAACGCCAACGGAGATAGAACGGGGCTCATTAACAAGGATATCCGACGTGCTGAGGACCGCGTGGGTAAGTGTAGAGGCTGCAGACTTGAGCAGCTTGACTCTTCTCCCTCCGGGATCGAAGAAATCATGAATGAGATTCGTGCAAAGGTACTTCATTTCAACGATTTTATTGATGTTGTTTGATTTGTTCAAGGATTATGTTGTGAATCATTTTTCATTTATTCATCCATGTCATACCCTCTGGAATCCAACATCACTAAATATGATTCAGTCCTTAAATGTTGTGAGTCTCACGCGAACACACCCTCCCAATAAGCACGCATGCCTCTAGGCGGGGAATGATGCCTAGTTAGGGGCCTAACATATGGAAACAGATTAACTTGAACATGGTACTGATTCTTAAATCATATTTAAACAAAAATTTAGTTTAGCAAAAAGAAGATTTACCATTTGGTATTAATAACTGGGGGTCAAATTTTGAGCTCCACACAAGAGAAAAGGAATAACTGTTTTGGATTTCAAGTCACTTTGGAAGATTCATATGATTGGTTTTAACGAGTCACATGCAGATTCTATCATTATCATTTATTCCTCTTGATTGGTCTGTATAAGTAAGAAATTTGTGTGAGATTGTAAATAATTTGTAGGGCTTCGTTAAAATGGCTAGTTCTGTCATTTTCCTTTCGGATTTTATTGATATTAGTGGAAAAATGGATTTGCTCATAAGAACATGTGGCGTCCTCTCTCCCTAGCTATCAACGGGTTGCGACGTCATAGAATCGGTCACTTTTTAGTCCAATCGCAGATACACATCTGATGTCAGATGATAAAGAAGGCTATGGAAGAGACAAGGAGCGAAAATGGAGGCAACGTTTCGTTAAAAAAAACCTTAGATTTGGTTGAAAGTTCCAACAGATGTTGGGGATCAATCGACCTCAAGAAAATGATTTTTGGGTCTCTGAGTTGACAAAACTGAGATTCAATAGGTATTGCTTCACCATTGACAGTGATAGACAGTTTTTCCAGTTAATAGACCGATAGAGAAAAGGTGTTGAGAATCTTGAACCTTCAGAAAGGTTTGAGATAGAGAGCAGTAGAAAGAAAGAGTTAGAGAAGAAGAGATGGAGAAGAAGACAGATGGCACAATTACTGGAATATTGTTGTATTTCCCTCAAGAATTTAAGTTTACATTAGGTTGGTTTTTATAGTACGTATAACATGATAAAATAGTAAATTGTCGTTGTTGAAGATATATCCATTATAACGGTTTACGAAGAATATATTTTATTTAAACACAGACCCAATCTGAGCTGTTATAACTAAATGGGTGCACCGACCATGACTGTTGATCCGTGTCGTACACCCATTACAATCATAGCCATTATAGTCCTATATGGTATTTAATCCTAGCCATCTTGACTTAATCTTATTTTATGTTTGAACCTACATTTAATCCTAAACATCTAAGCCTCTAACAAGTATTGCATGTGTATTAATTTTACTATCTAATCTAGGTTAGACCCTAGCTGGAAGTCCCCGAGTTTGAGACTCCTTCCTCAACAAATGGAAGCTTCAACTCATTAGTTATGGGCGAATGATCAATGCCTTTTAATGAAGAGGGAGCATAAAACAGAGAAAGTAGCGGGCAGGCCATGGCAAGCACGAAGAGAAGGATGGTGGCGGGGCACCTGGTCGATGATCTAGTAGGCGGTGAAGAAATCAGCGAGGGGACACAGAATAACCAGTCCGCCGTAGAACGTGTAGTCGTACTGGAACTCGGGGGGCTTCAACTCGACGAGAGACTTGAACGGGGGATGAGAAAGGTGCATAATGGGAATCCAAAACTCGTGTGCCTTCCCTCCGTCCTTCTGGCGAATTCCCACGAAGACTGGCACGCACCCCTTCTTCGCCTTCTCCTTCTTCTTCTCTTGTGCCATCTCTTCCTTCCTTCCTTCCTTCCTTCCTTCCTAGGAGAAGACGATCAGTGTGCTGGCTGGATGCTGGAGAGAAGAAACATGCCCAAGTGCGAATGAAAATTTGTTCTAGTTGCAGAAGAATGGTCGAGTTTATATGGGAAGAAGATAGAGATCTGTTGTTTGCGCCAATTGCAAGATTCCACTCGACGCGGAACACTTTGGAACGGGTTAATGTTTATGTTTTCTGTTTGTCTTTTGACGCCTACCCCTATCGACCGATAGATTCATAGGATTTCAGAGACGGAGAGTTCTCGGCTATTTGACAGCTTCCTGACAATGAGCAGGGAGAGTGATTGCAATTCTTGGGGCACGTCATCTGAACGCTGTAATTTTGAACAAGTCTTTTGAAGGAGAAAGACGGAGAGAGAGAAAGATAGGAGACACGAGAAAGAGAGAGGGAGTGAGAGCAACATAGAGCGAGAGAGCCATAGAGAGTGAGTGAGAGCGAGAGAGATAAAGATAGCAAGTGAGAGAGAGAGAGAGAATGAAGTATCGCGAGAAGCAAAGAGACACAGAGCGAGCGAAAGATAAAGAGTATAATAGATAGAAACAAAAGGGGGGAAGAGAGCAAGAGGAGAGAGAGAAGGTGTGAGTAAAAGGAGAAAACTAGAGAGACAAAGAACAACAAATTGGATGAGAGTGGAACAAATAGTATGAAAGAGAGAGTGCAAATAAATTTAAACAGGTGAGACTACGAGAGAGAAGCCTAGAAAGGGGATGAGAGCAATAGAGTCTGATAGTGAGAGAGCGTGAGAAATAGGTAGTGAAAGAGAGAGCAAGCCGTCAAGAGAGTTTGATTGTCGTTTTCGTCAATGACTGCTGCTCTCCCCGCTGATGATAGTTTCTGTGTAAATTAACAAAATTTATCGTAGTCGTCCTCCATTCATCGATGTCGAAAACACTTATCATGATCATTGTCTTTAGTAGTGAGGGTGACCATCCCCATCGACAATGCCTGTAATAATCATCATTAGCGACTGTCGTTGTCCCCATTGTCCATGTCAACAACATTGGTCATCCTAATCGTGAACAACTCTATGCTCTCATTTGCCCGTGCAGCACAACGTATACCGCAGAGGTGCAAACTTTACCTTTTTTTCCTTTTCAAAGTAGAGATGGAAGACATTGGGCGTTTCATCATCCCTCCATTAAAAAATTTTCATCCGTCATCGTCTGAAGCAATGAATGATAACTGAACGGACGGTTATCCTTCATACATCATTTGTCATCGGTCATTCGTGACAAACGATGGCTGAGGATAATGATGAACAAAAAGTGGCGGATGACGGATGACTTTTTTCAATTTATATACTTTATTAATCAAAATCTAAAATGACGAGAACTAAGTCGACGGCAAGAAGGTAAGCCCCGAATTAATTCGACGTCGAGGGATGGCACAGATCAAGTCCCACACATGGCCACTCCGGCCACAATGCCGTGTCCCACTAGTAGAGCTCGTTTATGGTGCATGCCATTGAAGAGACGGTGCCGCTGGAGGTGCCGCCTCCTACCGGACAGAGAGAAGGTCCTTCAGTGGATGTTGTGGGCCTTGGTGCTGGCCTGGATGGCAGCAAAGAAGCCTGATAAACTCAATTTTGGGGTGATTTTTTACTGGTTATTTAGCAGAAATGTAGTGTGAGGATTGAGCTTATTCAACAGTAATTTTTACCTCACAGCCCTAGGGCAAGTAAGGGTCGATCCACGAGGAGCAAGGAATACAGCAGAGAAGAATTTGGTGTTCAATTGGTATGTTCAGGTCTCTATGTTCACTTTAATCCAGCAATGAATTTATCTTTAGAGTTGTCAATGGGTTCCCTCCAAAGTGTGTAATTGCTCTTCAGCAAATAAGGATTCCCCTCTTAATATTGCTCAGGTAAGATAGTCTCTTAGGTTGTTTATTTCACTCGCAGGTTCACACCTGTGAAGAAAACAAAACAACGAACACCTTGTGTGCGTGCACACAAGGTTGTTCTGCCCAAGAGAGGGACTGCCGTGGGATGAGCATGCGCACAGCTATCGCCGCACGCGGAAGCAACTTGCGTGCGGGAGCTGTGCGCTGCGCCTCTGCAGCAGCTATCGTGCGCGGGAGGCTGCCTACGGGCGACCGGCCTGCGCACGACCTGCCCGCGCGCGGACGCTGCCCAGGCAGTTGTCTGCGCGCGGGTTGAGGCTGCGCGCAGATATCGCCGCACGCGGAAGGGACCTCCGCACGGGTGCTGCGCGCGGTGCCTCCGCAGCAGCTACCGTGCGCGGGAGTCCGCGTGCAGGCGACCTGCCTATGCGCGACCTGCCAGCGCGCGGACGCTGCTCAGGCGGCCGTCTGCGCGCGGGTTGCCCGCGTGCAGGTCCCGGTGGGCGGCAGATGGTGCGCAGCCCGGCCACCAGCTGGGTGGCTTCGCCTGTGGGTTGCTGGCGACCTAGGCGAGAGCCTGGGTCACTGGCTGCTCCACTAGATGTTGCTCAAGGATGCATATTCAAAGAATCAAGAGATAACTATAGATTTTTGGGATAAACTAGAGGAAGACAGATTCGACAAACCTAAACTTTGCAAATCAAATCAAAACGAAACAATCTTCAATTGGAAAACATTGGAAGATCGGGCGATTCTTCCAACCCAACCAAAACTGTCTGAAAAGGAGAGGGATTACAGGGCTGAAGCTTGAGATTTCCCTACGCCAGGTGTCACGTCCTTGCGGCGAGGCGGAGGTCTTCAATCCAAGCTATCTTCAGTCTGATCTTCCTCTTCAACTCCAAAAGCTCATCAGCTCCTAGAGGGTGCAGAAATCCTTCTTCTCCAAGCCCTAGTTCCCTTAGAGAAAATTCTGACCGACTAAAATGAACTCTCAAGAGAGTATTTATAGGTTTCTCTTAACTCATGCCCAGGGGCATTTTCGTTATTTTCCTTCTTTGAATTTTTGCCCACTCCACTTGATCCTCGTCTTCTTCCTTGATCGTCTTAACCTGTCTCCGAATGTTTACTAACCATAAAATGTTAAATATAATCCACTTGATTCAAAGAATCAAGTGGGGTTAGTACTTTCATAAAATGATGCATATGCATGATACTCACATGAATTAACACGATAATTTTAAGGAATTAACACTCAAAAGATTAAATATTTGATGACATGTTTGAGAGTCATCAAAGCCAACAAACATGAATTCGTTATCAAAGAAGTAGAGGTGGATGGGGAATGTTAAAAAAGGCCCCCGTTCCATTATCTAAACATTCTTTATCCGTTGCATATTTTTCAACGAACGAATGACTAAAGGGGACTTTTGACGGATTTGTGACGATGTCGAAACTGTAACGAATGACAAATGAGACGAAAAAAAATCCAGGGATGGATAACAGAACGGAAATCCGTTCAGTCCGGCTCCATCTGTTTGAAAACCTCAGCAGTTTTCATCCAACAGCTCTATCTCAAAGTAGGTACATTTGTATGGATTGGTATTCTGACCGTCATAATAACAGGCATTGCGGTGAAAATGATAGTTTATATAGTAGAAAACATTACTAATGTATCCTCCTTAATATTGACTGTATGATACCCATACCCATTTGGACGACGGTGGTGTCCTCGTCCAAACGGTATGGAGACAATGCTCTGATACCAATTTGATGCCGGACGTCGTCAAGGATATCGTCCGATCGGTATCAAGGGTGATGGATTGGTACCTAGATAGTGTCAGCGGATGTCGATGGTGTTATCGTCCGACGAGTAGAGAGACCCAAATGGGTAGATGTAGCTATGATGTAATGAATGATTCACCCTATGCATCGTACGTGCCAAGCTCCGTGGTCTGAAGTGGTCCCCAGGTGATGGCGATGATGGCCTCTTGAACCTCCTCGGAGGAACAAAGATGTCTACAGCTGAACGGAATCAATATGTAGAGCTCGAACGTAATGGATGGACTCGTCCGTACCGATAAGACGCTCACTTGCATTCTTATTTTACGCTCAAATTTATCTCTCACTTACCTAACCCGAGCGCGGTTGAGTCAAGATGAAAGTACACTGCTAATAATAATATAACGAGCGGGCCAGGAACGACGTACCTCATCAGCCTGTGGCTCGCTGTGCAGATTACTCGTCAACGGCGACAGTCAGCACAATGCAGTGTAGAGGTCCCAGATAGGATCGGCGGCTTGACTGGCAACTAGCACATGAGTAGTAGGGGAGGCTGGGGGAGAACAAGAGAAATGGAGGCGATGTCGTGGCTTGACGGCGCGGTAGTCAATGATGGTTATGACCAAACTGGGGTGACTTTGGAGGGGAACGCACCCTAGTTAGGAAGGGTGTCTAAGTTGAATCGATGGAGTCCTGGTCGTATGGTGGTCACCATCAGCAGAACTCTATGAATCACCGACCCAGAGGGGTGGCCTCTAGTCATAGGGTTGACCGACACCTCAAACAGTGAATCTTAGTCACAGGCTATGGGAAGGGCAGACAGCCTGGCCAACATGGCAGCAAGCTCTCATCTTCCACATAAGTGGGGTGCATTAAACCGCAGGTGCAAATCAAAAACTCCCCACTCCTTTTGAGCGCATAGCTCGAGATTGATACTAGTAGTGGAGGACCTTGACCAAGGACAACACAAGATCATTGTGGGGTGCTGAGGCCCATGGCAAATGGCATCCACAAGTCCACGATGTCAACCAGATGCGTAGTATCAGCAGTGATCTCTGGCAAATTCCCTCAGCCTCAACGTGCCATGGGGGCGGCAAAAAGCACCCACGCTTCGTCCCGCTCATGCTATCGGCTTCAATGACCGCACGGTCAAGTGGTCGCAGACAATTCCACACGACAGGCACTTCTGGTTGGATTAGTGGATAGAGATCGACTGGTAGGTGACCAATAGAAATCGACGGCGGTTTCCCATGGGGGGCAACGGAATCCCAGCACGAATTTGGCAGACCCCGTCTATCCCACGATTACTTTGCCGTCGATTGGGCTCAGAAGATCGCGATCAAAAATCTGCATCGGCGGTGCAGATTTGAGCAGTAGATGACCAATCAGCGGTGATAGAACGACGGTGGTGGCTCGCCACTTAAGAGGTGAATGGAAGGGGTGAGGGTAGCCTGGCCTTGGTAGGTGACCCTTCCTACCCTCGTCCTCTTAGCCATTCTGCTCCCCGTCTTTTCCCTCTTCCACTCTCTCATTCTTCTTTCTCATCCCTCTCTTTCCTTCTCTTGAGGTGTCAAACCACAAAATAACAACACAAGTCACTTCAAATTCTTCCTGGTCTGCCTTCTCCAAGGGGAGCCCCTCTTCCTTTATAAAGGGGGAGGGTAATTGGGCCCTCAGAGGACACAAGGGTGGGGGGGATAATTTTCCATTAAGGGGCCCTTATATAGTGGGCCTGTGTTACAAAGTAAAAAGGGGGAAAAACGCAAAACATAAAAGAAGAGAATTGGAGAACAAGGGAGGGGGGTCCAAACTGACCAAGGACCCCCTTCTGCATGATGATAAAGACATATGATTGATGCACCGTGATGCACCAAAAATAACTCTGCGAGCCTGAAAAAAAAAATATGACTAACAAGGACGAGGGAAACCAAAATGCGATAAAACGGGCATGATTTCTGCACTATCAATGACGGCGACGGCGGCTCAGATGACTCCTTCTACGGGTCATGATGGCAGGTGCCATCACATATGATATTTAAACTTCTCAAATACTCGTTGATAAGCCAAAAATAGGGGTGAAAATTACGCAAAATTTTTAGCCCTTGTCGTTGTGAATTTTTGGCTTATGCAATAAAATTTATAAAGCTCTACTTAATATGTATAGTGATAAGTATGAGTGTCGTCCAAGGGAGGCAAGTAGGAATTTCAATTTGATTTTATTTTTGGTGTTTTAGATCCTAATTAGAGTGAATTTGATCTTCAATGAGGATCAAGTCACCCTAATTAGGTGAGAATTTAGAGAGGGGGGTAGAAGAGATGAGATGAAACGAAGAAATGTGGGCTCTAGATTGAATTAATTGATCCAATTGGAAGGATCAAAGAATTCAATTAGAGAGGTTGGAAGAAATTTTTGATTTAAGTTTTGGTTGGTTTGAGAATTTGCTAAATCAGAAATAAAAAGGGAAATCTTAATCTCCTAAGAATTAAAACTAAATTTTTTAGAGTTTTGTTTTGGAATGCAATTGAATGCCAAGGTAAATCCCTCAATTTCTCCTCTCAATCCTAATCAGGGCTTGTACATGCCGCTCAAGCCAAGCGATTTAGAAGTTCAGATCAGAATAGAGATGAAGAAACAAACAACTTAACCTAATTCATTAAAAATGCATAAAAGTTCAAATACAATCAAGGAAAAAAAGTACCAGATAACTTGATCCAAGCTAGAGCTCCTCCCTATCTTGCAGCTGTGATAGAGCACCATCCAGAATGAGCTCCCCCTCTCGAAATTCAGCTTTTATACTTAGGTTTTAGGGTAAAAATCACCATTTTACCCCCATTTAGTACTTAATATTTATCTATCAATGTAGGCTAGATCTGAATGATCTAACCGTACAGATAGAAAGAGGGGATCAAGACGAACAAATCCATAAAAACATCATCTCAATCGGACTTCAGGATCAAAAGTTATTAATAAATCAATTTTAAACCAATTTAATCCATTAGATTTAAAATTGATTTATTTATTAGTTTCATTTTTAAACACGCAATGACGTGTCACTCTCTCATTGGCTGGCGCATTTTGAATCCTCCTTTTTGCAGAAAAGTCCTTAAAAAGCCTGGAATTGCTTTTGGACGCCGCCCAAAAGTAATTGCGTATATGCCCCTGGCGCACTCTCTCTCCTCCGATTTCTCCTAAAACATTAAAAATATATATTAAAAATTGCAATAAAACCCTGAATGATTTTAAGTAGGATCTTTACGCCTGCCGTGGCGACCGAGAGAGGTGTTTTCAGGGTCTTTTTGCGAAACGTTGCAAAAAGGCCCGAAAGTCTAGAAATTGCATAAATACATTTTTTCTCCTATAAATATGCCCTTTTTCATAGAATAAATGCATTTCTTCTTGAAATAAATCCCAGAAAATTCCTAAAAATTCGTAAAAATTCTAGAAAATTCTAGAAAATTCCTGATTAATTCCCATGTTGATAAATGTCGAAATAAACTTTTAATGTGCCATTTTCATCCAAAAATAATTATTTCGAGCTTTAATAAATCCTTAAAAATTCATATAATTAACAGAAAATTAGGAAAAATCAGAAATTACTTGGAAGCATTATTTTTGTGTAAATATATGATAAAACCCAAATTTAAGCCTTTTAAATGCATAAATCATGCTAATAACATGAAATAAAGACCGAAATTAGGTGTTATCATATACCCCTACTTAGACATTGCTAGTCCCTTAGCAACATCTAAGTACTTTGCTGAATTATCATCTCTTTCATCCTGTAAGTCAGACAACATGTGTGGGAAGTGTTAAGTGTATCAATCACAAGCCGAACTAAAACACTAAATGACATTTTGAGCTCCGACCTTTTCAGGAATGTGGGGTTTCTTTCTCCTTGGCTTGGATGCCTAAGTGGATGAGAAGGGAGTGTACTTGTTTCTAGGTATAACGCTATACTCCTCAGGTAAACTCTCTCCACTCATGTGCAGCTGGTCTCACATCTCTAGCGAGCAAGATCACTCTCTCCCGGGGTGACGGCCACCTAGTACTTGCCTCTCCATTAGCCTTTTCTCTTTCCTAAGAATAGAAGAAGCCATTTCCTCCTCCTGTTGAGCACAGAATATTGAACACAACGAGAAGAGTACATGATAGAGTTGTGATGGGGGAGAATGAGACTTTGTGAAAGAATTAGGGTGAGCATGAACAATGAGAGATTTATGGTCCAACGGGTGTTGTGCTACCTTGGATAACCTACTCCCAAGATTTTTAGAGGAAGTGAGGGAGATAGAAGAGATGAGACCAATGTGATGATATAGAGAATAAAGACCATCTTGCCCTGAATTGAAAGTCAAAACCAGAAATGGTGCAAGTCAAACCCCTCCTTTCTCTTTGTCTTCTTCTCATTCCTCTTGTCTTTTTTTTCTTTCTTTCTTTTTTTTTCGAACTCTTTTTTTTTCTTTTTCTTTTTTTTTCTTTTTTCTTTTTTCTTTTTTTTTCTTTTTCTTTTTTTGTATATCAAACAAAGAGGATAACAACAAATGAAACACTTTCCATGACTTGAATAGTTTTTTAAATATTTTATCACAACCAGCATGAGTGTCATAACAATCACATTGGTCTATGGAGAAGAGATAGAAGAACGAGATTTAGATGATGCAGAGCGAATTATTGACAGAAAAGATACAAAGAGGCAGTATCGTAGTGATACCGTGGAAAGTGAGATAGACGTACTTGGGAGATAAGCATATCCTCGGTAGCGGAAGCAAGGTGGTGGAGTCAAGTTGTGATGGATATGGCGTGAAGCGTGTGGAACAATAAGGTGAATGAAGTGGTGGATTCCGTGCATAGGACTCGGAGAATGGCTGCTCACTATTTTGGAATGAAAGTAGGCTAATGGGGAGACGAAATGCATAAGTGGGATCGGCTATTAGAGTTGATGGAATGGGGGCTCTCAGTTCACTCGTCGCTCCCCTTTGAAGCATAGAGCTTCTACCCTTGACTTTACATCATCTAATCACCTACTAGACACCCTCCCCAATTAGAAATTGAATCCACATCGCCCAAAATCACTTGTGTTGCACCTCAACATGTTCTTGATCCGCTCTAGGAGCCTAACTTCTCCACACTTGTTCCCAAACCATTGGATGAAAGAAAATTAATTCATGACTGTGCATGCTAAAGATTGTTAAAAAAAAAAAAAACAGGTTCAATTCATGTAGAATTCTGTAAAATTAAATGCATGAACCATAGTTTGTCACCTAAAAATGAACTATCTCCCCCCCATTAAAACCTGCATTGTCCTCAATGCAAAGCTACTAAAATCATGAAGAATAAAATTGAGGTTAGAGGGGCAAACAGTGATATGGAGGATATGGGGCCCTTTAGCATTGTGAACAAGAGATCCTGGCGATAACTCGGATTTGCTGAATTACATACTCCATAACCTGGTCAAAGTTACCACAAGAGATGCAACAAAAGTGAGGAGCTATAATAGTAAAAGAAAATAATGCAAAGAAAAATGAATCCTAAAACGTAATGAAAAGAAAATAAATCTTATTGATGCTCTTAAGTAGAGGTGATGTCGCTTCTAAAGAAATGTCTTCATTAGGGGTGCGGCTCGTGTTCAAGGAAGGGTTTCAACGCTGCCCATTGACCTTGAATTCAGCTCCATGTGTTGGATCTCGAGCGAGAACAGACCCATTGTCGAAATGTTGACATACTACATAAGGTCCATCCCATCTTGATTTAAGCTTTCCTGGAAACAGTTTAAGTCCAGAATTATATAACCATACTTTTTGGCCATGGGCAAAAACCTTCCTGTGTATGTGTTGATCATGGAATGCTTTCATCTTGGCTTTGTAGATGCGTGAATTTTCGTATGCTTAGTTCACGCAACTCCTCCAACTCATGCAGCTGCAATAGCGATGGTCACCTGCATCATCTAACGATCGTTAAGTTTCTTGATAGCCCATAAAGCACGATGTTCGATTTCTAAAGGAGATGACAAGCTTTTCCAAACACCAACCTGAATGGCGACATTCCTAACGGGTTTTATATGCCGTCCGATATGCCCATAACGCATCCGAAATTTGCTCGACCAATCCTTTCCATTAGGGTTAATAATTTTCTTCAAGATTTTTTTATTTCTCTATTGGAGACTTCCACTTGGCCATTGGCTTGAGGATGATACGAGTGGTAAGCGATGATGAACTCCATATCGTTTAACAACTCTTTAAAGACTTTGTTATTGAAATGAGTTCCACCATCGCTAATAATGGCTCGTGGGCATCCAAACCGAGAAAATATTATCCTTGACAAATTTAACAACTTCTTTATGATCATTTTTTCGTGTTGGTATGGCTTCTACCCACTTAGAGACATAATCTACACCTACCAAAATATATTCATAGCCCAAAGAAGGAGGAAAGGGTCCCATGAAATCAATGCCCCAAAGATCAAACAACTCAACTTCAAGGATAGGGTTTAAAGGCATAGCGGCATTGCGACTTACATTGACCACCGCTTGACATCGAATGCATCTCTTGCAGAATTCATATGCATCCCGATGAAGATGAGGCCAATAAAATCCACATTGTAGGACCTTATGTGCCGTTATCTTGGATGCGTAGTGTCCTCCGCATAAGGATGAGTGACATGATTCCAAGACTCTCCATTGTTCATCCTCGGGTATACATCTCCTAAAAATTTGATCGACGCCTAATCTAAATAATTCAGGCTCATCCCAATAGTAATACTTGATATCCTTAAAAAACTTTTTTCTATCATCATAATCCCAACCTTGAGGCAATTGCCCGATTACTAAGTAGTTTACTATATGAGCATACCAAGGCAATTTCCGTGTAGAAATTTCTAAAATATGCTCATCAGGAAAAGAATCTGTGATGGGAGTTAGGGCTGGCAATGATAGGCGGGAGGTGATCAGCCGCACCATTATCCACTCCCCGCCTGTCTTTAATTTCAATATCGAATTCTTGCATAAGTAGGATCCATCTCATTAATCTAGGTTTTGTCTCTTTCTTACTTAACAAATGTCTAAGTGCAGCATGATCTGAAAAGATTATAATCTTACTCCCTATTAGGTAAGATCAAAATTTATCCAAAGCAAAGACGATTGCAAGTAATTCCTTCTCTGTGGTAGAGTAATTTACCTGAGCGGCGTCGAGAGTCTTACTTGCATAATAAATAGCTGTCGGTTTCTTGTCTTTGCGTTGTCCCAACACAGCTCCCACTGCATAATCTGAAGCATCACAAAAAATCTCAAAGGTTCACTCCAATTTGGAGCTTGTAAGATGGGAGCCGTAACTAATGCTTCTTTAATCAAATTAAAAGCCAAATTGCATTCATCATTCAAAATAAGTTCTTTGTCTTTAGATAGAAGCAAAGTGAGAGGTTTAGCCACTTTGGCAAAATCTTTAATAAAACGACGATAAAAGCCGGCATGGCCCAAAAAACCCCTAAGTTGCTTTAGGGTCGATGGAAGTGGAAGCTCCTTGATGATCTCGATCTTGCCTTGTCCACAGCCAGCCCCTCCTTGCTGATATGATGACCTAAGACGATCCCCCTGTCCACCATAAAATGGGATTTCTCCCAACTGAGCACTAACTTGTTTTCTTCGCAAATCTGTAACACTTTATCCAAGTTAGACAAACAAGACCCAAAAGATTCACCAAACACGGAAAAGTCATCCATGAAAACTTCAAGACATGTACCAATTAAATCAAAAAACATTGCACTCATACACCTTTGAAAGGTTGCTGGTGCATTACAAAGTCCAAATGGCATTTTTCTAAAAGCAAATGTTCCTAAAGGACATGTGAACGTAGTTTTATCTTGGTCACTTTCATGAATGCTAATTTGATTATATCCTGAGTACCCATCCAAGAAACAATAAAAACTCTGTCCAGCTAATTTTTCAAGTATTTGATCAATGAAAGGTAGAGGATAATGGTCTTTTTGTTGCTAGATTTAACTTCGGTAATCTATGCATACTCGCCAACTCGATGCTACCCTCGTCTGGATCTCTTCTCCATCCTGATTCTTTTGGACAGTAATCCCTGTTTTTAGGTACCACATGAATTGGACTCACCCACTTACTATCTGAAATTGGGTAAATGAATCCTGCTTTCAGCCATTTGGTAATCTCCTTCGACACCACATCGTAAAGATAAGGATTTAATCACGTTGATGCTGAACTGGTGGTTTGGATCCTTCCTCGATAAAAATTCTCTGCTGACAGATATCAGGAGTAATTTCCTGGATGTCGTCTATGGTCCATCCAATAGCGCTCTTATGCTGTCGTAAGACATCTAATAGGTTAACTTCCTGCTCTAAAGTGAGGTTGAAGAGATAATTACTGGATATGTCTTTCTTGGACCTAAAAACATATTTAAGGTGAGAAGGAAGAGGTTTCAATTCTAATTCTTCAGTGGGCGTAGATCTGTAGTTATTCATGTTTTCACCCTTCATTTCACCATGGTCGTCCTTCTCCCCTCATATGCACTCTCATTCACCGCCATCACCTCATAGATTACTTTCCCTATAATATGGCATTCATCATTTTCATCATCTAGGAACATGTATAAATGTCTTCCTGGCTACTATTGGGATACTTCATCAATTGAGAGATTGGTAACTCAACCTCTTCTTTTCCCATGCGCAATTTGATTTTCCTGCATTCCAATCTGTGTTCACTCTTGCGGTAGCTAGGAATGGCCGTCCTAAAATAATCGATTGCATGACTAATTTTTCCTGAAATTTTTACGTCCACTACTATAAAATCGACAGGAAATGAACACTTTTCTACTTTCATCACCACATCCACCAACTGTCCACACGGTCTTCTAATTGATCCGTCCGCTAACTGCAATTCTAAATTTACAGGTTGTAATTCACCAAATTTAAAAGTCTCAAGTAGGGCCTTAGGCATGATATTCACACTTGCTCCTGAATCAAGTAAAGCTTTGGTGAATACTTCCCCCCTAATTTCGCATTTGATCACTGGTGCTCCCGGATCCTTGCGCTTTTGAGGTAATTCATGCAGAAAAATTGAACTAATATTCTCAGAAAGTTGAATCCTCTTTTGCTTCCTAGGAGGTGTACACAGGTTTTTCACAAATTTGGAATAATCAGGGATGTACTGGATCGCATCTAAAACAGGAATTTCGACCGTAGCCTCTTTCAAATACTCAAGAAGTGGGCTGTCTTTCGATTTTTCTTTCTTCGCTTGTAAGGCACTAGGGAAAGGGATAGGTGGGCAATATGTTTTGGGGTTGGGTTCCTTTTCCAGATTTTCCTCTACCCCTTCATCCTCATCCTTTTCTACTTCCTCTAACTTATCCTCCACTTCATTTCGTTTCTCTATAGCTGCAAATGGATTAGCCAACTCTTTCCCACTCCTAAGTTTTGATATAGCACTCAGCTCTCCTAGTTCTTGTTGTTCAGTCAATGCATGCATGTCATGAATATGCTCATTAACTACACTACACATGTCATCAACATAAAGTAAATTGCTAGGATTAATACAGGCCTGAGTAGGAGTTTACCTGATTTGGCGCCCATCTTCATAGGGTCTTCACACGTACCTTGCGGTGCTCCCCGTGCAAATTGTTGACCGCTGTGAAGGCAGATCTCCGCCTGAGCTTCTCCATCTCCCTCCGATGCCTCTCCTCCATTTCTTCAAAAGCTTGAGCATCCTCTTCTTGTCTTCTTGCAGCTCCTCGATGACCTTGGTGAGAGTCGCATTAGTGGGATCTGAAAAATTTGGTAAGGTTGATAATGTTGTTGGTGTTGGGGATTGTTCGCCTTGGATTGGAACTGTTGTTGGGGTGGTCGGTTGTTGTTGTTCCATCCCTGTCCTCCTAAGTTTCCTCTAGTTCCCCATTGGACATTGCTCCCTTCTTGCCTGCCTATAGCATTCACTTCTGATATCATAGGGCATTCTTCTCCGGTGTGGCTATCACTTGAGCACATTTCACATCGATTTATTTGGTTGGGTGCTCTTCCGCTATTCTGACCTTGCCATAGTGAGATTATTTTTCATTCATCTTTTCCATGGCTTTTCCCATCATTACACCTATCTGTTTTTCAATTCTATCCATAGTAATCTGGGGTTCAACCCCTCTAACATCCAACAGTCCACCTTTCCGAGGGGTAACCCTAACATGATCGGAGGCATCTTGGTGATAGGCTAAATTATCGGACATTTTTTGTAGTAGTGCCATAGCTTCATCTTCATACATGTCAGCTATTGCTCCTCCACTCGAGATATCAACTCTGCCTCTCTCCACATCATTTAAGCCTTCATAGAAAATTTGCACTAACTCCCATTTTGAATGCCATTGTTGGGGCACTTCCTAATGAGCCCCATCAATCTCTCCCATGCTTCGCTAAATGTATCATTTCCCTGCTGAAAATTTCTAATTTCTCTTCTGAAAGAATTTGTCCTAGCCACTGTATAATATCTTTTTAAGAAGCTCTTCTCCATATCATTCCATGATTCAAAATTTGTTCCCAATGTTCTAAACCAATCCTTGGCTCTATCCTTAAGGGCATGAGGGAATAGTTTCATTCTCACAACTTCCTTTGAAATTCTGGGGTAAGTGCAACTATCACATGCTTCGTAAAATTTGTCTGAGAAGTCATAGGGCTCTTCGTTTGCCTTCCCCAAAAAGGACGGTAATAGCTGAAATTGGTGTGGATCGATTCTAAACATCACATCTTCTCCAATCGGGGCAGATATCCTGGTTAAGATGGGGGTTTCTGCTGGTGTGGAATACTCTCTAATCCTCCTCCGTCCATCGTTAACTACCGCAGGGTTTCCTGTTCCATTACCTATTGGGTCCATTGGTACGGGTCTAATCAATATCTCCTCTACAAATGTGGGTTCGGTGAAAGACGACTCGGGTGTGGTGGAATCTACTACAGGGGGATTTCTGTCACTGCTCCCTGATTCAAATCCAGACCGAAGCTTCATACAAAACCACTAATTCAAACACAACACTCGTTAGTCGTTAAAAACCAAATACCGTCTTAAATCAAAATCAATAATAAGGAGACTTAACAAACTCGTGAGCAACAATTAACCACTGTGTTTACAAATAAAAATATGTTGAATTCCTAAGTGTTGCCTCCCCGGCAGCGGCGCCAATTGATAAGCCAAAAATAGGGGTGAAAATTACGCAAAATTTTTAGCCCTTGTCGTTGTGAATTTTTGGCTTATGCAATAAAATTTATAAAGCTCTACTTAATATGTATAGTGATAAGTATGAGTGTCGTCCAAGGGAGGCAAGTAGGAATTTCAATTTGATTTTATTTTTGGTGTTTTAGATCCTAATTAGAGTGAATTTGATCTTCAATGAGGATCAAGTCACCCTAATTAGGTGAGAATTTAGAGAGGGGGGTAGAAGAGATGAGATGAAACGAAGAAATGTGGGCTCTAGATTGAATTAATTGATCCAATTGGAAGGATCAAAGAATTCAATTAGAGAGGTTGGAAGAAATTTTTGATTTAAGTTTTGGTTGGTTTGAGAATTTGCTAAATCAGAAATAAAAAGGGAAATCTTAATCTCCTAAGAATTAAAACTAAATTTTTTAGAGTTTTGTTTTGGAATGCAATTGAATGCCAAGGTAAATCCCTCAATTTCTCCTCTCAATCCTAATCAGGGCTTGTACATGCCGCTCAAGCCAAGCGATTTAGAAGTTCAGATCAGAATAGAGATGAAGAAACAAACAACTTAACCTAATTCATTAAAAATGCATAAAAGTTCAAATACAATCAAGGAAAAAAAGTACCAGATAACTTGATCCAAGCTAGAGCTCCTCCCTGTCTTGCAGCTGTGATAGAGCACCATCCAGAATGAGCTCCCCCTCTCGAAATTCAGCTTTTATACTTAGGTTTTAGGGTAAAAATCACCATTTTACCCCCATTTAGTACTTAATATTTATCTATCAATGTAGGCTAGATCTGAATGATCTAACCGTACAGATAGAAAGAGGGGATCAAGACGAACAAATCCATAAAAAAATCATCTCAATCGGACTTCAGGATCAAAAGTTATTAATAAATCAATTTTAAACCAATTTAATCCATTAGATTTAAAATTGATTTATTTATTAGTTTCGTTTTTAAACACGCAATGACGTGTCGCTCTCTCATTGGCTGGCGCATTTTGAATCCTCCTTTTTGCAGAAAAGTCCTTAAAAAGCCTGGAATTGCTTTTGGACGCCCAAAAGTAATTGCGTATATACTACAGCGCACTCTCTCTCCTCCGATTTCTCCTAAAACATTAAAAATATATATTAAAAATTGCAATAAAACCCTGAATGATTTTAAATAGGATCTTTACGCCTGCCGTGGCGACCGAGAGGTGTTTTCAGGGTCTTTTTGCAACGAAACGTTGCAAAAAGGCCCCGAAAAGTCTAGAAATTGCATAAATACATTTTTTCTCCTATAAATATGCCCTTTTTTCATAGAATAAATGCATTTCTTCTTGAAATAAATCCCAGAAAATTCCTAAAAATTTGTAAAAATTCTAGAAAATTCTAGAAAATTCCTGATTAATTCCCATGTTGATAAATGTCGAAATAAACTTTTAATGTGCCATTTTCATCCAAAAATAATTATTTCGAGCTTTAATAAATCCTTAAAAATTCATATAATTAACAGAAAATTAGGGAAAAATCAGAAATTACTTGGAAGCATTATTTTTGTGTAAATATATGATAAAAACCCAAATTTAAGCCTTTTAAATGCATAAATCATGCTAATAACATGAAATAAAGACCGAAATTAGGGTGTTATCACTCGTTGAGTCAAAGCCTTGTTGAAGCCATCTACTACTTTATCGACATATGAAGAATGTTCCATATTAATTGCTCCAGCATCAACCTCTCAAATATAATGATACAAAATCTCCACAGCAGTCATTGACATATTGGTAGCAACAATGCAACTGGCCTACCTCGGACGTGCCATCAACATCATCCAACACGCCTCGCATGCAAACTCGTCATCGACATTAACTAAAGAACCGCCAGAATGATGAACAAATCAGCATACCGAGGACGAATGCTCCATCTTCGGACGTGCCACCACAACCTCTTGAGACGTCCCACATCATGACACGCCGTCAACGATAGATCCAGAAATGCCCTTTTAACGTGATACGATTACACGTCGCCCACTTTTATTTTATGTCATTTCTGATATTTTCTCTTTCCTCTCAAGGCCTCTATGAAGGCCAGTGCTGCAAGAAACACTTGGCAAGTTTTATTTCAAGAATTGAGTGTTCTTCTTGGAGGACTTGCCCTAGCCCTCTTCCCATTGGACAGTCTCCGCCGCCGACGTCGTCGTCAAACCAAGCCGTCGACCACCGCTCCTTCTCCATGCCCGTTCGTGTCCTGCCATCCATCGTCAGGATCACCCAAGTTCCAGGCCGACCACTGTAGGGCCGCCTAGCGCTCAGGCCGCCTAGCTATCCAAGTGTTAGGCCAATCGACACGAATGCCAACGCATGGCCTCCTGAGCGCCCGACCGCCCACGCTAGGGCCACCCAACGCCTGGCCACACAAGCGCCAGACCGCCCCATCAGGGCCCCCCAGCGCCCAGCCGCCCAGCGCCAAGCCGTCCCCAGTAGAGCCGCCCAACGCCCAGGTCGGCGAACGCGTAGCACGGCCCTCTAGCGCCTGGCCACCCAAGCGCCAGGCCGCCCTTGCCAAGGCTTCCCAACGCCCACGCCATCGAGTCCCTGCCCGCTAGTGCGCACCCACTGTGCTCCTGGATGCCCTCGCAACCACTGGTCACCGCGCACCCTGTCGAAGCGCACATCAATCATCCCCCAACGATACGATCCGAATTCCCAGCATCCTTGTCACTAACTCCTGGTGCAGAGGTACCCCTCAAACTCTTTTGTAATTGTGTTCTTCGTCCAATGTTCCACGAGAAGTTCTTCCACCGCCGTCCGATTTGTTTTAGGTTTTCTGGAATTTTCAACAACTAATGGATTAGGTATTTCTTGAGTTTTCCTGTGAGCGTGAATTTGATAGTATTGATCTTGGTGCTTGGCATCATCGTGGTGGTTGAAGACATTACTCCCGCCGTCGGCGAGGAAAGGGGCTGCACCACTACTATTTCATCGGATTTAAATCTTTCGAAATCGATCGTGTGAATCGTGGTCAGTTTATCCATCCCCTCTCCAAACCAGCATAATATTTGGCCTTCCCGTCATCCCTTTTCCATCACCAAAGTCGTCCTACATCCCTCATCGCCTATAGTCCTGCATAGTTGTCCTGCATCACGTATTATCATCCTATGAAAATAAAAAAAAAATCTTCATCCACACCAAGATCCTTCAAAATATTTTTAGGGCATCTTTCATGCTGACTTGCTGATGGGAAACAGCTCCTTTTTTCATTCTATTCCTCTCTCTTTGCCCTCAAGTACCTTGAGACTCCTCAACTTTTGAGATATATATGGTTCGTGATAATTATTAATTTGTTCATGTGAGAGCTTCTTAGAATTTCCGTGTTACCCTTTAGACGACCATTTCAAATACTATATTCCCATTAGTTGTCACGTTACTGTATTACCAAAATGCCTTGCAGAGCCCCCGCTCAATTTACGTAATCCCTTCCTATAGAATTATACCGACTTTAGATCACCCTCTAGGAATCACATTACCAACATATTTGTGTTATTTTACTAAATTCACGAATCTACCTTCGTGTCCCGCATCAACTGGTATCAGAGCTGAAAGGTCTTGCTTGCTTTATTACTTTGTTTGTTAGTATATATATAAATTGTACGTGCTTTTCTGTTTTACCTCATTATTCTCAAAAGGATAAAGAATCCAATACTCCCGTTGAAGAGTCTATCCCTGTTTGGGCAGAAGTGACTTTAGATGGCCTTAAAGATATATCACAACATTTAACCTCTTCAGAAAATATTAAGCCTAAGACTCCTCCTCCCCCCATAGAATAGCCTAGGAATCCTACCCATGATTTTCCTAGAAACATTTGTGGTCAGAATCCCAATATTGAAAACCAAACGATTCACTTTTGGGAGGAATCAAACCCAACACTCTGATAATGGATATAAGCATGTCAAAATAGATATTCCCATCTTTGAAGGATCTACTAATCCGAAAAAATATCTTCATTGGGAATCTCAAATGAATAGCTATTTCTCATGGGTAGAAATGTCGGAAGCTCATAAAGTAAGACTTGTAGAGTTGAAGTTAGTAGGTGCAACTAAAATATTGTGGAGCAACCTGGTTCGCCTTTCAGATAGCTGATTTCAGGAACCCATTGGTACTTGGGAGGAAGGGAAAACTAAATTAAGAGAAAAATATGTCCCTTCAAATTACCAAGATTGTCCTGTTGATCAATGGCAATGAATTCAACAAGGAAATCATAGTGCCTTAGAATGTGTGACTGAATTTGATGAATTTATGATGACTTGTCATTTAAGAGAAGATCCTCACCTCCCTTCTCAATGTTTAGAGCCGGGATACGAGATGACATATGGCAAGAAGTTAAATTAAGAAACGTTAGAACATTAGAAGAAGCATACCAAACATCCATCGACTTAGATACTTTCTTCACTTCATCCTCGCCTATGTATCCTAAGAGAATCACCTATCCATAAGGCTCCTCAAACAGTGTTCGTGCTATCACTTATCCAAAATCACGTAGTGATCCACAATCTTCTTGTCCTCTACCTTTGGGAACACCTCCCTATGTTCCTCCAAATAGGAAAGCAAATTTAGAGAATCTTCTAGTAAATAGTCAAACGACATGCTATAAGTGTGCGAAACCAGGTCATATTTCACCAATTGTCCTACAGGAGCATTACTTATCGAGCGAAATGGTTTGTCAATGGGAAATGAACCTCTAGATGACAATATGGAAGAGGAAGAATATGAGGTTACACAGCTGTTATAGAATCTGAAGATCCAGAACAACGCCTCCATGTAATGCAATGGGTCCTAGCCCAAACATCACATGAAGATCCTCTTAGAACATCAATATTTGTCACATTTGTCAAAGTACGTCCCTCATATTGCAAGGTCATAGTAGATAGTGGAAGTATCATGAATGCAATTTCTCATGCTGCCGTAGAAAATCTTGAACTTAAATTAGAGAAACACCCTCATCCATATCACGTATTATGGGTAAATTCCAATTCCGTTACTATACATTATAGATGTCTACTACAATTAAAGATTCTATCATATGAAGATGAGATATGGCTAGATGTTATTCCTAAGAGCCTAAGTTGTATCTTACTTGGCCGACCGTGGTTATATGACAATGATATCATTATTCAAGGAAAAACTAACTTGTGCTATTTCATTTGTAAAGGTAAGAAAAGCAATCGTAAACCTTGCATCCAAAAACAAATTTCTAAGCAAGTTTACCTTACTCCTTTCCTCCATTTGATCTCTAATCATGTCCTTAGAAAAGAAATTAGAAAAAGTTCCCTCCATATTTTCCTATTATTATCCACTCATCAACAACTCATTAGTGGAAAAGAACATTCCAAGCGTTCCATCGTCCACGGATTGCAGAAACGTTTCTCAAATGAATTTCCCAATATTTTGAATGCGTTGATTGATCATTCCCCTTTTCTTGAAAGTGATACAAACTCCACCCCACCATATACTGACTGTTTTAGTGAGAAAGAGCAAATTGATAATATTATCACTGACCAATTTATCCTTACTCCGGAAGGTGGTCTACATAGGTTTCTTGTGAAATGGGCTAACAGACCAATTTGAGATGCTTGTTGCATATCATTGCCTAATTTACTTCATCTTGCAGCCTACTTGTTCAAAAACTCTTCTTCAGCTCCAATGAACCCTGCATTCGATTCAAATTCTTCCAATCCACGAGGAATCGACTGAAACCAAGATATCATTGCTGCTAATGGAGATCACCAACCATTGTACCAGGAACCACAAGTTAAAGGAACCGGAAGCTCCGTCAACCGTACCAAGTCAACCTAGAGCACGACGGAATGCTTGGATGAGTGTTGTGCGTACAATGCCAAGTTGTCTTATAAATTTTATTCTACCTCCTTCCAATGAGGTAACTTTAGTGACGCTGAGGCTGATGGAAAACTAACAGAACTTGAAGATCGAGAAGACGACCCTGCCCTTGAAACCGTGAAGAAATGTCTGATAATGAAGACATTGAAGATGATGGCAACTTAAATGAAGATGCCGCAAGTGATCTTGCATATGAAAACAAGGAATCGGATGGATACTTCGACGACTTCTTTGACCCGAAGAAGTACAGGACGATGATAGGATGGATCTAAAATCCATAAAGAGATGGAGACGACTACTGCTCCTCAAAAAGAAGCGTTCAACTTAGAAGACATCCGAGATTCACGAGAGCCTTGAAGTTATAAACTTGTGGGACACGAGTTTTTCCAACACGGGGGAAGTGATGGAAGCGGTTCCCTCTTTCTTATCTATCTTCCTCACTCTTTTCTTTTTCGTTTATTTTCTTCTATCGCGCGTTTCTTTCTCTCTCCTTCCTCAACTCATTTCTTTGACTTTTCTTCTCAACTTCTTCTCTTTCTTTCAATCTGTCCTCTCTTCTTCTTAACTGCCTAGGATTATTGACTACTCCACGTTTCTTTTTCTCTCTAATTTCTCTCTTTCTCTTTCTCTCACACCTTCCAATTTGACTTTTCTGATCACCTCTCCCCCTCACCTTTCTCCACTACTTTCTCTACGTGGAACCACCCTTCTCTATACCAGTTCTCTTCAACCAACATTTCGAATTTGACAGTTTATTTTCCTTGTAACTGCATGTCTCCTTCTATTTAAAAGGGCTATGAGCCTGCTTCTATGAACATTGTTTGCTGCAGAATTATTATGAAGATATTTTGTGGGAAAACGAGTGAATCTTGGTGATTTTCTATGGCGATAATGTCAACGGGCAATGGATCGACAATGGAACAAGCTCGTAGCTAGTCTACTTGAACATTGTCAACTCCTCTTGGGTTTTGTCTTCCTCTTTCTCCATACTTCCCTAACCATAACTTACCTATCCACTTATCCCTACCATTCCCTATCATTGAACACTTTCCTTCAAATTAACCCACCATCTTCACCTAGTTCAACCAACCTTCTTCTTATTTCACCAATTCCTATACCCTGTGCCATCCAACTCCTCCAACCTCACACTTCACCTCCATTTCTTGCATCTTACCCGTCTACCTTCTCTTGTGCCGATCAATTCACACATTTCCTTTTTATCCGTATTTCCACATCTTCCCTTCTCTCCATTTGCATCGCTCATGGAGCTACAGTTCAACATAGCTCAAGGCCATTCAACATCAAGATACTCAAGCTGTTGGCTCCCATCTCTCAGGTACCTTGAGAGACCTTAGCTTTTGAGATACATATGGTTCATGATAATTATCAATTTGCTCAAGTGAGAGCTGCTTTTAGAATTTCCGTGTTACGCTTTAGAGGACCATTTCAAATACGATATTCCCATTAGTTATCACCTTATTGTATTACCAAAATGCCTTTTAGAGCCCCCGCTCCATTTATGTAATTCCTTCTTATGAGATTATATCGACTTCGAATCACCCTCAAGGAATCATAATTACCAACATATTTGTGCTATTTTACTAAATTCATGAATCTACTTTTATGTCCCGCATCACTTGCACTTGGTGTAGTTGCATACTCAGCTTATGATGCATATAATCCAACTGTCTCCTGGTTCATCGAACTCTATCGAGCAGATCTTGAGCCAATGAGAAAAATATATCTTCTTGTAATGCTTCTTTCATCTCTGTCTCTTGCAAAATCACTATCCCCATGTTCTGTCAACTAAAACTTAGATAATCAGTCATATGATAATCCATATTCTTTTTTATTTCACATGTACATCTCATAATTATTTTCATTTCTCCAAAATGATAAGTAGAATGATGACTACAAAATATTGACACTAAACTCACAAATAGCATAATATATGGTCTCGTACTTGTGAGTTACATTCAGCTCTCCACCATACTTTTATCAAATTGCTTATCCATGAAATCCATACCATCATTCAAAGTCAACTTTTTTGTTTGAATTCATAGGAGTAGTGCATGGCTTGCCTATGTTTTCTTCCACGACTAACCAACCTGACAACAGGGCTTCTCCAAGCTCTGAAGACAAAGATTCTCGACTTTGTTGGCGGTTGCAACAGTTTGTTGCATATTGGTTGCTGTGTCAATTCTTATGAATGTGGTAATTATGGAAAGTTGTAATTTTATACATGATAATTTTTTAAAAAGGTGATGTTTTGAACATGGCGATTCATATTTTATTTCAGTTTCATTTAAGCCTAAACATTGTCGCATTGTTAATTACATACAAATTAAAATGAATTATTTTATGAAACAATATACAACCCATAATAGTCCAAACAATTATTTTTTCAAGGAGAATAAATATAGTTGATCAATTAGGAAATACATGAGTTAGTTCATGAAACTACTTAGGTAAATAGATTATTTACAAAGGAAAAGTCAACCAGAGATGTATAAAAAGCTGACGCAGCTTTATTTCGCCGTTAAAAAAGCTAAGATACCAGATAAGTCAGGATATGATCTTATCACAAAACACATATAAAAGGGTTAGTAAAACAAAGTTTTATAACGTTTAGGCAGCATTAAATGATAATTTTTAGTTTTGGTGTTGTACAACGCTGTGCTTGGGGAAATAAGTCTTATAATTCATCATAACATGTCCTTGGAAAACTTGGATTTTGAAATTTCCTCAAATAATGTTGTATCGGAATGTTACTATCATCTAAGAAAAGGTTTAATGAACATGGTACTGAATCTTAATTCATTGAAACACAAATTTTAGCTTATTAAGAAGAAGATACAATTTGGTATTACTTGTGAAAAATCCACACATAATATTATCAGTTGTTGCTTTCATAGAGCTTCAAGAAAATAAAATTCAAGATTTAGCATCAAAAGTCGTACAAATGAGAGAAGCCTTATCAATCTTCATTACTGATTAGCATGGATACTAGATCAGCGGGATCGAAGAAGGTCTTCAGTTGAGACAGAGTACAGGCGTTTAATTTATTCATCAGGGTCGAAGGAGCCGCCAAATAAGAATGATGTTGGACGTTGTCGATGGCATCGTCCGATAGATAAAATCACTAAGTAGATGTAACTAAGATGTAATATAACTGACGGGCAAATGGAAACAGCGTACCTCATCATTGTCATCTTCGTTGCCGCATGCTCCCAAACGGGAAGGTACAATGTGAGACGAGCCGTAGGCGGTTACGGTTGGGCTCAAGTAGCAAACATGTGCAGGAGCTGAGGGAAGGGGTCATTTGGAGACGAGGATGAAGAAGCGAGGTGCAGCAAGGAGCAGTCGATTAAATTTCAAGGGCTTAACGAACTCGTCCGTACTGATGGAGCGAGGCGGTTGGAGCAGGACAAAGGGCGTTCGTCGATGGCGGGCAGCCACAACTAGCGGCCACTACGGCGGCAACGACACTAGGGACGGTAGGGTGTAGTGCTGAGTAATCCGCAAGTCCAGGCAGGGAGACAACAATGATCCACACTGGCGGTGTATGAAGCCGCGCAGGGTTCAGCGACATTAGAGGGTGAGGATCTCCCCCCCCCATTAACAACATAAGTACGTTAATAACATACTAACTCACGCGAAAACCAAAATGATGTGAATGAATACGAAACATGACCATGCTGATGAGTAGGGGTACTCGTCGTGACGAGCACAGAACAGAGAATAAAACAACAAAAAAGTAGATAACGGAAGATGTGAACACGTGCTCTACCTGGGGTACTTAAACCCGGTTGTCTTCATTAACGCTCCGACGTGTCGATCAGGCTAGACACCGACTAGTGGTCATCCTAATGTCGACGATGATGGCTCCACTGTTAGCTCGTTGGCATCGTCTTGATGCTCTCCATCAATCCTTGATGGCCCTGAGTTGCTCCAAGACTAAGAATCAATAAATAGCCTTTTACCCCAATGAATCCTAACTCTCGACAAGTGGCTATCCTATCTCATTTATCATCTTCATTCTAGGTTGAGGAGTCCATACGGGTAGACTGCACTGCACCAAGTAATAATACTGAAATGTAATAGGGGGGAAATGAGAAGATACCTGAATGATGGGAGTCCATGGCAAGAGAATCAGGTTCGATGAATTCAATGATGTTGGCGAGACAGCGATGATGGCTAGACACTGATGAGGGGAAGCCAGAGAGCGTGGTTGGAGGGCTGAGGTGCGCGGGCGTGAGCCGAGGCGCGTGGACAGTGGGCTGGCCACGCGGGTAGACAGCAGGATAGCACAGGCAGGGGTCTGGCATGCGGGCACATGGCTGGGGCGCGCGGGGGTGAGTCGGGCGCGCGGCGGAGGGCCAGGGCACGCAAATAGAGAGTCGGGGTGCATGGTGCTAGTCGAGGGTACGCGCGGCAGAGGGTAGGGCACGCGGGCGGGTGGCGGCCGCGAGGCAGAGGACCAGGCCGTGCGGACGGAGTGCCGGGGTGCGCGGCGAAGGGCCGGTTCACACGGGCGGAGAGCCAGGGCGCACGGGCTGGGAGCCAGACGCGCGGGCGCAATTTTGAATGGGTGAGAGACAACACTTCTTGGCAGTGAGGTGGAACAGGTTGGCTTCCAATATTTACAAGAGTTGGTTAGACCAATCTTGATTCTTAGATCTTTATCAGCAAGAATGGCCGTCCAGGAGACAGTTTTGCTGATGTCGAGAGGCGACGACGACGCACCCTCAAAGTGATCTCAACGAGGGCAACGAAGGCAAGAGCACATCCTAAAGCTGCGGGATCTTGATTCTTCAAGAAACTATCCAAACAGGGCAGATCATCCTTAATGACGTCAACGTGTCCTGAGAGTGATCTCGACGAGGTTGTGTCGGTGACGGCGCATGGAGCGGTCTCGACTTGAGGAGGGCAGGCAACCACATTCTCACGACTATCTAACTTCTATCTATCTTTATCCCTCTAAGCGCTAAGGTAGAAAGAAGACACAATTTTCAATTCAACAAATCCTATCTCACTTGGGGCATGTTATCCCCTTATATAGAGAGGATAGGTGCTGATGCATGCGACGTCATCGATTTCATGCGACGGAAGTCGTGATCCGTTCGTCCTTCTTGGGGATGGTCGTCTCAGATTGCACATCCTGCTCTAGGTGGGGTGTCCCAGAAAGATCTTGTGCTGGGGGTCCTCAATTCTTTGAAGCCTTGGTGTGTCGCTATCTCCACATGACTGCGCTCCACGGATAGTCGTCGAGGCATTGGTAGGCCCGATGACCTGTGGGCAGCATCCTGCAGCGGCCACGGGCGGTGGCTTATAGTGGCCGGGGAAGCAGCGTGCTGCGGCTGAGGGCGGCTCCGTTAACCGAGGGCGGTGGCAACAATCGGGGGCGTTGGCGGCGATGGACGAAGTATCGGCAGTGATGACCGAGGACGTTAGGGCTGGCAGCCGGGGGCGGTGGCGGAAGGCGGCCAGAGGCAGCGGCGAAAGGCAACCGGTGGTAGCGGGGGAAGGCGGCCAGAGGCAGCAGTGCAAGGCGAACAATGGCGACGGCGGAAGGCGGTGGGCGCTCGGTGGCAGATCGGGTGACGAAGCGCGCGACTAGGCGGTGACGCGGCTAGGCGACGGGGGCGGCGGCCTGAGGTAACGAGACGGCCGCATGGGGGGGCGATAGCGCAAGCGCGACAGCTGCGCGGTGGCGGCCGTGGCACGGGGCGCGTCTGGTTGCACTGCGCGGTGGTGCAGCGCAGCGCGGCAGGGGCGCACTACGGGGTTGAGCGGTGCACCAGCGGGCGTGCGTGCGTGCTCGCTCAGAAGGTGCCGGCGGAGGCGGAGCCGCCTCTTCAAGGTCTCTCTCAGACCTCTCTTGTTTCCAAAAATGGTTATCTTTCCAAGAAGATGAATCTGTTTTTTTCATACTAACCTACGAGTCCTATATATAGGACTCATGAAGAACAACAAACAAAAACCCTAACCTGAAAAATGAAAGAAAATAAACCTAAACCTAGGAAAAAAAACCTAGATAGTTGAGGGCTTCACCATTAGATGCCAAGTGACGTCTCTAGAGGAGGAACCGTTGCGAGATGTGGTTTGTGCTGTATTCAACAGTAACAAAGGAGAATTGAAAACTGACATGGACAAGGCCCAAACACCGGCCGGATCCGTAATGTCCATAAAACGAAAATACAATCAAACAAAATAAGGTGCAAAATGAAAGGTTACTTATGGGGGTGTACTTCAACCCCGGATGGCGAGCGTCAGCATGAGAAGCCCAGTGTGGCTGGACTCGTCCCTTCCCGACATTGTTTGGATGGTCCCCCATCACGGTCCTCGCTGAATCTCCGTGATGATAGGCGCGCAGTCAGGGCAGCTAGTGTACCCCTCTCAAATCTGCTCAAACCCTGTGATCTTTACCTTCATGACATTAAGCACATGTGTGTGTCAGTTGAGTGTGACTACGATGACATTATCATTTCATTTCTTGTGCTTGGTGACGAACGTAAAATCCTACAAGTCCTCGATCCATCTCGCATAGCGGTCGCTACACTTTTGCTGTGAATGTAGGTACTTGAGCGCCTCGTGATCCGAGAAAAGTACAAACTCATTTGAGAAGTGATAGTACCTCCAATACTTCAAGGCCTGGACGACAGCATAGAACTCCTTGTCATAGGTTGAGTAGCGGAGTCTCCCGTCATTCAGCTTATCACTGAAGAACTCTATAGGGTGCCCTTCTTGGCTGGCCACACCACCAATCCCGACGCCAGAAGCGTCACAAGTAACCTTGAAGAGCTTCCCAATGCCCGGAGGTAGAGGACGGGCGCTTGTATCATCATGTGCTTCAGTCGCTGGAAAGCTCGATCTGCTGGTTATGTCCACGTGAACGGCTCTACCTTGAGGCAGTGGTGATAGGAGTTGTGATAGAACTAAAGTTCTGTATAAACTGCCAATAGAAAGTGGCGAGCACGATGAAACTCTGTACGTCATGGACGTCAGCCGGTGGAGCCCATGATGTGATGGCATGGACCTTCTTTGAGTCGGCGGGGATGCCTTGAGCTCATACGATAAAACCTAGGAATGTGACTTCCGGTGTAAGAAAGCTACATTTCTTCAGATGGGCGTATAACTGTTATTGTCTAAGAACTGTGCAGCCCTGTTGAAGATGCTCGAGATGGTCGTCTTGCCTGCGGGCAATATTTGAGAATGTTGTTAGAGTAGACGATAACAAACTTGTTGATGAACGTGCGGAGTACTTCATTCATGAGCCGCTGAAAATTAGTGGGTGCGTTGGAGAGGACAAAGGGCATGAATCGCCACTCGTACAACCTGCCTTTAATCCTATAGGTGGTCGTCCATTCATCACCAGGACGAATCCGTACCTGATAGTACCCACTATGGAGATCTATCTTCGAGAAGATGGTGGATCTTGCAATCATGTCGAAGAGGTCCTGTATAAGAGGAATGGACTTGACTGTTATCTTGTTGATGGCTCGACTATCACAGCACATACGCCACGTGCCATTATTCTTGGGGGCCCAAAGTGCGGGTACTGCACACGGTCTAAGGCTCTCCTAGATGAGACCTTCCGCTAGTAACTCGTAGACCTGTCGTAGAAGTTCCTTGTACCTCTACGGCTCCTTTCGGTAATGGGGCAGATTCGATAATGACACTCCAGGCGCGAGGTCAATCGCGTGTGTATCTAATGCATCGACGGTAATTCACCGGGTAACTCATCCAGGAACACGTCATTAAACTCTGATATTAGGGCCTCGATTGCGGGTGATCTGGGAGCTAACTAGTGAATCTGAAGATGCGTCGAGAGTGATGGCTAAATACACTAGCATGTCGTGAATCTCGTGTCTCAAATCTCGGGCGAATAAGTTGCCGCAAACAACCACTTACCCTATTGGGCTGGTCACGGTCGTCTTGTTCGCCGGCTTCATGGTATACGGGTACCACGTAACCCTCCATTCCTGGTACATGAACGAACACATGTTCATCCTTCTGGCTAGAGTGACGTCGGGGTCATATAGCCGAGAAGGACATAAGATGATGCTTCTTACTTTCATAGGAAGTACGCTACAAAGGACGCTCTCGTCATAGATGGTCACCTTCAACGGGAAGCAGCATTGACGTTTCACTGGTAAGAATGAAGCGTCAATCCATGACACGTCGTAGAGAGTCGGGGGTGGGGTATGGCCGCTAATCGTAGTCGGGCGGCCATCACATCGGAAATGGTGCTGATACAACTCCTGCTGTCCATGATCAACTTGCATACCTTGTCGTTGATCTTGACGTAGGTATAGAAGATCGAGGTGCGAAGAGTCACATCAGCTATCAGCTTGGATCATTGCACTACGTGTGCTGGTCAAGTGAGTGGGGAGGCTCGAGGATGTGGCCGCGCTCCACTAGTGCCGAGATGATCTACTACAATGTTGGCCAACTATCGGCCAGTATGGAGTGGAGCCGGTGGTGGAGTTGGGCTAGGGGTAGTGATCTGAATGTACCCAACTCGTCCGTCAGGTTCTTTGTACTCATGTGTGAACTCTTTGTCTACACGATACTCATCGTCGTGTAGGGGCTCCATCCCATCCATTTGGTCAAGGTCGACATTGCCAACGTCGAACAGTAGTGATGATGACGGGCACTAACTGGCTCGGTGCCCTTTCCCTCCACACTTAAAGCATGTGATATGTGGTTGGCTAATAGTAGCACTACCGGCCGTGGTATCAGTTGTGACGGCTCAAGCAGGTGGTGCTGATCTGACTGAAGTGACCGGGGCATGTCCTTGCCCTCCGGTAGTCTATGAAGCCCGAGTTGACGCGAACGGAGTGGATCAGGCGGGTGTGGCCTGCTATCGTGCTGGCGTGACGTGTGTAATGGCCTCCTCGCCAAGATGCTCTAGGTGCTCCACGATATGATAGGCTTCCTCGACCTCGGCAAGGTTGTACTTAAGCACCTCATGGCGCAAGGTCGGTCAAAGCCCATGGGCAAACAAACCAATGATGATTCTCGGGTCCTCCATGAACCGGCAGCACATCCGACACTCCTCGGTCGGTATTGTCTGGGGAAGTACTTGCTCCTCAGCTTCTGAGGCATCTCGGTCCACAATAAGCTGGGTTGTGCTCGTCGCTCAGCTGCGACTCATTCATTCTCCCAGAAAATCTTGGCCTGTACGCCAAGTCTCATCTCTGCATATTCGACGCACAAGTCGTCGTCTATCGGTCAGGACATCGGTCCCAAGGCATCTCATCCTGCCACCTATCGTCGGGGTACTCTTCGGCTTCAACTGGCATCTGTGATCGCTCTAGGTGGCACGCTACCCTTGGTGGGTTGTGGGCTCGCTCCAGTGACACGGGCTCGGGCACAACGATGGGTACGTGAGGCACCGCGTGTCATGCTAGTAGTTGCTTTATGCGTTCGGCGACGGTGGTCAGGGTGCGCAGGTACGCTCCGCACTCCTCATTCGTAACCTCCCGAGGTCGATACTGGTGCAGCATCCTCCCTCATCCACATCCTGCTCCTCGACCGCATGTGGGGAGAGCCCGGGGTGTAGGATCTTCCACGGTCACACCACACCACATGGTCTTTCAAGAATAAGATAAAAGGTAAATTAATAATCTATCCCTTTTTATATATGAACATAAATTTAATAAGCATGTGTCTGATGTGGTGGCCCATCAGTGCACGCCATGTCTAAATGCATGTTAAAGAGCAACCTCTTAACTAGTGAAATATCATCCCCACGTGTTCATGTGTTCCCTATGTGTATACATGGCCCACATGTATCATCAAACATCATTGGGCAAAGCCATTTTTATTTACATTTGGTTAAGATATTCATTAAATATTGTACAGAGATTAGTAAGCATACTATACTGAGTGGGCATATACTTAATAGTTTATTTATTTTAAAGGACATGTAGCTTATATTGGGTTAAGCAGAAAGATATTATAGTGGAAGAAGGATGAAGATGTTAGGACTATCATTTCTTAAGATATAGTAGGATGGAAAATCCAAAGTCGTGGAAATAAGAACCATGAAAGTTAGGGGACGAATAGGCCTTGATTTTCAAAAGTGTTTATTTAATTTGATAGTAATGGAAAATATTGGAGATAGCGAGGCAGAATGAGATGTTTAACTAAGACCTAAATACTAATAGTGAAATATATTACTGCCGGGTACAATATAGTTTCATGATGTAGTTAATATAAGTATAGATATTGAATAAGTAATTTCCATGAATTTATAAGATTAAATTGCGAGGAAAATATTTGGTTTATGTTAGGAAATTTTGGTCTTGATTCACAATATCTTAACTGGATTTTGCAGCATATTATCAAAATGAAATTGGATCTGAAGTAGGAACATTAAAAACTTAAAACATCACCCTTGAACAGATTGAATCCATGATTTCTTGGTTCCTAGATTGAGCACCTTTAAGCCATGCAGATTTCAGCCTCTATATGTATCCATGTGCTCTTCAGACTGTTGGATTCCATCTTGGTTCTCTCGATGAAAACACCTTTGGGAAATCAAAGATTTCCCCTTCATTTAGTCCCCACTAGAAGCAGCACTCAAGGAAAGAGGAAGAGAAGAAATAGGACGGCACTCAAACAGACACACGCGGATATCAAAGGAGGGTACCCCTCTATTTATTGTATGCAGAAAATCGCATAGACGTCTCTCTCTTTGAGAAGAAACAATAAACTCTGATAACTTTGAGTACAGCCACCAACATCCAAAAACCTCATCTCTCTAATTCTGTAGGGCCATGTAGCAGTCTAGTTAATAAATGCAATAGCCCAATAACTTTTTTTGGATGACCTTATTAATTAACTATATATCATATGTATTAGTTAATCAAATATTGATTTAACCTATTTAACTGGTTAAGTTGGCCGCTCAACCAGTGCAAAGCTACGTCTCATCCCCTCAAGGATACAAAGGAGTATTTGAAGTCTCTCGTTTGAACCTCGAGCAACATCAATGACAATGTACTTATGGTCCCATATACGCACAAGACTCCTCAAAGCCATAGGGCACAGTTTATATTAGCTCACTAATTGTCCTAGTTCCATTTTTATTCTTCCTATTTGGTTATTCTATTCAATACTGATGAGCAAAAAATCATTACGGAACATCTTATATGATATCTCATCTACCTTGGCCAGGGATATAATGACGTTATCATAATTTAGTTAATCTCCTCTAATACCAAGTGCAAACGATCACATCTTGACCACACAATCACCTTTGTAGATTGGTTGCCGCATCTAAATTAGGGCCATTTGGAGTCCCTTGACTAGAGACTCATAAGTTGTACCCAAAACACAACCCCCAAAACACATGTGTGACATGAATCAACCATATTAACGGTAGGAAAAATAACGTTAAGGTATTCATAGGAGTCAAATCAATGAACACTTTGTCCAGGGAGTACCTGCATTTGTCCTTAATGTTTCCACATTAATGGCTATGGGATCCGTCATACTCAGGAAATAAGTAGGACTAGACAGTGATACTCTATTTTGATACTTTGATTCCCTTCTCCAGCATCCTTCAAATGACAATAGTAGGAACTCATGTTTAAGGAATTGTGATATATGTATTATGATTTCATCATAATTCACTATCATAGTATGTATTTACAGACTTCAACATTAATACAAATATATTTAATTATAATAAATATATAGTGGAACAACAAATATAGAGCAAAACACGGAATGTGTGATAGACGTGTAGCCACATATATTTCCAACAGGTTTCTGCACTATGAACTTCGTCCAATTGATCCATCGAGACTTATTGGCCACCAGGTCAGCTCCCCATGTCAATGTTGGTGAATGGATGAAACCTTGATGTTAAACATGCCACGTAAGGAATGTAGTTCATACTACAATATGTATTATTTCCTAACAACTATAGAGCCATTAAGGGTCAAATCTGCACGGAGGAATTAGTGAATAAACAATTTTATATATTTAAATTTATTTTTTGCAATATCCTATTTATTTTATAGACTAAATTCAATTTATATTAATAATACTATGAAATGGTAATTCAAAATAACTATAGGGACCCAGAAAATATTTATGCCATTAAACCTAACTTAGTCACATTTTAATAAATAAATGATAACTTTAATATTTTTTCATATTCAAAATATTAAGTAATAATAACTGAAAATACCAAAGCGTGTGCTTTGTGAGTACTAGTTGATGGTAGACGGAGATGGATGTGAGTAGAGGAAAGTAGATGAAAGAGATATCATCCTGATTGCGACATAGATGATGGCAGCAACACATCTACAAGCGCTAGACTGGAAGCGAGTGATAATAATTTTACCATGGCTGATGTAATGAAGAAAGATGCGAATGAGGATAGATGAGCAGTGGAGTGAATGTGCTGTCTGTGAGAATAGAAACGTAGAAAACTAATGATGATAAGTGAGGAAAAATAACAAATATGTGAGTTCGAAAAAGATGAACATCACACTAAACTTATCATCATGTGCCCAATGCGCTGAGTAGTTTGTTTCATTAGTGTCTTGATCTGAACATCCCTTCTTCAATCAGTTCATCAAGGGGTACAAGAACAGACCTGACCAAGATTTTGAATGAGTAAATCAGTCCACTGGTTGTAATTGGGAAAAAAATGCAAGTGTCCTTTTTTTAGAAGGATAATGGGTTTCTATTTGTACATCTACAACGGTCAAAAGAGTTTGGAGGAAATTTTTGAAGTACCCACAAAAGTTCAGCCGAAAAAATCCTTGTAGAACATTAGATACCATCCTTTACTCCAAGACCAATATGAGCGAATAGATCTTCTCATTCATCCAAATTATATGGCGAATTCCCAGTATGGCACACACTTGTAGGAGTGAAAAATTCAATGAATCCATTTAAATGATTTGATATTTAGTCAATTATGTTTTTAAAACTTAGAAACATATTTTCTTAAAAATTCATACTTCAGAAAATACCGCACAACTACTAGAAAATCCAAGAAAGTCACAATATCATAATAAAAAATATAATAGAACATTAGCAAATTTAATAAATCAATCTTATATTGATTGAATACTGAATTCATTCTCATTATGAAGCTTATTGTGAAACATCGTAAAATCTCAAAACATTGCGTTAAAATATCATAAATTGTAGAAAATTGGAACTTCAGTCTAAAAATGTAATAAATCACTTTCACGCCTTAACCAGTGGACTTATCATTATTTCAATGACACTAAACACATAAAATACATGAATTACTTTTAAAACTGGCATGTAATTTGTGATGATCATTAGCCTGCCTCTCCAAAAGTTATAATTGAGGATAATGTTTTTCTTCCTAGAGAAATCGCTAAGAAATGCTAGTTAAAGTTTATGATACATTCATGTACAGTTTCCCTATTGAACTATCCTATTATCACTTAAGTGTTGACATGATCCCTGCATTACATGCTGCAAGCTTAGTCCATATTTAAGCAGCCCCATAGTCTACCAACAGTGGGAAATTACGAAAAAATGATATTCTTATCATAATTTTGATGGACTCAATATTGCATATGATTCTATATGATGCATCATACAATGGTGACAGTGATTCCATCACCTAATCCCACCTCTTGTGTGTCCCTCACTCACTACCTGCCATGCGCCACCCATGGGCCCAATCGGAGGAGATAGCCTCCTTTATGATCATAGACAGGGTTCAGATTAACACAAAAATATAGACGATGGTCATACACGATGGTTTCCTCCTTTTTCAGGAGTAACCTTCACATTGTACTACAGAATCCCACTGATAATTGTTAGTGACATGCCCCATGATCAGGTACCCAATATGCAAGCCGAATTATGTCGCAAACATGCTTACCAAATACATAGTGGACTCTTGCACTGACTCTCTCTTCTACCTTGGCAATGATCATCTTGGGAAGGATACAGTACGTGTCCTGGATGTTGGCAGGAGGGACCATAAGTCCATGATATTTGTACTAATTCCACATGTAAGAAAAGTTTAAATCAATAATGCTAAACATATGTCAAACCCCCTTAGGTGGCATCAACCATTTATCTGGATCGGCCTAGATGCCAACCTTGGGGTTAATCTCTCCCACCATAATGTCTATCCCACCTAAGAGAAACTTTTATTGGTCATTAGGCTAGATATGAGTTTGATAATATCCTGATTTTTTTTTTTCAAATTATTCCTGAAGGTTTTTACAAAACTCTAACCAATATAAGTTTAAAGATAATGCGTATTAATCACAAATTTTATTTTTTGGGAATTAAAAACCTCTTTCTAGAGGAAATTCTCTTGAATTTCTCCATCGCCTCATGCATTTTAACAGATATGCCATCTTTATGATGTACCATATGAACTCGACTAACACATGAACTATCAAAAGTACCAGATTTATGATCATCAAGATTTGGCCTATGATGGTTCTCTTGGTAAGGCTTAGTCAATAAATATCATGTAATACCACCTGGGCTAAATTTGTAATTATACTTTTAACTTTTGCCGAACTTAACAATGTTGTCCCGAATTTCTCTTCACCTATCATAAAATCAACAGTTCCCTTTGTCCATTTCTAATTGCATATTTTGAAGCCAAACAAAGGACCCAAATAATAATTGAATGGCTAATTGTTCCAAGCGCATTAATATCTGCCAAAATACGGTTCCTAATTCTCACAAGACATCATTTAACCCTGCATGTAGCTGTCCTACAAATACTTCATCTATTAATAGATTCATGCATATATATTACAACTCAATGCACGATACTGACACTGTTAAGTGAATTCAATAGCAGTTTAGGTAATATATGGAGCTTTATGTCAGGTATCATTCATGGATCTACATGATCTCCTTTTTATTGAAAAGGGAAAATTCAGATAAATAATATTTATGGATAAACTAACTCTGACTTTATATAAATGGTGCATGCTAACATAAAATTAAATCATTTAAATTTTTCTTTTATATTTTTACAACATACTTTTATATTCTCACTAGGATTATTAACCATTTAAATACCGAATGAGAATATTATAATTTATTTTCCTAAGTTCAATTTCTTTTTATTGATTTTGAGACTAACCCCACTTCACTCCTGAAGTCAAGTGGAATTCTCACATTGTCTCAGAGTTTCATTTGAGAAAAACAGGACTTAGCGATATAAAATTGAGAATTTGAGATATAAATAGGACGAAAGTAGAAACCTAAGCCATAGAATAGATAACAAAAGGAGTCCACATATATAGGAAGCCCATTTTGGAAGCCATTCAAACCTCCTTAAAAACCGAGTCAATTTAAGGAATATTCCTGGAAGCAGCCCACAAATTGAAGTCGAAAGGTCTATTTTCAAATCTGAGGGCACGTGGGTCTAGGCTACAAATTAAGAAAACATACCTCTCCAATCCCTTGAAATTAGGACACTTCTTTGTATTCTGTTCTCCCTCTCTTTGTATCTCATCTTGAATTTCTGCCCTTAACTTATTTCTAGGGGCCTAGTGCTTCAAATTTCTTTGATTCATTATTGTTTTAAAAGATATTAGGGGAGAAAGTAAAAGGGTGATCAAGATTCTTGGAGAAACAACACCAGTTCACGCTTGGGGAAGTGACAACAAGGTTCATGTGCTCTCCAGAATATTTGATTTGAGTTTTCTCTCACCATTTTGTCCCAATAAATATTTCAGAGATATCCTAATCTTTAAGCTTTCTAACGCATCAAACAGCACGAAAAATGTCCTCCTATAGCAAATGTTACAGCATTTTCAGTATACTACGCACCCAACGTAGTGTCGGCACCCACAAACTATGGCGGAAGGTTTTCTACAGGGGTAAAGCCTATTTTTTGGCCTAAAGGTTCTCCCAAAACTACTTTTTTAAAGTCAAATTTTACTGATGGAATTTATTAAAAAATAAATATGAATTCCATTTATTGAAAATAGTTTTGACTTGTTTTCACTCATTTTATTGATTTTCCTATAATAGAAAATACTAAAAGTGCAGAAAAAATATAAATCAGCTAAACTAATGATTTTAAAATATAGATAAAATTCAATTTACTCCCTCATTACGTGATCAGTTTAAATTCTACCCTTACCCTATTCTACGTGAGGAAATTGTTTTAAATATTGTTGCGTAAATCATTGCCTTAAAATGATTTATTTAACCCGAATTCTAGTTTTATCGGTACATATTTTAAGAGATATGCAATATAAACCAGAAACTTTTATTCTTTAAGATCTTTAATCCTATTTCTTTCATGATCTGAAGAAGGTTTAAAAAATTTAAAATTACTATGAATAGTGATAGAAGGTGATGGTCAGGTTATTTCTTCTGAAATTGAAGCACACCCTCTTCTTCCAAATGATTTATTTCCTAATTTTTGTTTTATTCAACTTAAAGGTTCTTCCCTTTTCTTAATTTATAAGTTGTAAAAATGTATCATTTATGTTCATAAAATTCTGAACTGTTCTGTAAAAATTCATTATCATTATCATTATAAATAATAGGCGAAACATAATTAGCCTTTGCAACTATCTAAATAGGATATTAACCTTTAGTAGTTATTTTCATTTCCCTATTTATCGTTTGTTCTGATCACAGTTATTTCTGCCTCTTCTCTGGCGGTCTAATAGTATTCCAGTTTTTTATTTAATATGAAAGTGTGTTCTTCATGATCTCCTCCATCATCTACGTGAGCCTCTCAATAAATGGCGAGAAGAGTAGGAATTTATGCAGGTTAATTGTTAGGCGGGCAAAGGAGATAATTGTTTCTTGGACAAAGGAGTAACAGAGGGAGGGGTGGGAGTGGGTGTTTCATCACAAGGCAGCAGCAATTGAGAATCAGTTGTTCTGGGACTAGTGAAACAGCAGCCAGGACCAGCCTATGACTTGTACTGGTTGAACAGGTCGTGGAGAAATAAAGTCATGCCCGTATGACCTTATGCATGGTAATTGGGTAGTCAGTTACCAAGCTGATTTGAGTTGGAAGCGACCTAATCATTCCATGGGAAAACACTTTCTACATCAGTACTGTGTGCTGTGGAAAACGTGATTGATGTTGTCCAGCAAGTGGCTGTGCTTGGCAGCAGCATACTGTGGTTAGTTTGGTTAATCATGTTTACTATATCGTGACTTTATTCACGTAGTTGCTTGACTTTTGAATTTCTAGATCTTGGTGCGCATCATTGGAATAAGAATATAAAGCATTGAAAACATTATAACCATTATGTTGTATTACTGAGGACACAATTGATATTACTTCTCTGTACCAATAGATACGCCTAACTATTTGATAAAATAGAATTTGTGTTAAATAAGTCACTTTTAAGGTTGTAACTTTACAATAATATATATAAATTTCCTCATAACACGGTTAGTTAGGGTTGAATACACAAGGAGCAGGTAATGAGAGGTTACACTTCAGAAATATATTAAGATAATTTTTCTAGGTGTTTTTATGTTAGTCTTATTTTTTAAATATTGTCCCAAGAGAAAATCAGCTAAAATATGGATAACTAGTTAAAACTATTTTAAATAAATAAATAAATATTTAAATTATTTCTAATAGTTTTGAAAACTGTTATGACTTTTTAAAAAATGGTATAGAGCAAGAAATAAACTACAAGTACAAGTGAAACATTAGGCCACAATTCCCACTGTAAAAATGCAGCAAAAGCAAGTAGTGGATGCAAAACACAACTGCTTTTGGTACATGAAGAATTTTTTGGTGTTTTTCAATGCATCGAAAGTCTTGAATTCTAGGCTGTACTTGGGATTTTTTAACTAGAAAATGGTGAGAAAGTTGAAATTAAACATTCAGCAGATCACACGTACCTTTTTGTCACTTCTGCCAAGGATAAAGTAGTATTTGTTTCTCCAAGAATCTTGTTCACACTTGAACTCTCTCTCCCACATTCTTGTAGAACAATAATGGATCAAAGAAATCTAATGCACTATGCCTCGAACAACGAGTTGGAAGCAGAAATCCATAAATAGAGGGGCAGAGAATAAATAGAAGGGCCCTAACTCATTCAGAACTGGATTTAATTCCAAGGATTTGGAGGCCTAGCATTTCTTGATTTCACACATGGCGCCACATTACCTACTTCCCACATTTGAAAACAAGTGTTTCAAATTCATATTGTGGGTTGGTACCAGGATTCTTGCCTTTAGCTGACCTAACCTTTAAGAAGGTTTAAATGGGTTTCAAGACAACGCTTCTTGTATATTTTCCCCCTTATTATTATCTATTAGATGGTTTAGGTTTCCACTCTCCTTCAAATTCACCATGGTATTTTCCTAAATTATGTTTTTTAAAACAAGTCTCCAAGAAGATCTGAGAAATCCAGTTAACTATAAGGAGTCAAGTGGGTTGAGTCACAAAAAATCAATAAAATATATCCTTAAATGGCGAATAATTCTAGTAAAAATCTAAAAATATGCGGTAAAAAAGAAGTGCAAAGCATGAGTTTTATTGATCTACTTGATGTTATCATTAGTCAAGTTAAAAAATTATTTAACATATCATCCTGTAGGGGGAGCCTTTGTGAAGTCAAAGTCCTACTTGTGGGTCCCACTCAATAGAAAATTCTCAATTTATTGTACAAACTAACATTTGATAAAGAAAGGAAAAACAAAAGATATTTTTTCCACTGCTCTCTCCTGCTCTCATATCCTCCTTTAATCTTCCTTTTTCTTTCTTCTTCCTTTCATCTTTACCAAGACTTTGGACTTCTTTTTTCTTCCTCTCCTTCCCTCCTCTTCTTCTCTCCTTCCCTCCTCTTCATCTCTTCTTCTCTCTGTTATTATACACTACGTGTACTTTCTTTCGAAAGAGCTCTGAATTTCTCTTTCTCGTGGAAGTCAATGGAAAAAGCATGAGCTTCATCTCCAAGGTTGATAAAAATATGTACATTCATATGAAATTATTTCTGATTGATGTATTTGTTATCGCGGTTACAATCCAGAGGAAGAAACAGATTCCACAAATCAGAAAGCTCAAATTGTTAAATGTTATGATGGTTAGAAAGAGAATATGATCTGACTGATATCTATATATCAAAGGTTATCTCATTTAAAACAAGGGTTCGCCAGTTTTTACCAAAATTCAGTAAAACCCAACCGAACTGATACCGTCGGACTGGGAATGTCAAGTTTACCAAATGTTTGGTACCGGGTTTCGTTTTCTGAGAAAACCGGACCAAAAACGAACCAAATATTTAATGGAAAAAAATATTAAAATTAATCTTGGGCAAGGGATTGAACCTGGATCGATCAGACTCACATCAAAACCTAGTGCCAACTACGCAACTCATGTCTAGACTCAATGTTGCCACTAAAACTTATAGTACCAGAAAATACTAAACCCAAAAAAAATAATGCACAAATAACATTTACGGAAACTACAAATACAGAAATAATGTAATAACAGAAATACACAAATAACATAAATATGTTAATATGCAAATGCATAACTCCAGAAAAATGCAAATACACAAATGACACAATTACACCTAGATATGTAATTGTGTAAATATCTAAGTATATAAAATATGCAAATACATCACTATGTAAATATGTAAATCTATGACTATGTAAATTTGTAAAGCTATGACAATGTAAGTACATATATTTAAATGTAAATATATAAAATGTGCACGAATACAGTTTTGCATTTGATTATGCAGTGAATCCATGGCGAAAATGTAATTATTGTTTTGCATTTGATTATTAGAGTCTTTTAATTATTGTTTTTACCTAAATTCTGACTTTGATTTTTCAACTTCCAATGTAATTTTTTTCTCAGAGGCATGTGACAGAACTTATAGGTTTTACTGAACCTACACTAAACTCTGACCAAACCGAGAGTGTACCGAAGTTTAGGTACAGGTATAGGTATTGGCCAAAACTCGATACCAAGACCGCAGCCGTCATTCCCTATTCAAAATGTTCGGAGTATTATTCATGAATCGTCATGAAGATCATGATCTTTATGTTTATGATCTTCATGATCTTCATGACAGTTAATCAATTTATTATTCCTCAGTTGCTTTGTAATATGCACGAGGTTATCAGAATCAAGAAATGATGATCCGGGGCTGTTTATAATCGTCATGATCTTCATGATCGTCAGGATTGGGAATGTGCATTGTAACGGATGATAAATGATTAACTGTCGTATTCGAGTTAATTAAGTTAAAGTTCGAGTTAGGAGAGCAGATCGTTGGGATCGATGATGCCGCCACGCCGTTGTCGCTGCTCGCCGTCCTCTCTATCGCTGTCTACTCCGCGGCGGTCATTCATCAGCCTGCCCCAGCGAGTTATATACGCACAACGGTTTTTTAGGAATCTGTGATCATCGTTGCTGAATCGTTTGCGCATTTACAGAGCGATTCAAAGTCCTCAAATATATCAGCTCTGAAATGAATCGGCTGATGATTCCGATTGCGGAGAAAGAGACAGAACGAAATAAAAATAGCCTACTTATGGGGGAGACCAGTCGATTTTTACGGTATAATCTCTTTTCAGTATGGACCAAAAAAACAGAATCAAAAGACTATTACTCGATCATTCAGACAGATTTACAGATGTTTCTCTGAAATGAGTGATGGAAGTCGGGGAAGATTCGGCTCAGTAGCTGGAGGCTGATGAACCGCGTCTTCTGGTGAACCAAGAGAACAGGAAAGAGAGGGAGACGCACAGGCAACCGTCAGAGCGAGGAGAAGGCCGGCGGTGGCGGTCGCCTCGGCGCCCGGACGCCTAGTCGATGACCCAGCAGACGGTGAAGAAATCCGCAAGCGCACAGGGAAGAACCAATCCTCCACGGGATGTGTAGTCGTACTCGGACCCCGCCGGCTTGAAGTCGCGGAGAAGACTTGCAAACAGAGGATGATAGATGTGCGAGATGGGAATACAGAACTCGTGAAGCTCCTCTCCGTCTTTCTCCGGAATCCCCACCTTCACTTTCACGTATCCCTTCTTCGCCTTCTTCTCCTTCTCTAACGCCATCTCTTCCTCTCTTCCTCCCTTCCTCCGCGAAGACGATCAGCGAAGAAGAAACACGTCCAACTACGGATGAAGAGTTGTCCCAGTTGCGGAAGAGGGGTTAAATTTATAGGGGAAGAAGATCGAGGTCGGTTGTTTGAACCAATGGCGGGATCCAGCCGATGCGGAACACTTTTGAACAAGTTAATGTTTCTCTTGGCTGTTTGTTTTCCCACGACTAACCAACCTGTCAACGAGGCTTCTTTAGGTTTTGGAGACGGAAGATTCTCGGCTATGTTCACGGGTCTTTGTTGCACGCTGGTTGCTGCGGCAGCTCTTATGAACGTCGCAATTTATATATTTTTTTTCTTCAATTTAATTCGAGCACAGACACTATCTACTCATTAATTAGCTACTAAATATAATGAATTATTTTTAGAATTAATATACAAACCATAATGATAATCGTGAGACTTATTTATGGAAAGAGAATAAGTGCAGTTCACGAATAACGAAAAAGAGGGGTTGATGCTTTTGGAAACTACTAGGGACCCCAAAAACTGATTCAGGAACGGACCGGCATAAAACAACCCTCGATGTCAAAAAACTGAGGCACCTTTATTTTTCCGATATATAAGCTGAGATTCGAAAGCAACATCATAAATTTATCTTATCACAAATTGTGCATATCAGAGTTTATATTTTTTAGACAGTTTCAAATGATCTTTCTCTAGTTTTGTTTGACGAATAATTTGTGCCCGGGGAAAACAAGTCATATAACTAAGCCTAACATTCCGTTGAAAAGACGGTGCTTAAAACTTTTCCTCAAAAACTGTTCTGGTGCGGCGAATGTATCTATCGTCTGGAAACAGGTTACATGAACATAGTACTGATTCCTAAATCACCTAAGCAAAAAATTTAGTTTAATAAAAAAAAAAAGGATATTTGGTATTAGACACTGTGGGGTCTTATTTACGGCAACACACAAAAGAAAAGGAATAACCCTTCTGGATTTCTGGTTGCTGCGGAAGTTTAGTATGTTTGTTTTTGAACGGGTCATATGCAGATTTCATCGTTATCATTCGTTGCTGTTGAATGGTCTATATACGCAACAAAACTATGCGAGCTTATAACGAATTTTGCTGGGCTTCGTTAGATCACATATTTAGCCTGTGTTGACATGGTAGTTCCATCCTTCTCTTTTGAGTTTGGGTAGACATCAAAAGGCAAAATAGATTCGTCCAGAAGAACTCCCATCGTTCTCTCTCTCGGGAGCGACGGAGGTGTTACGACGTCAAAGAACCGATCGGCTCTTAGTGCAATCAGCGGCCCATTGATCCCATTGCAGTACGCTTCCGATAATGGTCCAAGAGAAAGAAGGCTCGAAAGGGGGGGGTTGTGGGAGGCGCAGGAAGAATTTCGTCAAAAGTCCATACGATCTGTTTGGAGCACATATAAGGTATCGTTTGATTGGAGCAAAACAATTCCCGTACTTAGACTTAAAAAAAAAGGAGATTAAAAGAAGTAGTGATGTCTCGTCGAGACAGATTTAGATTTTCTACAGTGAGTTATGAGATGGAACCCCATAAGATCCAACTTAGTAGCTGCTCGCGGATGATCCGCGTCCTCTTGTGAAGAGTGAGAACAAGAAAGAGAAAGAGGCACGCAGGCCACCGCGAGATCGAAGAGAAGGCCGGTGGCGGGGCTCTTGGTCGATGATCCAGCAGACGGTGAAGAAATCGGCGAGGGGACAAGGAATAACGAGTCCGCCGTAGAAGGTGTAGTCGTACTGGAACCCGGGGGGCTTCAACTCGACGAGAGACTGGAACAGCGGATGAGACAGGTGCGTGATGGGAATCCAGAACTCGTGTGGCTCCCCTCCGTTCTTCTGGTGAATCCCCACCAGGACTGGCACGCATCCGTTCTTCGCCTTCTCCTTCTTCTTCTCTTGCGCCATCTCTTCCTTCCTTCCTTCCTAGGAGAAGACGATCAGTTCGCTGGCTGGATGGTGCAGAGAAGCAGCACGCCCGAGTACGAATGAAGTGGTGTTCCAGTTGCGGAACAAGGGTCGAGTTTATAGGGGAACAAGATAGAGATCTGTTGTTTGCGCCAATTGCGAGATTCCGCTCGACGCGGAACACTTTGGAACGGGTTAATGTTTATGTTTTCTGTTTGTCTTTCGATGGCTCCAGAGACTCTCTGAGTTTTCAAATTGGGAGATTCCCGGTTTCTGTTTCCTCTCTCGCGTTGACGGCTTCCTGACGAAGAGGAAGGATCGCAGTTTGCATTCTCAGGTCGCCGTCTTCCCAACGTTGATGGTATCCTAGCTTGTATTTTCAGCATGTCTTTTCCGATCGTGGGCATTTGTGTTTGCGGCCATACGTGTTTCGAGTGTGGGCCTTCTAGGAGCCCATTACTACGTCTACGTAATGGGGGCTGCCCCCTCTACAAGAACAAAGAAACGGAAGAAAAATCTATTTTCTTTTAATTTTATTATCAATTTTCAGTTTTTAGTTTTTTTTAAGTTCTGCTACTCTGAATTTGAGTTTAGAAAACCTAGCCAATCGTCACCACTGCTGCCCCTGCCACGGCCACAGCCAGCGTAGCCAAGCCAGCGTAGCCCTGGCCGCGTGAATTCATGGCCGCCGCACTGTAGCCCAGCACTGCCCGTGACCGTACAAAGCTTCTCCCCTTCTTCTCCTAGGCCTTCTTGCCTCCTCTGCATTCTCGATGCAAGTGAGATTGGTTTTGAATAATGAGTTGGGATTGGACGACTATTCTATCATCAACTATTCGGGTGTAATGTGAATGGATGATAATGCACATGCACGTGCTAAAATCAATGAGAAGTATATACTTCGGGTCAAACGACACTAGAGACTAATAATTCATGGCAAGAGGACCCTTGTGTATGCCACAAGGGTCCCAATGACCTGAGAATGGAGTTGAAGACTGATGCTGTGAGCACGACTACTGCTCCTAGTGCGCACACCATCAACCGGTCCAACCAAGGATGTATCGTTTGAAAATCTATCTTACGGAACATCAACCGTATCTATACCTATTCTAACCCCAGCAGTGGAGACGCGCTGGGGAGGTACTAGAAAGAATAATGAACACGTAAATGGGAAGAGGTGCGAGCGTACCAGATTAGTTGCGACCGTGTCATCCGCGGCACTGATAATGGGAGCCGTCGAGCAACAGGTTGGTTATGTGAACGGCGTGCACGGACAGCGTGCGCATTGTGGGCAAAGTTGGTGACGAAGGCATGGACGATGGCACGCGTATTGGAGCACAGTTAATAGGGCATAATGTGGATGTAACGGTGTAGGGGGGGCTGCGGTGGCAAGACATGGCAGTGGCACAGCACCGCGTGGAGCAGCGCACAATGTGGTTGACGGTGGAGTGGGGTAGTCGACAGCAGCATTCGCGCAGGCAGCTCAAGTGCAGTGTGGCGGCTCGAGACAGGATGGCGCAGCAGTACGAGAGCAAAAACTGTACTTATGTTTGATGTTATTGCTAGTGGTTTAATTTAGTTTGGCAGTTCTGACAAAGATGAAGAAATGTATTCCACAGTTCAGAAAAATCTCATTGTGAATTGTTTTCCTAAAACAAAGAGACTACAATCTTAATGGTATTTCATTATTAAAATGATCCCATTTCTTATATTCAGAATACACGTATTCATAGTTGGTGTAATATGCATGCACATGAAAGACTCTAGACAATTCTATATTATATTCAAGGTATGCCATTTATATGTTATAGAGGATGACAAATGATTCAGTGTACCATTGTAACACATAGAAGCAGGACTACCACATAACTTTGAAGTCTATGTTTCCTGTATGAATCGTACTAAATACCTATACATGCACTACTCATAACCATTTTTGAGTGATGCCTACCCTATTGATTCTAAAGTTAACCCATGTATCTGATGATATTCATGGAACAAAGATATAAAGACGTGGAAATAATCTGAGAAGGTATGTTATAAACTTTTAGTCCTACATTTTTGGAATATAATCATATATTGGAAATATGTGATCTCAAAAAAATTTCAAACATTTGATATCCCACAAAAAATGCTTTAGGGGAACTGAACTTTAAATAATCGATTGGAAAGGTGTGCAATAATGTGAGTGAGTGAGATCAGGTCCAGAAGCATTGCCTGCAGTGCAAAGATAATTAGGTGGCGCTTGTCCAGCATATCATGTCTATCTTAGATTTACTTTGCCACAAAGTCCAAACCTTCCTCATAATATATCTGGTTATACTGATCCCATGTGTAACATATATTTAAACGCGATACTTTAGGAGATTCTAAATCTGTTTGAAGTATTCTAGAACTATTTAATATACACATAATATCGTGATAACAACGCCAAAATAAAGGCATACAGAAATCAAGACAAATAAAGTAAACGTTTTGTACTCTCATCAATTTGAAGAAAAATGTTTTTATAAAATTTGAACTTTGTCCAAATTTAAATTTCATCTGTTCTTTAGGAAGTACATTTATTCAAATATTAATAAATACATAACTAACTCAGTAAGTTTTTTGAGAAAATATGGTACTTCAAACTTATCCAATACACAATAGAACTACAAATTGGTAATTAAACAACTTGAAGGGCTATCATAGATATGAATAGGGTTGGAAATTTAGGACAGGGGACCGGATTGACTGTACCAAACTGGGACCATAGGTCCTCCATTTGAGGGTGGACCATTTTTTCAAACAGGTTTATGTCTAAGGGTCAAACCAGATTGTCACCCGAAGCATATTATTTAACATTTTTTTATAAAATTCTAAAAATATCAAATCCATCTTTACAGAGAGGTTTCGATTGATCTTTCATGTGACACCATATATTTGACCATCTGTGGGCACCCACTTGATGTAGAAGATATTTAACATTACTATGAATATAGTTTTGGTGTTGACTTTGACGTTGACATTGATTTGTCAACCTGATTGGATGGGGACTAAACGAGAATGAATCAAAGTGAAGCTAAGTTAAGTTAGGGTTTAGGTGTTTGCAGAAAACCCTGACCAGACCAGTACCTTCAAACCCTAGATATGAAATCCTGTCCCCTACCTCTTGGAGATCCACTTATCTACTCAATCAAGACTGTATGTCATTGAGTTTTATGTTTTTCTATCTAATCTTAGTAGGAAAGGAAAAGGGGGGTGTGATTGAATTTACCACACCCTTTTCCGCAGGGTGCCGACCAATGTTCGGAAGGCTTATCTCATTGATAGTAAAGCGAGCATGATCATCGCCATCGATAATGCCAGTGCATGGTGATCGTCACAATTGTTGGAGGAGTAGGAGGTCTCCGAATCGGTGGACTCCAAGTGAAAGCAGTATTCTTTTGATCCCATCACATATACGCATCCAGAATAGGGATGTTGAGACTATTCAGGTTCCTTGAATAGAAATGAGAGAGAAGAAAGAATGGGAGAGAGGAGTGAGATTGAAGTGGATCACACGAACAAGCTAGAATATTGTTATAGTTATTATTCTGCAAGAATTTTGCATTGATGTTGGTTTGTATATATACTATATAAATTTAATTTATAGTGTATATAGTTAATTGGCTAAAATCATAGCCTTTAAAAGATTTATTATGGGTATTTTATAACGAATTATAGCCGTTGGATCTTGGTGAAAATATGAGCCTATCTGTATGAGTCTATCTATGTGTATTCCTATACTAGATTTAATCCTTTACTATGTTGGAACCTATATTGAGTCATCCATATATTTCTCTAACGATAATATGGGGTACGTGTTCAATTATTACTAGTTATTCTTTATCAAAGTCCCTATTGGTCCACGTTTTGCTGACTCCATTTTGTTAACTCCGTTTTGCTGATGTGGCATGTCGTGGTGAGACTTTATCTCACTGACATGGCGAGACTTCATTTCGCTGCTGTGGCGAGTATAACTCCTTATCATGTGGAACGAGAAAAAACCCATGTAGGAGACGTTGACAAGTAATGGATGAGGACTTTAGTTACAAATCACTATCTATTTGCACCCATATCGAAGAGCGGTCTATTTTGGGAATGCATCATTGAAGAGAATCAAACTTCTGGCATACCACTAACAAGAACGAGGGCAGAAGAAAAGTAGAAGATGAGAAACAGAATAGTTGAAATCTTGATCCTTAATCCATTGAATATTTTCTTTAACAATGGGTTCTTATTTATACTGTAAAAATAGTAGTCGTTATAATCTGTTTCTATGTTTAATCCTAGCCGTCGTAGCAAACTATAACAGCTATGACAAAACAAATACTGGCTGTTGAATCTTGCCCATCTATGTTTAATCCTAACGGCTATATTTAAGCCTAACTATGTTTCAACTTATATTTAATCATATTCACTATTTCTCTAACCAATTTAAAAGTACGTGACTTCATTTAGTAGGCTAATTGTTATGTTTAATCCTATTTGTCCATGCCTATTCAATCAAAGCTCTCGACTCATCTTAAACGTAGCTGGGAGTGTGAACGGATTTAAAAACTCCATTATCAGTAATATCATTTCTAAGAGTTTCCAAAAATTCATAAACTTAGTTTCCACCAATCACCAGATTCTGATCACTGTGGAAGACTTTGGAATGGGTAATGATTCAGTCATCTGTTTGTTTTTCCAAGACTCACCAACCTGCCAACGGAGGTTCTCTAGATCTTGGAGATGGACAATACTCAGCTATGTTGACGGATTTCTGATCCATAGGAAGGATCATGACTGCATCATTTTGTTGCATGGCGGTTGTTGCAGCACGTCTTCTGAACGTGGCAATTTATATTTTATGGCAGTCAGATTTGAATCCAAACATTATCACATTGCTTTTTTAGATACAAAATAAATAGGAATTATTTTTTGAAGTAATATACAAGCCACAATAACTGTAAGACATTTATGGAATGAGAATAAGTGTAATTGGTGATTTTCGAAACTACCATTGTGTGGAAAATAGATGCGATGCATAAAATATCTGTCAATGTCTGAAAAACTAAGGCACCTTCACATTGCCTGTATTTAAGGTCAGATAAAAAAAATCCTCGATTGATCCTACCACAAATTATATATAACAGAGTTTGTCGAAACCAAGTTTATAACATTTTGTACAATAATACATGGCTTCACTGTAGTTTTGTTTGACAAAAAAATTATACTTGCGGAATATAAGTTATGTAATTCATGGAAAAATGATAGAGGAAAAAAATGAATTTAAAAAATTTCCTCAAATAGCGTTATGTTATGTTGCTAAGAGCGTGGCTATTGCCTGGTGTCACACAATCAAATCTCGAGCTATGTCTCTTGCTCGAATCTAACGCATGCGGGCCTTAGTGCTTGGTGCAAAACACTGAGCAGCCTTAATCTCTTGCAGCGAAAGTCTTTGCAATTGCTGAGGATCGCATATATCGAGTTAGCGAAGAGGGTGGGGACATACCCCGTCAACGAATAGGGTCATTGCATTGATATCATAATTGGTTACATCGTGGTTGGGACTCTCTGTATGCCGCGGCACTCTCTGTGCGCCACTAGCTTTAGTCTCATGGTGGGATGTCTCCCAACCCCGCGCCTAGCATACACAATGCACACCCTTCCAGCACGGCTGCCGTGCGGCACCCTGACAACTCCACGCACTACACGCACAGCACACCGCCCGGCTTGCGCATCCCGCACCCGCGTGTAGCACTTCTCTCTCCCGTGTGGTGCTTGGCGTTGGCGCGCAGCGTTGGCGCCAGCGCGTGGTGCTTGGCGCTGGCAAGCAGCACTTGGTGCACGCGCGCTCGTGCCTGTCAACCCGTGCGTGCGGCACACGTGGACTCCACCTGATCCGTTCCACCTAGGCACGAACAGGCACACGCACTGTCCGTATTGTATCACTACATACAGGGTGACGGCCAGAAATCTAGCACTTGATGGAAATATATGTGGTCGGCAAGCCAATCACACATTCCACATACTGTTCCATGTTCATTAATAGAAAATATTCATTATAATGCATGTGTGATGCTCAAAAAAAAGTCCATGAATACATGATTGGACTTAGTGAATTATGATGAGATCATAATACGGAGATCACTAGTCTTTAAGCATGGGTTCTAAACATTCTTATTCGAAGGATACATTAGAAGGGCATCGAAGTATCCTGATAGAAAAGCACTATCTAGCCTCTCTCATATGATGAGTATGGCAGCTCAAGGAAGATGATGCAATGAAGTCCTTGGCCAAGGTAGTGAGATATTGGATAAGAGTTCTGCGATAATTTCCAAATGCATCAGTACTAACTCAGATGACTGAGTAGGGTTTGACAGTTGACCATGCCCTAAGTCATCCAAGGAGCATCAAGTGGACGAGGGATTATACATGCACGGTAACCGATGATGAAAAGGTTCCATGAGTGAGTCAATACACACTCCTTTGTATCTTCTAGGACACGAGGTCGTGTCGGAGACTCGACCTATTGATTGGTTTAAATCAATCCGACGTTAATTAATCTATATGATGATATAGTTAATTAATTTGGAAGGCCAATAAAGGTTATTGGGTCGCTAAAGTCGTTAACTAGATTGATACATGGGCCTAGAGGGTCACACACAAATGGTCTTTTGGACGTCGGAAGATATTCTTAAGTTTTGGGGGTTTTTATGAAAAATACTTGGTATAAATAGGGGAAGGCCAAGAACGAAATTCACCCAGGCCATAATTGTTCTCCCAATCAAGGAGAACGGAGATAGGACGGGGCTCATTAACAAGGAGATCCGGCGTGCCGAGGACCGCGTGGGTAATTCTAGAGGCTGCAGACTTGAGCAGATCGACTCGTCTCCCTCCAAGATCGAAGAAATCACGAATGAGATTCGTGCAAAGGTACTTCGTTTCAACGATTTTATTGATTACGTTCGATTTGTTCAAAGCTTATGTTGTGAAACATTTTTCATTTATTCATCCATGTCATACCCTCTAGTATCCAACATCACTAAATATGATTCAGTCCTAAATGTTGTGAGTCTGATGCGAACACACCCTCCCAATAAGCATGCATGCCTCTAGGCAGGGAATGATGCCTAGTTAGGGGCCTAACATATGGAAACAGATTAACTTGAACATGGTACTAATTCTTAAATCATATTTAAACAAAAATTTTAGTTTAGCAAAAAGAAGATTTACCATTTGGTATTACTAACTGGGGGGTCAAATTTTGAGCTCCACATAAGAGAAAAGGAATAACCGTTTTGGATTTCAAGTCACTTTGGAAGATTCATATGATTGGTTTTAACGGGTCACATGCAGATTCTATCATTATCATTTATTCCTCTTGATTGGTGAGTATAAGTAAGAAATTTGCATCAGATTGTAAATAATTGGTAGGGCTTCATTAAAATGGCTAGTTCTGTCATTTTCCTTTCAAATTGTCTTGATATTAGTGGAAAAATGGATTTGCTCAGAAGAAGCTGTGGCGTCCTCTCTCCCTAGCTATCAACGGGTTGCAACGTCATAGAATCGATCATTTTTTAGTCCAATCGCAGCTACACATCTGATGTTAGATGATAAAGAAGGCTATGGAAGAGACAAGGAGTGGAAATGGAGGCAATGTTTCGTAAAAAGAAACCTTAGATTTGGTTGTAAGTTCCAACAGATGTTGGGGATCAATCGTCCTCAGGAAAATAATTTTTGGGTCTCTGAGTTGACAAAATTGAGATTCAATAGGTGTTGCTTCACCATTGACACTGATAGACAGTTTTTCCAGTTAATAGACCGATAGAAAAAAGGTGTTGAGAATCTTGAACCTTAAGAAAGGTTTGAGATAGAGAGCAGTAGAAAGAAAGAGTTAGAGAAGGAGAGATGGAGAAGAAGATAGATGGCACAAGTACTGGAATATTGTTGTATTTCCCTCAAGAATTAAAGTTTACATTAGGTTGGTTTTTATAGTACGTATAACATGATAAAATAGTAAATTGTCGTTATTGAAGATATATCCATTATAACGGTTTACAAAGAATATATTTTATTTAAACACAGACCCAATCTCAGCTGTTATAACTAAATGGGTGCACCGACCATGGATGTTGATCCGTGCCGTAGACCCATTACAATCATAGCCGTTATAGTCCTTTATAGTATTTAATCCTAGCCGTCTAGAATTAATCTTATTTTTATGTTTGAACCTACATTTAATCCTAAACATCTAAGCCTCTAACAAGTATTGCATGTGTATTAGATTTTCTACAATGAGTTATGAGATGGAACCCCATAAGATCCAACTCAGTAGCTGCTCGCGGATGATCCGCGTCCTCTGATGACTCTCAAATATGTCATCAAATAATTAAACTTGTTAGTTTTCATTCATCAAAATTATAATGTTAATTCATGCTAATATCATGCATATGCATCATTTTATGAAATCACTAACCCCACTTGATCCTTTGAATCAAGTGGAATATATTTAACATTTTATGGTTAGTAAACATTCAGAGACAGGTTAAGAAGATCAAGGAAAGAGACGAGGATCAAGAGGAGTGGGCAAAAATTCAAAGAAGCAGAAATTACGAAAATGCCCCTGGGCATGACTTAAGAGAAACCTATAAATACTCTCTTGAGAGTTGATTTTAGGTTGTTCAGAATTTCTCTCAAGGAGCTAAGGCTTGGAGAGGAAGGATTTCTGCACCCTCCAAGAGCTGCTGAGCATTGGAGTTGGGAGGAGAAGGAGCCTGAGTTTTAGCCGAAGCAAGAAGATCTCTACCTCGCTGTGAGGGCGTGACACGGGTGGAGAGATTGTTGAGGTTTCAGAATTCTCTCTTCTCCCTTCTGAAGACAATCTGTATTGGATTGAAGATCACACCTTGTGTTTTCAGCAGTTCCAATAACAATTATTGGTAGATTACTCTTAGAATTCTATTCAGTATTGTTTTCATTGATTTTCTTCAGTTATCCATCTCCAATCTTGTTCACCAGTCTGTTCATCCAAATTCCAGCAAACCCGCAGGTTCAGCGAGAAGAATCGCAAGCACAGACCCTCTGTGCAAGCGATTCAGCGCGCTGAGCCGGGCACCCGACCACCTGCGCGCGAAGCCTGTGAGAGGCAGGTCGCACGCGCGCAAGTGCAGCCTCGCGCTACGAGGAGCACCGCACGGCCGTAGCGCGCGCGGCCACGGCGTCGCGGTCGCCACGCAGGCACCTTTGCGCGCAGGCATCGCATGCCCTGCGCGCAAGCGCTCTTGCGCACAGCGACCACCGCAAGCAGCTCGTGCTAGCTTGCAGCGATCGATGTGCTCTGTGCGCAGAGGCACAAGCACACCAGGTGCTTGTGTTTTTGTCTTCTTCACAAGCGTGAGCTTGTGAGCAAGAGAACTTACTATACTGACCTAAGGTGATTAATTAAATTTCCCTGAAGATAGTTAAGTTGATTAAAAGAACTGAATTATATATTTCCCGAGATAAACTAACTCAAAAGCGAGAATCAGTACTGTCTTACCTGCTCCCTGTGGATTGACCCTCACTTGCCCTAAGCCGTGAGGTTTACAAATTCGTTGTATAAGCTCAAATCCTCACACGTATTAACTGCTAAATAACCAGTAAAAATATCTAAAATTTGAGTTTATCATCCTCTTGTGAAGAGTGAGAACAAGAAAGAGAAAGAGGCACGCTGGCCACGGCGAGATCGAAGAGAAGGCCGGTGGCGGGGCTCTTGGTCGATGATCCAGCAGGCGGCGAAGAAATCGGTGAGGGGACAAGGAATAACGAGTCCGCCGTAGAAGGTGCAGTCGTACTAGAACCAGGGGGGCTTCAAGTCAACGAGAGAATTGAACAGCGGATGAGAAAGGTGCATGATGGGAATCCAGAACTCGTGTGGCTCCCCTCCGTCCTTCTGGTGAATCCCCACCAGGACTGGCACGCACCCCTTCTTCGCCTTCTCCTTCTTCTCTAGCGCCATCTCTTCCTTCCTTCCTTCCTCCCTAGGAGAAGACGATCAGTTCGCTGGCTGGATGCTGCAGAGAAGAAACACGCCCAAGTACGAATGAAGTGGTGTTCCAGTTGCGGAAGAAGGGTCGAGTTTATAGATGGCGAACTGTTGTTTGCGCCAATTGAGGGATTCCGTTCGACGCGGAACACTTTGTAAGGGGTTAATGTTTCTGTTTTCTGTTTGTATTTCGATGGCTCCAGAGATTCTTTGGGTTTTCAAAATGGAGGATTCTCGATTTCTGTTTCCTCTCTCACGTTGACGGCTTCCTGACGAAGAGGAGGGATCACAGTTTGCATTCTCATAGTAACGGCATCCGAACGTTGACGGTATCCTAGTTTGCATTTCCTCTCTCACGTTGTGGGCATTTGTGTTTGCGGCCATACCTTGTATTTGGACTTGGAAAGGAGGACCCCGAGTGTGGACCTTCTAGGAGCCCATTACTACTATGTATTGGGGGCTGCCCCCTCTACAAGAACAAAGAAAAGGAAGAAAAAATCTAGTTTCTTTTAATTTTATTATCAATTACAGTTTTTAATTTTTTAACAGTTCTGCTACTCTGAATTTGAGTTTGGAAAACCTAGCCGATCGTCACCATTGCCGGCCCTGCCACGGCCACGGCAGCGTAGCCCTGGCCATGAACTCGTGGCCGCCACACTGTAGCCCAGCACTGCCCGCGACCGTACAAAGCTTCTCTCCTTCTCCTTCACCTTCTTGCCTCCTCTGCATTCTCAATACAAGTGAGATGTGATTTTGAATGATGGGTTGAGATTGAACGACCATTCTATCATCAACTGTTCGGATGTAATGCGAATGGATGATAATGCACATGCACGTACAAAAATCAATAAGAAGTATATGCTTGGTGTCAAAAGACACAAGCAACTGATAAATCATGTCAAGAGGGCCCTTGTGTATGCCACAGGGGTCCCAATGACCTGACCATGGGGTTGAAGACCGATGGTGTCAGCACGGCTACTGCCGCTAGTGCGCACGCCATCAACCAGTCCAACCAGGGATGTATTGTTTGAAATGCTATCCTGTGGAACGTTAACCGTATTTATACCTATTCTAACCCCAGAGGTGGAAACACGCTCGGAAGGTAATAAAAAAATAATGAACACGTAAATGGGAAAAGGTGCAAGCTTACCAGATTAGTTGCGACCTTGTCATCCGCGGCACTGATAATGGGAGCCGTCGAGCAACCGGTTGGTGATGTGGACGGCATGCACGGATAGCATGGGTGTTGTGAGCAGAGTTGGCAACGACGGCATGGACAATGGCACGGGTATTGGAGCACAGTTAATAGGGCACAGCGTGGATGTAACAATGTAGGGGGGGCTGCGGTGGCAAGGCATGGCAGTGCCACAGCACAGCGTGAAGCAGCGCACAATGCGATCGACGTTGGAGCGGCATAGTCGATAACAGCGTTCGCGCAGGCAGCTCAGGAGCGGTGCGGCATCTTGGGACAGGTGGGTGCAGAAACACAAGAGCAAAAACTGTACTTGTGTTTCATGTTCTTGCTGGTGGTTTAATTTAATTTGGCAGTTCTGAACAAGATGAAGAAATGGATTCCACAGTTCATAAAAATCTCATCGTGAATTGTTTTGGTAAGACTAAGAGACTACAACCTTAATGGTATTTGATTATTAAAAATGATCCCATTGAATATATTAAGAATACACAAGTTCATAGTTTTTGTGTAATATGCATGCACATGCAAGACTCTAGACAATTGTATACAATATTCAAGGTATGCGATTTATATGTTATAGAGGATGTGATGGCGAGGATGCCAATACATCATCATCGGGGGCGTCGATACGGTCAACCAAAGTCAACACTCCCGCTACGGACACAACGGAAAAGTCAATTGAAGTCAACATCTCCGCCACGGACACGCCGTAATCGTCGTCATGCACGTCTCCACCCGCGCACGTCCCTATGCGCATCATGACACGTCGCGAGAGGCAGATCAACAACTGTCCTTTGGCATGACATGAAGCACGTCTTTAATTTCTCGTCATTTTCTCTTTCCTCCAAGGCCTATATATAGGCCATTGTTTTCAAGAAACAGTTAGGCAGTCATATTTCAAGAACTGAGTTTTGTTTAACTCTTCTTGGAGGACTGCCCAAGCCTCCCTATCTCGCCAGCCCTAGCGCTGCCACCGCCGCCCCTCACGACGTCGACCTTCCACCCTCCCTTTCCATCCTCTCTCTCCATCCTCTCTCTCTCTCCTACTCTCTCTCTCTCTCCCTCTCTCTCTCGCCTTCTAAAGGCCGCCCAGGCCGCCCCAACCAGGGCCGCCCCCAGGCCGCCCGCTTGGGGCCGCCCAAAGGCCGCCCCAACCAGGGCCGCCCAGGCCACCCAACCAGGGCCGCCCAGGCCGCCCCAACCAGGGCTGCCCAGGCCGCTCAAACCAGGGCCGCCAAGGCCGCCCCAAAGCTGCCTGCTTGGGGCCAACCCAACCAGGGCCGCCCCGCAAGACTTCGACATCGGCTGTGCCGGTCGTCATCGACACCATCCGACGCTTTGAGCCGCGCGCGCTGTGCGCGATCTGGGTGCGCAGAGCGCCCTCCGCGCACTCCGCGCGCGCGCTGGCGCTCCGCGCACCCTACGCGCGCTTCCCGCGCATGGGTATTCGCCTACGCCTGACTCTGCGACAACGACATCTACTCTCTACTAGGGTCGTTAAACGCCCGGAACGCCCAGACTCTTCCTCGTCCAATGGGCCGCTCAATGCGCGGATTCGCCTAGCCTCGTCACGATCAGAATTTCCCTCATCCTCTTCACGTACTACGGTGTCGAGGTACGCCTGAACTCTTTGGTGTCGAAAGTGTTCTCCGTCCAGTGTTTTCTCGAGAAGTTTCTACCGCTGTCAGAATTAGATTTGGTTTGGATTTCCACTTCTTCTCTCTCTTTCTCAAGTGTTTCTTCGCGACGCGAATTCGGATATTGATTTCGGTGCTTAGGCATCGTCGCGGTGGGGGAAGACAGTACTCCCGCTCTCGATAAGGATCAGAGCTGCACCACTCGATTTTCATCGGTTTTAAAGTCCGAATTCGACCGTGTGATTTCTGTGGTTGTTGTATCCCTCCAGTATCTGATCCATCCCTAGTCGTCCATCTACCCGTAGTCTGTCCCGTCAACCCAGTCATCCATTCCTTCGTCGTCCATTCCTTAGTCGTCCATTCCGTAGCCATCCTACGTCAGGATGACAAATGATTCAGTGTGCCATTCTAAGCACATAGGAGGACTACAACATAACTTTGAAGTCTATGTTTCATGTATGCATCATACTAAATTACTATACATGCACTACTCATAACCACTTTTGAGTGATGCCTACCCTATTGATTCGAAAGTTAACCCATGTATCCGATGATATTCATAGAACAAAGATATAAAGGCGTGTGGAAACAAATCTGAAAAGGCATGTTATAAACTTTTAATCCTAATTTGATCGCAATATAAACTAATATTGGAAATTTGTTATCTCAAACAAAAATCTAACATTTGATATCCCACAAAAAATGCTTTAGGGGAACGGAGCTTTGAATAATTTATTTGAAAGGTGTGTAATAATGTGAGAGAGTAAGATGAGATCCAGAAGCACTGCCTAAAGTGCAAATACAATTAGGTGGGGCTTATCCAACATACCATGTCTATCTTAGATTAACTTGGCCCATAGCCCAAACCTTCCTCATAATATATCTAGTTATATTGATCCCACACTTAATATACATTTGAAAGCGATACCTTAGGAGATTCTGAAACTGTTTGAAGTATTCCCTAGAGACCTTAAGATGGTTATCCTGATAACAACGCCAAAATAACGACATAAAAATGTCACGACAAATGAAGTAAATGTTTTATACTCTGATCAATTTGAAGAAAATTTTTATATAAAATGTGAATTTTGTCCAAATATTAATTTCATAGGACTTCCAGGAATTACATTGATTCCAATATTAATAAATCAATAACTAACTCAGTAACCTTTTTGAGAAAATATAGTACTTCGAACTTTTCCAATACGCAATAGAACTGCAAATTGTTTATTAAACTACCTGGAGGGACATCATAGATACGAGTAGGGTTTGACTTTACCAAACCGGGACCATAGGTCCTCCATTTGAGGGTGGACCCATTTGTCAAACAGGTTTAGGTCTCTATACGTCAAACCTGATCAGAACCGAAAGTATATTATTTAACATTTTTTTATAAAATTCTAAAAATACCAAATCCAACTTGACAGAGATGTTTCTATTGAGTTCCCATGAGGCACCATATATTTCACCATCTGTGGGCACCCACTTGATGTAGAAGATATTTAACATTACAATGAATATTATTTTTTTTAACTTTGACTTTGACATTTATTTGTCTACCCGACTGGATGGGGAATGAACAAGAATGAATCAAAATGAAACTAAGTTAATTAAGGTTTAGGTATTTGCTAAAAACCCAAACCAGACAGGGACTTTCGAACCCTATATACGAAGTCCTGTCACCTGCTTCTTGGGGATCCACTTATCTACTCGATCAAGACTGTATTTAATTAATTTTTATGGTTTTCTAACCAATCGTATTTGGAAGAGGGGGGATGATTGAATTTTCTGCACTCATTTTGTAGTTGGCCAACCAATATTCGGAAGGCCCGTCTCATTGAGAGGAAAAGGAGCATGATCGTTGCCATAGACGATGCTGGCGTGCGGTGATCGTCACGAGCGTTGGAGGGGTAGGACGTCACTAAATCGGTGGGTTCCAAGTGCAATCAATCTTCTTTTGATCTGATCACATATACGCGTCCAGAATTGGAGTGTTGAGACGATTCATGTTCCTTGAACACATAAGAGAGAAGAAAGAATGAGATAGCAGGAAGAGAGAGAGAGAAGTGGAAGAAACGAACAAGCTAGAAGATCGTTATGATCGTTGTTAATCTGCAAGAATAATACATTGATGTTGGTTTGTATTTGTACTATATAATGTTATTTTTTTGACGTATATAGTTAATCCGTTATAATCATAGCCATTGTAACGAGGTATAACAGCTATTTTATAACGAATTATAGTTGTTGGATCTTGCTGAAAATATGAGCATATCTATATGAGTTTATCTATGTGTATTCCTATACTAGATTGAATCATATAGTATGTTTAAACTTATATTGGATCATACATGTATTTTTATAACGAGTATATGGGGTACATGTTCAATTATTACTGGCCATTCTTTATTAAAGTCCATATTGGTCCACATTTTGCTGACTCCGTTTCGTTGAACTCCGTTTTGCTGATGTGGCATGTTGTGGCGAGTAGAACTTCTTAATGGAGAACGAGAAAAAACCTGCGTAGGGGACGACAACATGAATAGGAATGGATGAGGAATTTTGTTAAGAACATCACAATCTGTTTGCACACATAACGGAGATTGGTTGATTTCGGGACTCTTTTCGCAAAGAGTTTCCAAAAAACCATTTCAAACGAGTATTGCTGGATCATTCAGATGGGTGTACAGATTTTACTGTGAAAAGAGTGATGGAGTTCGTAACACTACAGCTCAGTAACTAAAAGCAGATGAACCACCTCTTCTGGTGAACCAAGAGAAGAGAAAAGAGAGGGAGGCGCACAGGCAACCGCCAGAACGAGGAGAAGGCTGGCGGTGGCAGTTGCCTTGGTGCCCGGACGCCTGGTCGATGACCCAGCAGATGTTGAAGAAATCTACAAAGGGAAAGGGAAGAGCGAATCCTTCCCAGGATGTGTAGTCGTAATCGGACCCCGGCAGCTTGAAGTCAGGGAGAAGACTTGCGAACAGAGGATGATAGAGGTGTGAGATGGGAATCCAAAACTCGTGAAGCTCCTCTCCGTCTTGTTGGGATAGAATCCCAGCTGCCACTCCTTGGCAGCACAGGTATTGGTGGGAGAGAACAAGGGAGAAGAAGAAGGAATAATAAATCCAAAGAAAGAAACCCTCATTCTGAAAAAAAACAGATAGTCCAAATGTTCCTTTTGACAAGGAACATAGAGGGGGAGATGAAAGAGTTCTGAGTGGGAACTAAAACAAATCTGTGGGACCCATCCAAGGTCAAACCCCACAATTTCCCCTTGATCTTGACGTCATTCCCTGTAGACGCTTTGAACTCCCAGCTTCACCCGCAGCTCCCCGAACTTCAGCCGTCCGAGAGCTTTCGTGAATATGTCAGCCAGCTGATCTTCTGAACTGACATGATGCACATTAACTTTACCTTCTTTAATGTACTACCTGATAAAGTGAAACCTTGTGTCGATGTGCTTCGAGCGACTATGGTAGACGGGTTTCTTGCCAAGGGCAATGGCAGATTTGTTGTCGACCATCAATCTCATAAGCTTCAGACGTTCTCCTTTCAATTCTGCAATCAACCTGGCCAACCAAATTCCCTGACACGCCACAGCAGTCATAGATATATACTCGGCTTCACAAGAAGAGAGAGCTACGATCTTCTACTTCTGTGAGGCCCAACTTATCAGGTTCGGTCTAAGGAAGAATGTCATACCAGTGGTGCTGTTGCAGTCATCAAGGCCTCTAGCATGGTCACTATCACAATAGCCAACCAACTCTTGTTCTCCAGCTGCTTTCTCATAACATAGAACAAGGTCTAATGTTGCCTTGATATACCTTAAGAGCCTCTTCACTGCCGTCATGTGTTTAGTTGTTGGTGTCTTCATATACCTGCTTAGAATTCCCACATAATAATTTGAGTCAGGCCTGGTATGAGTCAAATACCTTAGGCTGCCGATGAAACTCCGATACTCCATGGAGTCAACTAGAGCGGACGAGCCTTCAACGGTAAATTTCTGTCTTGCTTCAAGCTGCGTATGGACTGGGTTGCAATTCATCATCCCACTCTGCTGTAGAATCTTCATCGCATAACCTCTCTAGCTCAGTTTGATCTGCCCATCTAATTGAATAACTTCTATGCCCAAGTAAGAGTTGAGCAATCCCAAGTCGCTCATCTCAAACATGTCCATCATCTCACCCTTGAACGCCTCAATGAGACAACTCTCTGGCCCCGTCACGATCAGGTCATCAACGTACACTCCCACGAGCAAGTGCACATCATCTGCAATCTTCATGTAGATTGCGTGCTCCTGGACATTCCTTGTAAAACCAATGGAAATAAGAAAATTATCCAACTTGGTATACCATGCTCGTAGTGCTTTTCTTAGGCCATACAAGGCCTTCTTCAGCTTCAAAACCATATGCTCTTTGTCCCTCTTTATGAACACCTCGGGTTGCTTCACGTACACTTCTTCCTTTATCTCTCCATTGAGAAAAGCTGACTTGACATCAAGATGATGCAAGTCCCATCCTCCTTGTGCTGCTAGAGCCACCAAGACACGGATAGTGTCAATTCTCGCCACTTGTGCAAACGCCTCCTCGAAGTCAACTCCAAGCTTCTCCACGTAGCCCTTCGCAACCAGTCTGGCCTTGTGTCTCTCCACTTCTCGTTGTGAGTTCTTCTTGAGCTTGAAAACCCACTTAAGGCCGATCGTCTTGCAGCCTTTTGGTGGATTCACCAGCTCCCATGTCCGGTTCTTCTCAATGGAGACCATCTCCTCCATGGCACATCTCCACACCTCCTCCTTGGAAGCTTCTAGGAGATTTTCTAGCTCCCCCTCAATCACCAAGCACTCTTCTTGGTCAAGGTGTACTTGCTCGGTGTCTTCATAAATTCGACGTAAACCTCTGAACCTCTTGGGTGAGCTCTCTTCAGTAGTGAGAAGAGGATCTCCTTCCCATGGTTCAGGGCTCACTTCATGCGGAGGTGATACAACATCAACTTCCTCCACCGGTATCTCATCCACCTGACCATCACAATCGTCAATTAACATAGGAAAATCATGAGAGAGAGGGTACCTTGCTTCTTCTTTACTTTAGGGACATCCCAATCCCACTTGGCATCTTTTTCAAAGATGATGTCTTTGCTCACATGTACCTTTCCACTTTTAGGGTCATAGCAGCGATAAGCTTTAGACCCAATTTCATAACCGAAGAAGACCATAGGCTTGCTTCGGTCATCTAATTTGTTCAAGTGCCCCCCAGCACTTTCACATGAGCTAGGCAGCCAAAAACTCTAAGGTGTGCAACCTTAGGCTTTGACCTTGTCCAAGCTTCATATGATGTAGCTCCTTCTAGGCTTCTAGTCGGAGCATGGTTCATGAAATACACGACAGTGCTCACTGCCTCTCCCCATAGCTACTTGGGAAGGCTTCTCCCATTCAACTTAAATTACACCATGGACATAATTGTCCAATTCCTTCTCTCAACGACACCATTTTGCTGCGGAGAATATGGAGCTATCAAGTGTCTCCTTATCCCATGTTTATCACAATAAGCTGAAAATTCTATTGAAGCAAACTGTCCTCCTCCATCAGTCCTGAGAACGTTGACCTTCAAATTCTTCTCGCCTTCTGCAATCTCCTTAAACTTTGTGAAAGCGCCAAGAGCTTCAGACTTCTTTCTTCAGCAAGGCAACATAAGTGAGTCGACTAAAATCATCAACTATCAACATAAAATAAGAATTACCACCTCATGTCAACTGAGTGATCGGACCACATAAGTCAACGTGCAAAAACTCAAGTGGTATCTTCACTCTATATGTTAATGAAGATGGAAATAGAGCTCTCGAATGTTTGCCTGCTATGCAACTTTGACATAACTGGTCTAGAGATGGTAGAGAGTGTAATCCTTTGACCATCTCTCGATCAGCCAACAACTTTAATGATTGGTGGTTGAGATGCCCATAGTGCTCATGCCATACTCGGGCAGAATCATCAACCGAAACCAAACACCCTCTGATAGGGTTTAACTTCAATAGATGTAAACATCCATTGGTCTTCTTTACACGAGCCAGCAGTCTCCCCTGCTGATCGTATATAATCAAATGACCACGCTCCATCATAGTCTTCCAGCCTTGTTCATCAAGCTTCCCAATACTCAAAATGTTAGAGCATAATTTAGGGATAAAGAGAACATTACTCAGTGTCATTTCTCCTCCACTTTGACACTGTAGTATGGTGCTTCCTTTGCCTTGAATATCCACCTTCGACCCATCGCCAAAGCAAACACTACCGAGGTGTGCTTCTTCTAGCTGATAGAATAGACTTCTCATGCCCGTCATATGGTTGTTGGCCCCCATATCGAGGTACCACATATCTGACATCAGAGGATCTCCCTCGCTCCCCAGGAGTAGTGCATGATCCAGAGGCTCTATCAACATCAGCAGCAAGGCCAACTCGCCCTTCTCCTCGGCGTTGACCAAATTCGCCTTCTCCTCTTTCTTGTCACTACGGCATTCAGAAGCAAAATGCCCAAATTTTTGACACTTGTAACATTTAATTTTTGACTTATCTCGATGTCTGTAGTCCTCGTCTTTGCTCCATCCTTTGCATCACTGCTTTGGCCACGGCCTCTTCCTTTGCCGCGTCCACGTCCACGGCCACGGGAGTTTCGTCTTCGTCTTTCTTCTTGCCCTTTCTGATAGTTCTCGCTTACAAAACTTGCTCCTCTCTTCTTGATTGGCGATCCTTCAACTTGTCTTCATGTATCTGGAGGGATCCCACGGCTTCTTCCAACGTCATTGACTCCATCTCCCCAAATTGCTCAATGGAGCATGTAATAGAGTCAAATTTCGGAGGAGTAGCTCAGAGTAGCTTGGCCACCACGTCTCCTTCTTCTAACTTCTCTCCCATGGTCCTTAGTTGAGTGACAACTTTGGACAGCTTCCCAGCAAAATCAGACACAACCTCATCTTCTCCCATGATGAGCAGCTCGAACTCGCATTTGAGGGCTTGCACTCTAGCCTTCTGAACACAAGCAGCACCCAAGTTCTTCGTCTTCAACATCATCCATGTCTCCTTGGCCGTCAGCTGGCTATCCAGCTGAGCCAATATCTCATCAGATAGTGTGCCATAGATAACCGACAACGCTTGCCGATCCTTCTTCTTCGTCACCATCTCTGCCTCAATAGCTTCCCATAAGCCATTCGCCTCCAACAGAACTTGCATTCTCATAGCCCATAGAGAATAGTTCTTCTTGGAGAGAACGGGGAAACCATGTCCAGTCTCGACCAGAGACCTGGGCATCACGACAGAGGTTCCAGCAGACTCACCTTCTGCTGAAGACATCCCACCAGCTTGCGAGGCAGATTCACCAGACCGTCGTGCCATGGATCTGCTCTTGCTTCCTTCTTAGACCAGACTTCAAGCGCTGATACCAAATGTTGGGATAGAATCCCAGCTGCCACTCCTTGGCAGCACAGGTCCTGGTGGGAGAGAACAGGGGAGAAGAAGAAGGAAGAATAAATCCAAAGAAAGAAACCCTTGTTCTGAAAAAAAACAGATAGTCCAAATGTTCCTTTTGACAAGGAACATAGAGCGGGAACTAAAACAAATCTGTGGGACCCATCCAAGGTCAAACCCCACACGTCTTTCTCTAGAATCCCCACCTTCACTTTCACGCATCCCTTCTTCGCCTTCTCCTTCTTCTCTAACGCCATCTCTTCCTCCATTTCTCCGTGAAGACGATCAGTTCGCTTTCTAGAACAAAGAAGAAACACGCCCAAGTATGAACGAAGAATTGTTCCAGTTGGGGAAGAGGGGTTGAGTTTATGGGGGATAAAGATGGAGATTAGTTGTTTCCACCAATTACGGGATTCCGATCGCTGCGGAAGACTTTGAAATGGGTAGTGCTTCTCTTGTCTGTTTGTTTTTCCATGACAAACCAACCTGCCAGCGGAGCTTCTTTAGGTTCTGGAGATGGAAGATTCTGGGCTATGTTGACGGATCTCTGACCACTAGGAGGGATCGCAGTTGCATCATTTTGTTGCATGCCAGTTGCTGCGGCAAGTCTTCTAAAGGTGGCAATTCATATTTAATGGCAGTTGGATTTGAATACAAACATTATCATATGGCTTATTTAGATACAAAATAAATAGGAATTATTTTTTGAAGTAATACAGATGCAGGACGACGTCGGGGATGAGGTCCTGCCGTCACCGAGGTGTGGGTCTCGGTGTCGAGTGTGACAGGGTCGGATGTCTACTCCGAAGAAGTCGTCCGACACGGATCTCCTACGAGGAAGACCTATGTTGAAATGCACGTGTGTCGGGTATTTAGTACATCCAGCTGCCAACAAGCAAGGGGTTGCCGACCTCCGGGGCGTAGAAGGGGTCGCCCAGTGACGGAGGTAGACCTCCTGACCCTCGTTCAGACAGATGAGGTCGCTACGGCGCTGAACAGGATGAATCCCGCCGGATGGTGCACGCACGGGATGGCAGACCCACCTCGTACCAAACAGGTGAGACGCTCAGATTCAACAGATATTCACTCAACCTTACATGCTTGCCTACGTCTAACCCGAGCGCGGTGGAGGTGAACGACAGTGCACTGCAAGAAATAAAGGACGGGAACAGCATGGCGTACCTCGTCGTCGTCTCGGGAGGGATCGTCATCGCCTTGTGCAGGGGTTCGGTTGATGCATCAGTGGCGTCGGAAAGTACGACGGCGGGCAGGATGTCCAGGCGTGTGTCATAAAAAGAAGGGGGGCATACCAAAACTGTGTCAGACAGACGATGGACTCTTTTTCTAAGGAAGGGAAGAAGGGCCTAAGCACGGCATCTACAGCACCGGGGTGTGGTTGATGGCACTGCTCGGCGTGTCGGCGTGATAGCGGGTGCTCGACGAGGAGTAGTGGACGCGGCACTACGGGCGTGGCTCGGTGGAGTCAGCACAGCACGGCGCAATGGGTGTGGCGACCACGGCGCGGCGGGTGAACCAAGCACGAGGTACGGCGCGGCGAGCGCGGCGGGTGAGTGCAATGCGGCATGTAACCTGGCGGGCGCAGCGTGGGCCACAAGGTGGAAGTCGTCGCCTGGGGCGGCGCTGATCAAGCCTTGGGTGAGGCCGAGGTGGGTGGACGCGACAGGAGGCTAGTGCAACTTCAGCGTCCAACGGCAGCGGCGTCAGAGAGAGTGCAACGACAGCAGCACTCCGGCCTGGGGCGGGAAGAGACGGTCCATGAAGAGGCCGAGCGGGCGGCCGACGGTGCAGTCGGGGCCGGCTGCGGGCGATCATATGGGCGGCAGCGGCATGCGCTCGCAGGACGTGGGCGGTGAGCAGCGGCGGTCGATCAGCAGAAGCGCGCGCACGTGTGGCGCGGTGGGAGACCGGGACGCATCGAGAGCGGAGGTTGTGGCGAGCGCGCTCGATGCAGACGAGCGGGCAGCACGAACGGCCAGGCGGCGATGATTGTCTGATGGAGGAGCGCGCGAGTGGCGCGGCGTGAGGTGGGATGCTGGTGAGCAGGCAATGCGGACGGCAGGCCGGCAGCGGCAGGAAATCTTTCTCTTCTCCTTCTCCCTTCTCTTCTTCCTCCTTCCTCTTCTTCCTTCCTCCTTCTTCCTGGGGTTGTAACCCTAATTCTCAACGCGAAACTTCTTTCTTTCAAATTCAACAAAGGGGTAGCGTTTAGGGCATCCCTTCTTCCCTTATATCGGGGGGGAAAGGGTGGCCCTTAGACCAAAGTAACATAAGAAGACACAACAATGACCTAAGACCTAGGACCTAGAGGAAAAGACACGATGAGGAAGAAGGAGGGGGGAGGGGAGATCCTTATAGGACGAACCTCCCTCCTTACACATGACCCTGACGTGTTTTAAAACGACGAACGACGAAGACCAAAACCAAACGACGAATGAAACGACGATGAAAAGACGAGGATAAAGTGTCCATTAGCCGGGATATTTGAATCAGGGCATGCGTACCGTCTCCTTGGCTTGCCGAGCGGGTTGAACACGTACGGCTGGCGGTGTTGGGGGCGACGGTGACGTCTCCGAAGACGTTTCTGGGGCTGCGGCTGGTGCTGCACCATCAAATACACAAGCCCCAATAACCGTAAGACTTGTTTATGGAATGTGAATCAGTGTAATTGATGCTTTTCGAAACTACTAGGGTATATAGAATATATTTCTAGCATAAAACAACCATTGATGTCTAAAAAACTGATGCACCTTTATATTGCCGGTATGTAATGTCAGATAAAAAAAAATCCTAAATTTATCCTACAAAAAATTATATATATCAGAGTTTGTCGAAACTAAGTTTATAATGTTTTGTAATACATGGCTTTACTGTAATTTTGTTTGACGAAAAAACTGTGCTTGCAGAAAATAAGTCAAGTAATTCAAACTTTCCTCAAATAGTGTTGTGTTGCTATGAGTGTGGCTATCGCCTGGAAACAGTTTTACTTGAAGATGGTAGTGATTCTTAAATCATATTTAAACAAAAATATTAGTTTAGTAAAAAGAAGATACAATTTGGTATTACTAATTGGGGGTCAAATTTTGCGCAGCACACAAAAGAAAAGGAACATTTGTTCAGGATTTTGGGTCACCGCGGAAGATCCATATGATTGTTTTGAACGGGTCCACATGCAGATTTCATCATTATCATTTATTCCTGTTGAATGGTCCGTATAAATAAGAAATTTACGTCAGATTATAAAGAATTTTTGGGCTTCGTTAGGATGGGTAGTTCTATACTTTTCTTTTCGGATTGTCCGGAGATAGTGGGAAAAATGGATTCGCCCAGAAGAACCCGCGGCGTCCACTCTCCCGTGCTATCGACAAGTTGAGACATCATAGAACTGATCAGCTTTTAGTGCAATCAACCGTCTCTTGATCCAATCGCAGATACGCACCTGATATCGGAGAAGAAAAAAGGCTAAGCAAGAGACGAGGAGCGGGAATGGAGACGGCATTTCCTAAAAAAAACTTACGATTTGGTTGCAAGTCGCAACACATATCGACGATCGATCGACTTCAAGAAGATGATTTTCGGGTCTCTGAGTTAAAAAAAACGGAGTTTCAACTAGTATTGCTTGATCATGAAGACTCATTTACAGTTTTCGCAGTGAATAAATAGAGGGTGAAAAGGAAGATTCAACTCATTAGTTGCGGGCGGATGATCTGCGTCCTCCGGTGAAGCAGGAGAATAAGGCAGAGAAAGCGGCGGACAGGCCACAGCGAGAGACAAGAGAAGGTCGGTGCTGGTAGCCTCGAAACGGAGTCTCTTGGTCGATGATCCAGCAAACGGCGAAGAAATCGGCAAGGGAACAAGGAATAACGAGTCCGCCGTAGAAGGTGTAGTCGTACTGGAACCCGAGGGGCTTCCACTCGACGAAAGACTGGAACAAAGGATGAGACAGGTGCGTGATGGGAATCCAGAACTCGTGTGGCTCCCCTCCGTCCTTTTGATGAATCCCCACCAGGACTGGCACGCACCCCCTTCTTCGCCTTCTCCTTCTTTTTCTCTAGCTCCATCTCTTCCTTCCTTCCTTCCTTTCTAGGAGAAGACGATCAGTTTGCTGGCTGGATGGTGCAGAGAAGAAACACGCCCAAGTATGAATGAAGAATTGTTCCAGTTGCGGAAGAAGGGTCGAATTTATAGGGGAAGAAGATGGCGATCTGTTGTCTGCACCAATTGCGGGATTCCGCTCGACGCGGAACACTTTGGAACGGGTTAATGTTTCTTTTTTCTGTTCGTCTTTGGACGACTTACCTATCGGCCGAGAGATTCAGAGGGTTTTGTGGACAGAGGATTTCCGGCTATTTTGGCGGCTTCCTGACGACGCGGAGGGAGGGCGGTTGCCGCAGTCACTGGAGTCCGATTAGGTTTTGACGATCCCGTCGGTACCTTTAGCAAGAGATCCAGCTATGTTGACTAGTTAAAGTTGAAGAACGAAAAGTCGAGATAAAAAAAATGGTATGAATTTCTCATGAAAGGGAAAAGTTATTGCAAACTCACCTATAAAGCCCATCTTGAATTTTGAGAATAAAAAAATAAAAAGAGGAATAAAAGAAGATTGAAAGAAGAATAATAGAAGAATTAAAGACGCAGAAGAACGGAAGATGAAAAGGAAGAAGGAAGAGAAACATAATGAGAAATAAGAAAATTAGGAGAAAGAGGAAGAAGGAAAATGGTAGGAAAAGGTAACGAAGAAACAAAGGTGAAAGAACACTTGGAAAGGAAAAGAAGAATAACAAAATAAAGACTAAAAGGAAAGAAGCAGACAGACGTATAAAATAACAAGAAAATAATAATAAAAGAGAGTAGGAAAAAAAATAAAAGAAAAACGGGATGATGAAAAGAAGACTAAAAGAAAAAGAGAAGAAGACTAAAAGTAGACTCTAGAGTGGAGAAAACTAACATAGCTTGAAATACAATGAAGACAAACTCGACAGAGTTCGAGGAGAGAAATAAACAAGGATAAACTAAACATTCTCAAGATTGAGAGCAAGAAACAGAGACTCACAGTGGGACAGATGGAGAACATGAGAGTACGAGCAAGTGTGTGCGAGAGAGAGAACGGGAGAGAGAGAGAGAGAGCGTGCGAGAGATAGAGAAAATGGGAGAGAAAGCATGAAAGAGAGAGAAAATGGGAGAGACAGAGCGTGATAGAGAGAGAGTGCGAGAGAGAGAGAGAGAGATAATGGAAGAGAGAGACCGTGAGAGTAAGAGAGAGAGCGGAAGTGCGAAAGAGAGAGAGAACGGGAGAGAGAGAGAGAGAGAGAGAGAGAGGGAAATTAAGGTATGCTCAATTTCCCTTCTCTGAAAACCACACTTTATCAAAAAGGAATGTAACCTTAAATACCATGCCCTTGGTGACTATTTCAAACATATAAAGCTTTCTTCAACTTATGGACTTTGTCCTCTCTTCTTTTAACCACAAACCCTCTAGGTTGCAAAACGTTAATTTCTTCATTCAAAATATCATTCAAGAAAGCATATTTGACATCAAAGTAATATACCTTCCCTGTTTTCTGAGCTGCAATGGCTCACAGAATTCCTACTGTTTCAAGTCTTGAAACAGGTGAAAATGTTCCAAAATAGTCAATTCCATAATTCTGTGCATACCATTTGGCTACTAACCGTGCCTTATATCTTTGTACACTTCCATTGCTGCATGCTTGATTTTGCACACCCATTTTACTTCAGTATGTTTGATTGAAAATGGTATATCCACAAGCTCCCTTGTGTCATATTTCTCAATACCCTTGATTTCATCTTCCACTGCATGCTTCCACTCTTTCTTATTTTTAGGTTTATTAAAACAAAATAGTTCATACTGTTATAAAAGTGCAAGAATATCTGTCTCATATAATTCTCCTACTAAACTTGTCTCCCTTTCTGGTGATGAGGATTCATCTCCAATTTCTCTTGATCCACTCAACCTTAGGGATCGATCCAATGTAGTTATTGTGATCTAGTTAGGGTCAGGCTACATGTAAGCAGATAAGGAATATATCATTGATTTATTTTGAACCTACACTGTATGAGAGATAAGCTGAGAGAGAAAGTGAGATTGGTAGAGAGAGTGAGAGAGTGAAAGAAGAGATAGAGTGAGAGAGAAGGCAAATGAGAGAGAGCATGAGAGGGATTGATGAGCCTTGAGAGTAAGAGATTAGGAGAGAGATAGAAAGTTGGCATCACACTCATGCATGTTCCTCCTCCCCCCCCACGACAGTCCTCTTTGTATCACCTATCAGGGATGGATCGAGTGTAAATAATCTTCTGCTTTGAGAGTTACACAAAACCGAGATTATACGAGCATCCTGATCAATTAGACTGATTTACAGTTTCTACAGAAAATTGAGGGATCACTCCAGGAAGATTCATCTCAGTAGCTGCATGCCAATGATCTGGTGAAGCAAGAGAACAAGAAAGCAAAAGAGACGCGCAAACCATGGCATGGGTGATGAGAAGGATGGTGGTGGGACTCCTGGTCGAGGATCCAACAGACGGTGAAGAAATCGGCGAGGGGACAAGGAATAACTAGTCCGCCGTAGAAGGTGTAGTCGTACTGGAACCCGGGGGGCTTCAACTCGACGAGAGACTGGAACAGCGGATGAGACAGGTGCGTGATGGGAATCCAGAACTCGTTTGGCTCCCCTCCGTCCTTCTGGTGAATCCCCACCAGGACTGGCACACACCCCTTCTTCGCCTTCTCCTTCTGCTTCTCTAGCGCCATTTCTTCCTTCCTCTGAGATGACAATCAGTTTGCTGGCTGGATGGTGCAGAGAAGAAACATGCCCGAGTATGAATGAAGAGAAGTTCCAGTTGCGGAAGAAGGGTCGAGTTTATAGGGGAAGAAGATGGAGATCTGTTGTTTGCACCAATTGCGGGATTCTGCTCAACGAGGAAGACTTTGAAAGGGTAATGCTTCTGTTTTCTGTTTGTCTTTTGATTGTTGGCTTATTCAAACTTGACAGGAAAGTTGGAGGGACAGATGGCCTAAAAGCCATTCTTTTCTCTTCCACTCCGTCCATTTCCCCCTTTTTTTTTCTTTTATGGCAAGGCAGTTATGACCATGCCATTCTTTTTGCTCTATAAATGAGCAACTTTGTATGTTTTTTTTCTGCAGGGTGATGCCATATCAAGTTTTTGTTCAAATCAGTAGCTCTCTCCTTCTATCTTCTTTCTTCTAGTTGTGAGTGGGTGTGAGATCTGCCAACAATTGGTATCAAAGCCCTGTTATTGATCCAAAAAGGAGAAGGAGAAGCTAGCCTACCGTCCAAGAGGAGTCAAGCTGCATCTCAAGATGATTATGCATCACCAACAGAGGGGAACGCCATGGCTTCTACTGCGATGACCGTCAAGTCTCTAACCGAATCGGGTAATAGTTTTCTTATGCTTTCGAAAACTAACTACTCGTATTGGGCGATGAGAATGGAAGTCGTTCTGGAGGCACATGGACTTTAACATGTTGCTGAGACCGGAGCCGTGTCGAGGACAAAAGATCGACAAGCTTTGTCTACCATGCTTGGCGCGATCTCAGAGGGGATCACCAAGCAGCTTGATATAAAGAAAAGCGCAAAGGAGACGTGAGAAATTTTGCGCAAGAAGAATGTTGGTGTCGATCGAGTGATAAAGGTGAAGATTCAATCCCTGAGGAAGCAATTTGAGACACTCGTGATGAGTGACGATGAGACTGTGACTGACTTTTCAGGGAAGCACTCTGAAGTTGTCACTGAGATGGGAAGTCTTGGTGAATTCATTAAAGAAAATGTCACTGTAGCCAAATTCGTACGTGCTACGCCAGCTAAGTTTGATGTTGTCACAACAGCACTCAAGCAATTCACCGACATCAGTACTATGACATTAGATGAAGCTGTTGGATCTCTCAAGCTCCATGAGGATAAGATGAAGGATCGTCGAGTCAAAAGAGATGAGCAGGTTCTTTTGGCCAAAGCAATGGAGAAAATAAAGAAGTACGATGGCGAAAGCTCCCATGGAAGAGGTCAAGGTCGTGGAAGAGGCCGTGGCAGAAACAGAGGAAGAGAATATGGTGGAAGAGGTTATGATGACCATGATGAGGAGAAGCCCCACGACAAGTCCAAGGTGAGATGTTACAATTATGAAAAACTTGGACATTTTGCTTATGAGTGTCGTAGAGACAAGGAGGAGAGGACCAACATTGCTGATGTTGATGAGAAGTAACCATCAGCACTTCTTATGGCGGTTGTTGAAGGACCTAATGATGTTCTTCTCCAAGGAGTTAAAGAGGAGCAGTTAGAAGAAGGGATGTGTTATCTAGACACTAGAGCAAGTAATCATATGACAGGTGATCGAAGTTTCTTCCAAGAGATAAATGAATATGCAGTTGGTTGTGTAAGATTTAGAGATGGGACTACAATGGAGATTTGTGGAAGAGGAAGCATTCTCTTGAAGTGTCAAGATGGAGGGAAAATGAAGCTGGGTAATGTCCTCTATATTATAAGATTAAAATATAATAGTTTGAGTCTTGGACAGTTGGATGAACAAGGATTTAAGACGATGATGGAGGCAGGCTTTCTCTTTATTTATGATCATCAAGGATGTCTCTTAGTAAAGGTGAAGAATACTAGAGGGTGTCTCTACTTTCTGAAGTTGAATCCTGTGATAAATTGTATGGTTGCAGAGAGCAATATAGATTTCGCTTTGACATGGCATAGGAGGTCTGGACATTTGAATTTTGAATCCTTGAAGAAGTTATCATTGCAGGAGATTGTGAAGGGTCTTCCTCAGCTTGAAATCCCAGATCATCTCTGTAGAGATTGTGTTGTTAGCAAGCAGCATAGATGTCCATTTCCTCCTACAATATCATTCAGGGCTAGCCAACCCTTGGAGCTTGTTCATGCTGACATATGTGGACCAATATCCCCTGCCACTTTTGGAGGAAGAAGGTATTTTTTGTTGCTGGTTGATGATTACTCTAGACTAATGTAGGTTTCAGTTCTAATGGAGAAAAGTGAGGCCTTTCAAGCTTTTGTAAAATTCAAGGATCTTGTTGAGGCTGAGAAAGGTGTGAAGATAAGATGCCTAAGAACTGATAAGGGGGGAATTCATTCCTCTGAATTCTCATCTTTTTGTGTTGAAAATGGAATCAAGTGACAACTCTCAGCTCTGTACTCTCCACAGCAGAATGGTGTGGTTGAAAGAAGAAACACAACTATTATGGGTGTGGTAAGAAGCATGTTAAAGGAGAAGCATCTACCTCATGAGCTTTGGGGTGAGGCAGTAAGCACTTGTGTTTACATTTTGAATCGTTCTCCTACTAAATGTCTAGATGGGGTTACTCCTTATGAAGTTTGGACAGAGATTAAGCCAAACATTAAACACTTGAGAGTGTTTGGTTCTCCATGTGAAGAAGTTGGGAGAAAGATTGAAGAAAGTAGATGATAGAAGCAGACCTATGGTTTTTATTGGCTATGTGACTGTAGCTAAAGCTTATAAATTCTATGACCCTGAGACAAAGAAACTCCATGTCAGTAGAGATGTTATATTTGAAGAAGATAGTCACTAGGATTGGAAGATGCAGGATGATTGTGAAGACAAAGGTACATTATCATTTCCAAATTCTAGTCATCATTCTGATGTGGATAATGGTCAGGTTGACCAAATGATGCTAAAAAACCAGCCTAAAGTTGATGAAGAAGCTCCAGATCACTCTCTACACCGTGGTCATCCAACCACAGAGGAAGATTCCTCAAGAAGATTCAGAAATGTTGAAGAGGTATATGATAATTCTGAAGAAATCGACATTGATGTTGTTGAGTTACATTTTACTCAGGAGGACTCTGCCACTTATCATGAAGCTACAAAGCTATAAGTATGGAGACGTGCTATGAAGGAAGAAATGGAAGATATTTAGAAGAATGACACTTGGGTGATGGTCTCTCCACCACCTGGTTGCGCACCCATTGGCCTCGAGTGGGTATACAAGGTGAAGGGGAACCCTCAAGGGGATGTGTTCAGGCACAAAGCAAGGTTAGTGGCAATGGGTTATGTTCAGAAGCATGGCATTGACTATGAAGAAGTCTTTGCACCAGTTGCACGGATGGAGACCATTTGAGTACTAATATCTCTTGCAGCACAAGGAGGTTGGCATGTTCATCACTAAGATGTCAAGGGTGCATTTCTGAATGGTGACTTAGAAGAGAAAGTTTATGTGAAGCAACCAGAAGGATATGTCAAGACGGGCAAAGAGCATATGGCGATGAAGTTAAAGAAAGCTCTTTATGGCTTGAAGCAAGCACCTAGAGCTTGGTACACCAAATTAGACAATTGTTTGTTCTCTCTCGGGTTCTCTAGGAGTTCCCAAGAACATTTTTTCTATTACAAAATCTCTAGAAATTTTTCAATTGTTAATTGGTGTATATGTTGATGATCTCATACTAACAGGTCCAATGAAAAGTCACATTAAGAAGTTCAAGGCCCAGATGAAGGAACAATTTGATATGAGTGATCTTGGACTGCTCACTTCATACTTAGGTATTGAGGTGACCTAGGAAGTTGGGAAGATCAAGTTGGGTCAAAAGGGGTATGCTATGAAGATTCTTGAGTATCATGGCATGATGGACTCTAATCCATCTCAGATCCCTTTAGAAGCTCGTTATAAGTTCAGCAAAGATGAAGTTCATCCACCAGTGAATTCCAAGGAGTACAGGAACTTGATGGGGAGTCTAAGGTATTTGACCCATACCGGACCTGATATTATGTTCTCAGTTGGTTTTGTGAGCAAGTTTATGGAGAAACCCACTGCTGAACATATGGGACCTGCTAAGAAAATTTTTGAGGTATGTGAAGGGAACCTTGGAGTTTGGTTTAGTCAATGAGAAAGGAGGTGAAGATGTTTTGATGGGTTATTCAGATATTGATTATGCTGGAGATCCTAATGACAGGAAGAGTACAACTGGCATGTTATTCTTTCATGGGACAAATCTGATTTGCTGGGGATCTCAAAAATAGAAGATAGTAGCACTTGCATAATGTCAAGGTATATGGCTGGCTTGTTTGATTGGGGATGTAAAAGGCATTGAGCCAATCTCTATAAAGTTGAAGGTGGTCAACAAATCAGCAATTGCCTTATTAAAGCATCATGTGTTCCATAATCAATCCAAACATATTGAGACCATGTACCATTTCATCCAGTCATGCCTTGAACAAAAGAAGATCAGTTTCGATTATGTTGGGGCAGAATACCAATTGGCAGACATATTCATCAAGTCTCTTGGAAGAATAAAGTTCATTGAACATCGTGGGAAGCTAGGACTATGCAATGTCCATGCTGATTGTCAAGCTTGAGGGGGAGATTGTTGGCTTATTCAAACTTCACGGGAAAGTCAGAGGGACAAATGGCCTAAAAGCCTTTCATTTCTCTTCCACTCCGTCCATTTCCTCCTTATTTTTCTTTCTTTCATGGTAAGGCAGTTACGACCAAGCCATTCCTTTTGCTCTATAAATGAGCAACTTCGTATGTTTTTTTTCTGCATGGGAATGCCTATCTTCTTTCTTCTAGTTGTGAGTGAGTGTGAGACCTGCCAACATCGATGAATTACCTATAGGCCGACAGATTCATAGGGTTTTGGAGACGGAGGATTCTCGGTTATTTGATGGCTTTCTGACGATGAGGAGGGAGAACGGTTGCCGGAGTCACCAGATTCCGATCGCGGCAAGTCATCTGAAGGTGGTAATTTTGAACAAGTCTTTTGAAGGAGAGAGAGAGAGAGAACGAGAGAGACCTAGAGAAAGAGAGAGAGAGCAACATAGAGTGAGCGAGAGTGAAAGAGAGAGCGAGAGAGCGACAGAGAGTGAGTAAGAACGATAGAGAGAAGGATAGTGAGCAAGAGAGGCAGAGAGATAGAAGGATAGCGAGCGAGAGGGACAGAGAGATAGAATAATAGCAAGAAGTAGAGAGAAACAAAAAGAACGAAATAGACAGAGAGATAGAAGGAGAGTGAGAAGCAAGGATAAGAGAGCGAGAGAGAGATAGAGAGATAGAAGGATAGCGAGAAGCAGAGTGAAAGTGAGCGAACGAGAGATAGAGAGAGTAGAAGAGATAGAAACAAAGGGATTGAGTGTGAGTAAAAGGAGGAAATGAGAGAGAGATATATAACAAGAAACTGGAAGAGAGTGGAACAAAGAGAATGAGAGAGAGAGCGAATGAAAGAAAATGGGTGAGAGTGGGAGAAACACAGAAAGGGAGCAAGAGCGATAGAGAGTGTGATAGAGAGGGTGAGAGAGTCACATAGAGAAAGAGAGAGAGAGCCAGCAAGAAAGTTTGACTGCTGTCCCCGTCGATGATTGCTGCTCTCCCCATTGACGATGGTCTCTATGTACATTAACCATGATTATCGCAGTCATCCTCCCGTCATCCATATTGAAAATACTCATCAAAGTCGTAGTCTTTAGTAATGAGGTCACCATTGACAATGACTGTCATAATCATCATTATCGAACGTCATTATCCCCATCGTCCATGTCAACAACATTGGTTATCTTGGTTGTGAACAACTGTATACTCTCACTTGCCCATGCAACACACCGTACACAGCAGAGAGTGAAAATTTAACCTTTTTTCTTTTCACCATTGACAATGACTGTCACCATTGACAATTACTGTCATAATCATCATTATCGAACGTCATTATCCCCATCGTCCATGCCAACAACATCGGTCATCCTAGTTGTGAACAACTGTATACTCTCACTTGCCCATGCAACACACCGTACACAACAGAGAGTGAAAATTTAACCTTTTTTCTTTTCAAAGTAGAGCTGGAGGACGGATGATGTTTCATCATCTGTTCGTTCAAAAATCGTCATTAGTCATCATTTGGAGCTACAGACGGATGACTGAATGGAGAGCTATCAGTCATACATCATTTTCATCCATCAGTCGTGACGAACGATGGATGAGGAAAATGACGAACGAAAAGTGGCGGATGACGGATGACTTTTTCCAATTTATATAATACATTATCTAAACTCTAAAATGACGAGAAGGTAAGTACGGCGGGAAGGTAAGCCCCGTGCTAAATCGGCACCAGGGGATGGCAGAGATCAAGAACTCCACCGCTAGATTGACACCGGGGCCAGGGCGGTGCCATCGGCATGGCACCGGCGAAGACGGCGAGGAAGAAGGCGCTGCTGGTGGCCACTCCGGCCACCACCCCGGGTCCCCTCCGGCAGAGCTCGTTTCTGGTGCAGGTTGTGGAGGAGATGACGACGCCAGAGGCAGTGCCACCTGGCCGGCAGAGAAGGTCCACCTGTGGATGTCATGGGCCTCGATGCTGGCCTGGGTATGGCAAAGAAGCCGATGAACATGAAGTCGTTAACAAAACGGGAGAGGTCGATGGGGAACGTTAAAAAAAAGGTCCTCATTCTGTTCTCTAAACGTCTGTTATCCATTCCATTTTTTTGAATGGACGAATGACGGAACGGGACTGATGACAGACTTGTGACGATGATAACACTATGACGAATGACGAATCAGACGAGAAAAATTCCATGGACGAATAACAGAACGGAAGTATGTTCAGTCCCGTTCCATCCGTTCAAAAATGTCATTCATTTTCGTCCAACAGCTCTATTTAAAAGTAGGTACATTTGTATGGACTTGTATTCTAACCTTCATAGTACCGAGCCTAGTGGTGATAGTTTATATAGTAGAAAACATTACTAACATATCATCCTTAATATTGAATGTATGACACCCATATGATCTTTAAAGTTCTAAAGCCTTGGTGAAGCCATGTGCTACTTGATCAAGAGATGAAGAATGTTCCATATTAATCACTCTAGCATTGGCATGTTCTCAAATATAATGATGCTTAATCTCCATAGCAGTTGTTCACATATTATCATCATATGAAAATTAAAAAAAATTCTTCATCCACACCAAGATCCTTCAAAATCTTTTTGAGACATTTTTCTTCCATGTTGACTTGCACTTGGTGTAGCCGCATAATCCAATTGTCTCCTGGTTCTTCGAACTCTATCAAACAGCTCTTGAGCCAATGAGAAAAACATATCTGCTTGTAATATTTCTTCCATCTCTATCTCTAGCCAAATCACTATCCCCAAATCCTGTCAACTAAAGATTAGATAATTAGTCATATGATAATACATATTCTCTTTGGTTTCACATATACATCTTATAATTCTTTTCATTGCTCCAAAATAATAAGTAGATGGATAACTAAAAAATATTAACACCAAATTCACAGATAGCATAATGTATGGTGTCGTACTTGTCAATCACATTAAGATCCCCACCATACTTCTACGAAATTTCTCATCCAAGAAATTCATACCATATTCAAAGTTAACTGGATGGAGCGAGCCCAAATGACATCGACGAAACGTCAGCGGAGCCATCCTCATCGTCATCAGCATCATCACCAGTCCGTGTCCAGCCCAACCGGCACGCAAAGCGTCCATGACGACACACGGGTTTCAATTCCCTGGGTAGAGCACGTCCGCATCTGTATCACCGTGTTTTAATTATATGTTTTCAGTCATTTGCTTTCTGTTTGTGTTTGTCATGATGAATGCACCCTACTTGTCATGACGTGTATGTATCACAGTGTTTTCGTATCCGTTCGTATCATTTTTTTATTTCACGTCATTTTATTTTGTTATTTTCTTATTTGTGTTGTAAATGGTCTGTAATTCAGTATTTTGACAATCTTTATACTATCATGTTACTCATTGTGCATTCCGGAGATCCCAGCAGTTGTATTATTCTCTACAGAAGTTCTAATATCAGGATATTACATAAAATTTTCTCAAATTTTACATTTAATAGCATTTCATTCTAACTTATCCAATCTTACATTTGGTTTTTAAAATGTAAAGATTGTCATGGGCTTAAGATTTTTAGGTTTAAAAAATGTAAAAATGTAAAGATTGTTAGGTTTAAAAAATGTAACTGACATATCCAGATATCATGGGCTTAAGTTTTTTTTCAGATTTACATGAGGATAAAAGGAACTCATCCGGTTAATTGGAGATCTACTACTCCACAATAACTAATTAATAAGATGGGAAGATGTTAACACAGCTTCTCCCCACATATTCTTTTAGCATTACTTTCCATAAGTAAGGCCCTTGTTTTTTAAAAATCCATTTAGCTGATGTTTGTAAATGCATCATATATTAAGTATGATATCCTATTTTTAAAAAAAATCTCCACCCATTTATGATTGGAACAGTCCTTGGCATTATCATTTCAAATGGCTTCTATTTTAGCATTGGATTGTTGAAGAAGGAAACTATGAAATGATGGGATAATATTTGAAACATGAAATTTTTTTGATGTAAAAAACCCACAATGTGAGAAAAGGTGAACTAAAACTAGAAATCCTCAATGATTATTAAGTGAATCATCAACTGATTTCAGGAAAATAATTGTCAAGTCTGAAAGATGAAAGAAACAGAGATTCAACAAGTATGTTGTATCCTTGAGAAGGAATCCATCATAGAAGGTTAGTTGTACACAAACCGGGGCAGCTTCAAGTCGAGGAGAGTGTGAAACAGAGGATGAGATAGGTGTGTGATCTGAATCCAGAACTCATGTGGTTCAGCTCCGTCTTTCTGCTGAACCCCCAACAGGACTGGCACACATCCTTTCTTCTTCTCTTTCTTCTGTAGCATCATCTCTTCCTTTTTTCTTCTCCAAAAACGGTCGGCAGGATGAAGAGTTATTGTGTTGTGGAAGAGAAGTCAAAATTATAAGGGAAGGAGATGGAGATTGTTCTTTCCTGTAGATCAGTCAAAAACTCAGCATTCTGTCACGAGCCTAGTAAGTAGGGAACTCAATGTGGACCAATAAGGTTTACCTTTGATAATAGCTAGTAAGAAGTGAACACAAACCCCATATCTTTGTTATGGGATTAGACTGCTAGGATTCCATATAGGATTACACATAGGTAGGATCAAATACAGATGGTCAGGATTACACAGATAGAAACTAATCCAATGATAGACTTTCATGGTGATATAGTTGTTATGTTTATTATAATGGCTAGGATTAAGATGTACACGACTACTACTTTGTTGGCTATTCTGAATGTCTAGAGGTTCTTAATTTCATGAGCCCACTAATAAAGCCATTTTGAGACAGGAAATACCCACTTCTTTGAAGTGTTGAGTTTGCAGGGTAAGATACAGTTAATGACATTGCCTTTAAAATTTTGTTGTAGTGATGGGGGACCATCCAGCCTTGAAGACATATCATTATGTTTTCTTTTTTGCATGCGCATGTATTTGTATTTTTTCCCCCTAATTTTGGCCCTCCCTTTTAAACTTTTGAGCCTTCTTCCCTTTTTTCCAAGGGGGAAGGCTCATATTTCCCTTATAAGAAGGGGGGGTGACCATCGTAAGAGGAAGAGAGCCAAGTCAAGAAAAAAAGGGTTACAATGTAGTCCATTAGTATTTTCTGGGTTATTTTTAGGTCTTTATTTATTAGTTGTAAATTTCAGTTTATTTACAAAATTACCCCTGCAAGAGAGAGGGTTTAGGGCACCCATCATATCGTTGCCGGAATTCTGCCGCCGCCTTCGCCGGCGCCGCCATCTCCACCATCATCGCGGGACAAGGCCCAACCACGAGTTGCTGCCACAACCGCCTGCCCCGCGGCTGCCGCCGTGAGTAGTGGCCACAGCCGCTGTGAGTAGTGGCCACAGCCACCCACAGTGGCCACAGCTGCTGTAGCCACTCACAATGACCGCAGCCACCAGAGCGACTGCAGCCACTCATAGCGGTCGTAGTCGCCAGAGCGACCGCAAACGTCAGAGTAGGCCATGACCCCAGCCGCCAGAGCAGGCCGCAGCGCTCGAAGCGACCGTGGTTGCCCACAGCGGCCGCAGCCGCCAGAGCGACCGCAGCTTCTAGAGCAGACCATAGCTACCAGAGCGACCACAGCCGATAGAGCAGGCCACAGCCGCCAGAGCGACCATAGCCGCCCACAGCGGCCGCGACGGCCACCATCGTCATCGCCAATACCTACCTCCATCCGCTAGTATTTAGTTTACAGCCTTCTCCATCATCGAAGTGATGCCAGACATCATCATCGCTGACGTCCAATAGCACCTTGATGCAACCGCCCTATGCCACTGCCCCTTTACGCCCTCCTATGCCCACTGCTATGGTCTCCTAGAGTAGCCCCAAGGGAGACGATCGCCACATGACATGCCGTCGCTAGTTCACCGTGACAAAGTAAATGCTGCCGCAGGATATACAGCCACCTCTATGCACCGCCGACGCCTGTCTTTGTTGCCTATAGCAAGCCTTAGTCGAGGCTCAACCCATCACCGTTACCGACGCAGTCGCCCTGTGCTGTCGCTCTGCTGATCAGCCCTCCTGTCCTTATGGTGTAACGCAACCGTTTGCTCCCGGCTTGTCGTATTACATCATATTCGTATCAGAGCTTTGAAGGCATGGTAGTTGGTCTTAAGCTTGACGAGGCCGAGCTTTCCCCACCCTGGGAGGATGATGGAGAACCATCCAGCCTTGAAGGGGTCTTCGCCAACGGCCCAACGGCCCAACCGTCAGGAAGGAAAGGAGTTCTCGCTGACCGTCGTCACTTCGTGTGGTGAACGCGACCCTCCTGAACAGTCTTCAGGGCAACCCACCGTGTGGGAATCAACCAGAGTCGCCAAACCCTTGTCTTGCCCACTAGACATGCTGGGTAGCTCATAGTGTGAACGCATGACTATAGCACTCAGTGTTGTCGTCAAAGAGCTTACTCTCAAGTGTTGCTAAGGTGGACCCCTGAACAATGAGCAAAGCCATACTGGGATGACGGGTTGCTCTCGCTTGGCAGAGCTGACCAGCGTGGTGTCCTCCACCGCCTTGAACCTCTCCCTCGGTGGCGTTCCTGACCCTGTCACAAAGTTTCCTCTCTGCCTCTTGTAGTGGTCGACACGACCATAAGGCCAAAGTTCAACGGATCTTAGAACGTCAGCCTTCTCTACTCTTCCCCATCCGCCATGCAACGTTGCTTGAGTGCCAGGCCGCCGCCATTTCCCTTAGTTTACTTGCTTCTCGTTTCCCCCCTTTTATATTTGCAGTATCATTACCTGTTCCAATGCTGGTCACCGACTATTCCTCTTCCCAGAGAAATCTGCTGTTATCCTCATAGGTTTAGCCACCTTCATTACAGGGTACATTCTTGACGGTGTCGGAACTGGTTGTCGACGACGTCTGTACAGATGCCGTCAGACAGTAACTTGTCCCTCATGTCATCAGCCCTCAAGCTGAACTCACATATTATTGGGAGCGTGGAAGAGGCTTGGCACCTCCCAGTATCGTCACCTGAACCATGCCCTGGATCAGCTGGTTGCTACGTAGTCTTGTTAAATCTCCGTTAAACTCAGCATACATTTTGTTTCTGTGTGTTTCATTCATAGTCAATCATCCTGTGGTGTGATACGACGGGTTGTCCCAGTCGTTTTACATCATGTAGGGTACTTCTTAAGTTAGTATTGATGACATCATAGCTGAATTTTTCATCCTTGGTGTTCCAACAAAGATACCACTAATTCGTTAAAATGATCTACCATTCACTATCCAAATGAAACAAACACCGTAACTTCAAATATGGAAGTTATTCAATTTTTTGCGGAAGTTCTTCAAACACCATAACAACAAACAAACAAACGTCGTTCTTCCCCAAATGCAATCTTCAAATTTTGCCGAAGTCTGGCGTTGTTCGTTGCGAGAATTCCCTCAAACAGAGCCACAATCTCCTCCTGGTATTCCTAGGCACAATTTGAATTCAAGCTGCAGTTAATTTTGCGTTCAAACCTTCAAAAACCATAGTTCATTTCTGCTCGCTGTTTTCTTCCTTAATTTGTAGATTTTAGTTCGTTTTAAAATCATTTAGTCTTAGTTGATTATAAACTTCCGATTTTCAATCCTATCTTTCCATTGAATTGCATAAAAATTGTGAACCATTTTCACGATCGAAGACTTCTTAAGTTAGCAAATCGCGAATCATATTCACGATGTGCTAATTTTGGACATTTTTACAATTTTGATTTAATTAAGATAAAATAAAAATATAATAAAATGCCCTCAAAATAGCATAAAATTAGTTTTCTGATTCTTTAAAAATAATAAAATATCCCCTGATAAATAAAACATATTAAAGAAATAAAGAAACTTAGAGTTGAATCAATTTTAGAAATAGATTTCAAATCCATTAAAAAGAACATTACAAAAAAAATACAATTCAAAACAATTAAAGATTTTAAATCAAATACAAAGATAAACTTAAGTGATTTTATATCTCTCTTATTTAATAACAGAGAATCATTAAAATCATTTAAGTTCAAAAGGATAGAATGTTAGTTAAAATTTACAAGTATTAGCATTTAAATAAGAAATTAAAACATCATTTCATTTAGGTTTCAAATTCAAAACCCTAATTAGAAAGAAAATCGAATATTTCCTATCACCTCCCTAGAGTTCGACCCCTTACTCAAGCATAAGGGATATATAAATTTAGTGATTAAGTTCAAAAAACCCCCTAAATAAAAACATATGAACACGTATTTTTGAGCTTATCAAGGGCTCATATATATTAAGTTTATATTCGATTAGATTAAATCACTAAGATTAACATTGCCATTACCGAACATAGTCTAATAAAGAATGTGATGGTTCTTGAGACTCATCATCTCATCCTCTCTCTCACTTGTTCTCTCTTTCTTGTGCTCTCTCTCTCTCTCGTTCTCTCCCTTTCTCTCTCTCTCTCACTTGTTCTCTCTTTCTTGTGCTCTCTCTCTCGTTCTCTCCCTTTCTCTCTCACTTGTTCTCTCTTTCTTGTGCTCTCTCTCTCGTTCTCTCCCTTTCTCTCTCCCCCCTTGTTCTCTCTCTCTCTAATTTTCTTTTTCTCCCTTTCTCTCGCTCACTCGCTTGTTCTCTCTTTCACTCTCTCCCTCGTTCTCTCTCTCAAGTGCTCTCGTTCTCTCCCTTTCTCTCTCTCACTCGCTTGCTTTCTCTTTCTCTCTCTCCCTTGTTATCTCTCTCAAGTGCTCTCATTCTCTCCATTTCTCTCTCTCGCTCACTTGTTCCCTCTCTCTCTCCCTTGTTCTCTCTCTCAAATGCTCTCATTCTCTCCCTTTCTCTCTCTCACTCACTTGTTCTCTCTTTCTCTCTCTCTCTCTCTCTCTCTCTCTCTCTCTCTCTCTCTCTCTCTCTCTCTCTCTCTCTCTCTCTCTCTCTCTCTCTCTCTCTCTCTCTCTCTCTCTCTCTCTCTCTCTCTCTCTCTCTCTCTCTCTCTCTCTCTCTCTCTCTCTCTCTCTCTCTCTCTCTCTCTCTCTCTCTCTCTCTCTCTCTCTCTCTCTCTCTCTCTCTCTCTCTCTCTCTCTCTCTCTCTCTCTCTCTCTCTCTCTCTCTCTCTCTCTCTCTCTCTCTCTCTCTCTCTCTCTCTCTCTCTCTCTCTCTCTCTCTCTCTCTCTCTCTCTCTCTCTCTCTCTCTCTCTCTCTCTCTCTCTCTCTCTCTCTCTCTCTCTCTCTCTCTCTCTCTCTCTCTCTCTCTCTCTCTCTCTCTCTCTCTCTCTCTCTCTCTCTCTCTCTCTCTCTCTCTCTCTCTCTCTCTCTCTCTCTCTCTCTCTCTCTCTCTCTCTCTCTCTCTCTCTCTCTCTCTCTCTCTCTCTCTCTCTCTCTCTCTCTCTCTCTCTCTCTCTCTCTCTCTCTCTCTCTCTCTCTCTCTCTCTCTCTCTCTCTCTCTCTCTCTCTCTCCCTGTTGAGACTTTGTCAGCTCCTCCCACTGGGGGAATGCGGGAGAGGGGGGCTTGACTGACCAAAGCCCTCCTCGAGAGAGGGAGCACGGGAATCGAGGCACCCCCTTCTCTTCTTGTCTCTTTGTGACGAAATGCCCCATTTGATCCTAATTAGAGTTAACTTAAACTTCGATAAACATCAAATCACCTTAATTAGATTAAGAATTTAGAAAGATGGGTAGAGGAGATGGGAAGAATAGAAGAAGTGAGGAGTTCTAGATTGGCTTCTTTGATCCCAATAAAAATCATCCAATGGATCAATTAGACACATCTAAAATTCAGTAGCTACTTTATTATAAACACATCTAATTTATTCTTGAAATTAAATTTTTTATAATTTTTCAAAATGCAAATGGATTAGCTAGGTAAATTTCAAAATCTCTCCTCTCAATCCCAATAAGGGCTTGTACATTCCTGTATCCTAGCGATTTAGAAATTGAGGCCACGATTGAGAAGAACGATAAAGAAAGTCACTACAAAATCATTCAAATTACACTAAAAATTCAAATACAAAGAAATAGAAAGTACCTAATTGGGTGTGATCCAGGATGAAGCTCTTCTCTGTCTTGCAGCTATGATAGAGCCACCTTCATTATGACCTCCTACACTCAAAATTCTGCTTTTATAGTTAGGTTACATGGTAAAAATTACCATTTTACCCCACTTAGTAATTAATTTTTAGCCATCGACATAGGCTTGATTTTAATAATCTAACCATAAAAATAGAAAGAAGAGGTGGTGATGACCAAATCCATAAAAAATCATCTCAATCGAACTTCAGGATCAAAATTTATTAACAAATCAAAAGTGACCAATCTAAGCCATTGGATCAATTTTTTATTTGATTTTTGGATTTTGAAATACAAAATCAAATGTCGAACTCTCTTTGGCCAAAAATTTAAAAGATATTTTGGCATTTTCATTCTTGGCACGCCATGTACCCCTGTCCTGAAATCAAATAAAAAAAAAAGATCGAAAAAATACTCACAATATATTTCAAACTCACTTACATGTGCATTGTTCATAGCGTCCCCAATCTGAATTTTTTGGTCATGTCACCGCCCCATGCGTGAGTTTTTTCTACGCCCCACGGGCAAAGGAATTTTCCTAAACGTCCCTTTACGCGGTTGGATTCTTACCCAACGGCTGAGGTTTGGCCACGTGGCCACCCGGGATCTATCTATTGGCATTTTTGCACTCAAGTCCCTAAAAATATTTCCGCGCACACATTGACGCCGCCCAAAAAATAATTTTGTAAATGCCCCTCCACTTTCTCTCTCCTATGTATTTTCCTAAAAAACATTAAGAACATCGTGATTAGTTACATAAAAACCCTGAAGATATTTTACTTGTATCTTTACTCCTGCAAGAGGACGACCAAGAACTGTTTTAAGGGCATAATTGCAATAAAAATTTATGATAAGCACGTCCAACTTAAGAAATCGCTTTAAAACTCATAGTTCCCTTCAAAATATATCATTTTTCTATTTAAAAATTTATTTCTTCCTCCAATAGATTCCCAAAAACATCCAATAAAAATCTATAAAATTCTAGAAATTATGTACTTCATCCCCACATTAATTAACATTAAAATTAATTTTTAAACCTGCCATTTTCATTTAATTAGAATTATTCTAAACATAAATAAATTCCATAAAATTCATAAAATTAGGGCAAAATCAAAAATTACTTTGAAACATTAATTACATGTAAGTATATGATAATAATCTTATTTCAAACTCTTTAAATGCATAAAATTGTGCTAATTGCTTGAATTAAATGCCAACTTCAGGGTGTTATCAAGATGGCATCAGCGTTGAAACCGCTGCTGCCATCCTTTTACCCCTCCCTGCCCACCTTCTTCCTCTAGATGGATCTATAAGATCCTAAACATGAGCTTGTATTAGGTGGTGAAATTTGTTTGAAGAGAACTTGCTCTGTTAAACTATTTCTTCCCCCCCCCCCCAATCTCTCAGTTGCTCTTGTCACTACCACCACCACTATTGTCACCACTGGCCCTGAGGGATACCACCCTTATTGCTGCTGAAACCTATTTCCGTCGTTGACCATTAGTAGACTCAGCTATTCATGGTTCATACTTATTTTCTCCCCAAAAAATAGAAATTGAGTTTCTTTCAGTTCTGATTTTATAACATTCTACAAGAGCTTCGTAACCTTTGGGGCTCCTAAAATTATGCCTCATTTGGGTTTGGGTTTGGATGAATCTATAAAGTAAAGATCAAAGGATGGAACCTTTTCTCGTTCTCTTTCATATTTTTTAAGAAAATGCCAGCCATTAACAGAACCTTGACCTGTTCTATCATCAAATCTCCACCAGCCACCACTAAAATGGGCTCAAATAGTTGAGCTGATGGAAGACCATCCAGCTGATCGCATCCGAATCGTCGTCAGCCCTTACATGGAGCCAGAGTGATGGAGGACCATCTCGAGGACGACGCCACGATGACGAAGAACCATCTCGAGGATGACGCGACGGGACGTTGTCAGCCACGCTGAGCAGCTCGCGCCGACGCTCGCCACCCGGGGTTTAAGTACCCCGCGTAAGAACTTTTATCTTTTTACTTATAATCATTTTCATGTGTGTTTGTATTTTCGGATTCATGGACTGGGCCAATGTTGTTGGGCCCCGTCCTCGTCGTTTTTACTTTTTATGTTTGTATTTTGAATTTTTAAGGAGAGGCCGAACCATGTCTCGTGATGGTTCGTCCTCTCCCACGTTCACTTGGCACCCATCCTCACTATATAAGGGGATGGCATGCCCAAGGAACACCTTGGAGTCATTGTTGAAAATTTTATTCATAATTCGTCTCCCCCCTATCGTAGAGAGTAGTGTAGGGGGTTTGGCTAGCCCCACTCCACGTCGAGATCACTCCATGGGTAGAGCCCACGTCTCTCCCGTCGAGATCACTCCGAGGGAGACGTGTTAAAGCGCACCGTCGAGATCACTCCGGTGCGAGGAAAGAGTTTCAAGAAGCCACCGCCATCAAGAATCGAAAGAGGCCTTCGTCGAGATTACTCCAGGGGTTTTGGGAGATTCAAGAAGCATTGCCGACACGCCATCAACCGGGGAAATCTGCTCCGTCGAGGGAGCACACCCCAGATCCATAAAGAACTCCTCTTTCTTGGAGGGTTCTTGCTTGTTACAGTTCAAGAAAGACATTTCTTGGTACCTTTTCCCACCCTTCCACCATTCCTGATCCATACCCCACCCTCCTCTTCGTTCTTGATCCACCCCACCACCGTTCTTGAACATCCTCCCACATTTCTTGAATTTCCCCTCTTTCCCCTCCCCCACGTTTTCTTGATTCCTTCCCCTCGCCCCGTTTCTTGATTCTACCACGTCCCACCCAGTTTCTTGAACTTCTTGATCCGTCCCTTCACGTTCTTGAACCCCCCCATCTCGTTTTTGATCCGTCCCTCCACGTTCTTGAACCCTCCCCATCTCGTTCTTGATCCTTCCCATCACGTTCTTGAACCTTCCCATCTCGTTCTTGATCCGTCCCTTCACGTTCTTGAACCCCCCCCATCTCGTTCTTGATCCTTCCCATCTCGTTCTTGACCCTTCCCATCTCATTCTTGATCTGTCCCTCCACGTTCTTGAACCCTCCCCATCTCGTTCTTGATCCTTCCCATCTCATTCTTGATCCGTCCCATCTCGTTCTTGGTCCTTTCCCCATCTCGTTCTTGACCATTCCCCATTACCATTCTTGAACCCTCAATTCTCCCACACTTCTTTCGTCTCGATTCTTGGCCCCTCGCCCTCGCCTCCCGCTCGACTACCCTTCCACCATTCATCACCTGGCGCCCGCGCGCCTCTCCGCCCGCCGCTGCAGGCATCCGCGCGCCCTCGCCTGCGACCACCGCGCTGTGCGTCCGCTCGCCAGTGCGCGTGTCGTACTCCTCACGCCAGCCCGTGCGCGCGCGCACCAAAACACCTTCGCGCGTGCCCGTCTTCTGCCACATCCTTTGTCGTGGTCCCAAGGTCGGTTGACTTGATGACCCCCTGCGCCCATCGGTCAGACGTCTGAGCAATCACGCCAGAGTCGTCTACCAACACGTTACCATCTACACCACATCACCTGCTAGAACGAGATTTGACGCCGTGGATTAGCGGGACTTAAGGTTAGTCTCGTCTCCCCTCCGTTTACCAGCATTATTATCTTTTCCAGTCTCGTCTTCCGCTATCGCATCCTCTGCCATTATTTTCATTACAATTCACGCATAGGATAGCCACCGTCGTCGAGTGTAGGAATTCTTTG